>NC_063179.1:23162798-23466911 GCF_023159225.1 Perognathus longimembris pacificus | reverse complement strand
TTGGAAACCTACAAAATAAAAGCTACATGGGCATTCATAAGTAAGGAATTTTAACTATGTCTTTTGTCTTTTAAATGAATGTGCTAAAAGAATTGCAAAAGTTTCAGCTGAAGCCAAATTGGAAATTGATGAGGAAAGTTATGTAAAGTCATTTGAACCTCACTTGATGGATGTGGTATATACCTGGGCAACCAGAACTACATTTGCTCATATCTGCAAAATGACAGGTGTCTTTGAAGGTATGGTTAAATTTTTCATTCATATATTTTTCCAGATATAAGAAATGCACTTAGGGCTAGGATTATTCCTCATTGGTAGAGTGCTTGTTGCCTACCATATATAGAGTCTTAGAATCTCTCCCTTTTACCATCCACACAAAAAAGAAGGAAAAGAGAAATATACTAAAGATCAAAGTAATAACTTAGCCCAGCCAATCTCTGGGCTAGCACTCTACTACTTGAGCCACAGCTCCACTTCCTGCTTTTTGTGGTTCATTGGAGGTAAAAGAGTTTCATGGACTTTCCTGACGGCTGGTATCAAATCGCGATCCTCAAATCTCAGCTTCCTGAGTAACTAGAATTACAGATGTGAGCCACCCGTGCCTGGCTTCTTTGTATTATTAAAAAAGCATAGTCTGTATGCTTTAAGTTCTAAAATACAGTTCTAGCATCCAAAAACAGAAGTAACAAGTAGAGCCAGCACTTATTGAGCTTCAGTTGTTTTGTTGACACTCATTAAACACTTTACATACATTCTCATTTCATAATAATCCCTTCTAGATTATATAATTAACATTATACATGTTAATTAACATTAGTTAACATTATATTATGTCATCATATATTAACATAATTAACATGTGTCAATTAACATTAGCGGGGTGTGTGTGTGTCTGTGTGTGTCTGTGTGTGTCTGTGTGTGTCTGTGTCTGTCTGTGTCTGTGTCTATCTGTGTGTGTTGTCTAGGGACTGAGGAAGATTAGGAGTTCAAGTCCCACCTTGTAAAAGTCTAGGATTGTTCCAAGAACTCTTAGGCCAAGATTGAATGGGAAGCCTTTGCTATATGTTGCTAATTATAGATATTCCACCTTTTCAGATGGGGGAGGAGTGGGGGAAAAGAATATCTTAATCTCTAATCATACATCTAAAATTACTAACCTGCACCTAAAAGGTACAAAGTACCTCTTGTGTTTCCTATCTATACCAAGGTTGAGGGTGGCTAAGCGACAGTCATATCTGGAAAGTGTTGGCTGTGAAATCAATCAGTGTTTAAAGGTAATTAAAAGAGACAGCAAACCTCTTCTATTTTCATCTGTTGTGCTGATTTTCCAAATCTTGAAATAATTTAAAGGTCAGAATGAGTTCCCTGAGTAGCAGCGTGAGTTGATGGCTATCACATAAGCACTTCACTGTTTCACGCCTGCTGTGGATAGGACACAGTCACTGTGCTTGGAGAAAATCCTCTGAGCCTCTCAGTAGATCCTCTGCAGTAGCCTCAAGAGTTAAGAGTAGGAAGTAATGGGGATCCCTCTGTCTTCTACCTTAGGTATCACCAACCCAGATCAATCTTTGACTAGAGAAAAAATTGAGTTGTATGGTCCTCAAAACCTTCCCCCATGCAGAATTCTCTCTGGGCCTCCTCTTCTGCTTTCCTTAATGGCAATTCCAGATCTTCCCTGCTCACAAGCATTTTTCCCACTTCAGCTCTGCTTTTTGGCTGCTCCCTCTCCCGAAGAAAGTTAACACCAGTAAGCATGTCTTCTTACCCAGAAATTCATCCATATATATCTTCAACCCTGGAGAAAAGACTTATGCTCCCTGTTGCTCTGAATCCCAGGGTCTTCCTCTTCCTCATTCTTGTTGATTCATATCATTTTTGCTATGTGCAACATATAGTGTTTAAGAGCTATATTCCTACCTGCTTGATAGATGAAAGATCCCGGGCAAGTTTTGCTTGACTGTACCTGCTACTAGTGCTGGTGTGCCACACTTTGCACTTTGTATTTAATAAACATTAACTGCTGATGCCCACTTGGGCATGGGAGTTATTTCCCTCATCCCCACTCTCATCCCTTTTACAGCTAGGCTCTTGAAAAAGAGTAGTCAGTACCCACTCCCCATTTCAGTCTGCTTGAACCACACCTCCACTTCTTTTTGCTGCATCTCTCAGACTTGTCTTCCCAGGCTGGCTCTAAATAGCTATTCTCAGATCTCAGCCTCCTGAATAGCTAGTTATAGGTGTAAGCCACCAGGACTGGCTTTATAATATTTAATTTTAGGGCTGGGAATATGGCCTAGTGGTAAAGTGCTCGTCTTGTATAAATGAAGCCCTGGGTTCGATTCCTCAGCACCACATATATAGAAAAAGCCAGAAGTGGCGCTGTGGCTCAAGTCTCCGAGTGCTAGCCTTGAGCAAAAAGAAGCCAGGGACAGTGCTCAGGCCCTGAGTTCAAGCCCCAGGACTGGCAAAAAAAAAAAAGACTAAAGTAAGTGGACTGTAATGCATTAATACCTTAAAGTTAATACCTTTAAACATAAAATAATATATATTATTGCAATTGTAATTTGTGATCCGAATAATTTACTAGATATCTGGCATTTCTACCCTTCAAATTATAAAGCCAGTGGTTGCTTTATGACTTTTAAGACAGGATTTCAATCCAGCTTCTCCCTTTTGCTGTTTGGGTTGTCAAATACAATGTTGTAATTAGTTCCTACTTTTGAGATAAATTGTTAGCATTCCCAGCACAGATTGCTCAGCTCATCAGGGACTGTTTTCTTAACTTACCAGTTTACTTGAAAGCTCTGCGAGCCTCAAACTATTTAAAGGAGCCACTGAGACTAAACACATTATTGGTGTAAATAAATAAACTAAAATTTGGCCCAAATAAGTAACACACATTGTAGCGTCCTTTTTTAGGTACTATCAGACCTGAAAATTTACCCTTTCTGATACCTGCCTTTTGATGTTGGATGTATTAGTATCTC
Organism: Perognathus longimembris pacificus; assembly: GCF_023159225.1. Classification (NCBI taxonomy): domain Eukaryota; kingdom Metazoa; phylum Chordata; class Mammalia; order Rodentia; family Heteromyidae; genus Perognathus; species Perognathus longimembris. The sequence goes on along the minus strand of NC_063179.1, from coordinate 23,463,924 downwards.
AAGATTCTGTTGTTTTTGTGGAATTGAAGTCTAAACTTGGGGCCTCATGCTTGCTATGCAGGCACTGTACCCCTTGAGTTAATCTACTAGCCCATTATCTAAAAATTTTGATGCAAAGGAATTCTTGAGTGAAACTACTCACTTTTTTAAGCCTAATTTCTATCTACAAAGGATAACTTTCTACTAGTTCTTTTTTTTTTTTTTTTTTTTTTTTTGCCAGTCCTGGGCCTTGGACTCAGGGCCTGAGCGCTGTCCCTGGCTTCTTTTTGCTCAAGGCTAGCATTCTGCCACTTGAGCCACAGCGCCACTTTTGGCCATTTTCTATATATGTGGTGCTTGGGAACCCAGAGCTTCATGTATAGGAGACAAGCACTCTTGCCACTAGGCCATATTCCCAGCCCTCTACTAGTTCTAAGAATATAAAATTGCAGTATTATTATAGATAGAAATTAAGTTTATTTGGGTATGGTGGTATGCAACTGCAATTCCAGGACTCTATAGAGTCTGAGGCAGAGGATTACAAGTAAGACAGATAAATCTACATAGTAAGATCTATCAGTAAAAGAAGAGTATGATATTAGCATTCATGTAAAAGTTCTGTGCAAAAATTTACAATTCAGACAAATTAAGTGTAGTCTTCAGAAAACACTTTATAAGGCTCTGCCCATTAACATTGTCTATTTAAAATAGATGTGCAAATCCATTCCCAGTTGGGCATTGCTGTGGGTATTCTGGTCTCAGCAGCTGGCAAAGACCCAGAGGTTGTCTAATTTTATCAAGTACACAGCATAAACATCTAAAAGAGCATACCAGCTGTTTAACTGAATGTGACTCATTTTCTAGAATAAGTGCTACTGGAATTCTGTGGATTCCCCAACCCCAACCCTTGTTTTATGTTTGTTATTCAAATTATGACAATAGTAGCAAAAAAGAGACTTGTCTCAAGATTTGCTTGTTATTTCTGTCTTAATTGGAAACTATTAAGAAGAAAAGACTATAGCTCAAACCAAGCTTTGGATATTGCTGTCAGAAAGTTCAGCAATTACCAACAGGTTACTCAGACTATAAAAATATAAACCTGGAATTACAGGCTTCTGAATAGAGGTATCTTAAAGCCTACCACTTAAGGAAACTAGTGTCCATCTCTCCTTAGGAGGAAGAAAGAAAAAAGACTCTCAAATGGGACTTAATTAAGCTGCTTCCATTTTGTACCTCCACCCTAAGGGAAATTCACGACTCTTTCCTCGTGTAGGTCCGAAAATTCCCTTAGCAGTATTTTCCTTCCAAAGAGTCCTGACTTCAATTATAGGTATCAATTTTTTTTTGTTAATTGTAATTAAGTATTATTTTCCTCAAATTTCTTCTCTAACATCCTGAGGAAGGGAATTTATTCACTCTGGATTGGTAGTCAAAAGGTGCAGCACTTTCAGAGAAACCTTTGCCCTTGTAAGTAGCTGGTTTTCTCCATATACATCTGCCTATGTACATGCTTCTCCCATCAGTGAAACTCATTATAGATGCAGAAATCCTTTTAACTTGAAGGACTTCAGGGATCTGCTTTGTTCTGCATCTAACCTATGTTGTAAACTCTGGTTCCTCTGGGTGCCAATGGTCATGTTTGAGAAAACTTGCTAATTGGAGTATTTTGTATCTGTGTGTACAGTGTTTTCTTGGGGCAAGGGTACTCAGAGTTTTCCCTGTGAAAGGCATTTCTTAGAGATTTATTCTTCCCCATGAAGACTTCTCTATTTCAGTTGACCTCAAGAAAGTAAACACCACCAATTTCTTAGACTTCGATTCATGCCTAGAATTTCACTGTGACTTTTGTCCCAGGCTATTAATCGTGTGTGAGTAGGGTCAGAAAAGCACAACATGACTTCATGGTTCAGAAAAGCACAGCATGGGCTTCTTTCTCCCTCCATGCTTCTTTCAGCATAGCGCTGGGACTGCCTGGGAGTGAAAGCCTAGAGGAGCACTGCTTTGAATGATGGCGTCCCCGGAACCTCTGAACATTGAAGATGTAACTGTGAACTTCACCCCCAAAGAGTGGGACCTGATGAACGCAGCACAGAGGAAGCTGTGGAAAGATGTGATGTCAGAGGTTTCCTGCCTGCTGGAGTCCATCGGCATTTCCATTCCACACGGCAAAGATGGCCGTCTTTACATACAACAAGTCAGCAGTAAGATCCACGTGACCCCGTCAGTGAAATCTCTTTATCTGCAAGACTCACTTGACAGGAATGACTCGACAGAAACAAAGAGTCACAGCTCTTCATTGACACAGTTTGCTAAAGGATGCAGAAGACATCTCCTCTGTTAGCCTACACGGGGCGAGAACCACCATGGAAATTCACATACTCCTGAGCACCTGGAACACAAAGAAATTGATCAACTAAATGGCAATGGCATTATGAAGAATTCCTTAGACATTAGACAATGCAGTAAGTCTCTCAAGGAAAACAGACAGTGTAACTGTGGTCTATGTTCTAAAGTCTTTGTTGAGAGCAATAAATGCTGTAAACACAATGTAACTCACATTGGCGGGAAATCACATGGTTGTAGTTTTTGTAGGACAGCCTTTGTTCCTTCAAAGTCCAGTTACCATACGACTGCACACGGTGGAGTCAATGCGTGTGAGGATAGTGACCTGGGGCATGTACTGGGTCAACCCAGTGAGCTCAGTTGTCAGGATGGAGGAGACACTAGACAGGAAGTTAAGTACAGCCACCTGTGTACTACCCCCTCCATTCAGCCAAGTCACTTCCGGCAGCAGGGGGACATGCCCACTGGAGGAGGGGCAGATGAAGGTCCCCTCTCTGTGTGAGAAGTGGTCACTCAGCCATCTCAACCTGGAAATCAGGAAGGAGCACATGCCAGAGAGAAAGCACAGGTGTGTCCTCCCAGTGGGGAAGCCTCCCAAAGACCAAGTGACCTTAAGACACATAACAGAACCCACACTGAAGAGAAAGGGCATGAATGTCACACCTGTGGGAAAGCTTTCAAATGGCCAAGTCACCTTAAGGTACATAGCACAGTGCACACTGGAGAGAAAACCTATGAATGTCGCACATGTGGGAAAGCCTTTACTCTGCAATCTTCTCGTGCCACACATGAGAGAATACACACTGGAGAGAAGCCCTATGAGTGTCACTTCTGTGGGAAAGCCTTCACTCAGCTATCTAACCGTGCCACACATGAGAGAATACACACTGGAGAGAAACCCTATGAATGCCACACCTGTGGGAAAACCTTCACTGTGCAATCTTCTCTTGCTGCACATGAGAGAATACACACTGGAGAGAAGCCCTATGAGTGTCGCTCCTATGGGAAAGCCTTCGCTGCGTCATCTCACCGTGCCACACATGAGAGATTACACACAGGAGAGAAATTCTATGAATGTCACATCTGTGGGAAAGCCTTCATGAAGTCTGTCATCTCACCGTGCCAGACATGAGAGAATACACACTAGAGAGAAGGCCAGTTAGTGTCAGTTCTGTGAGAAAGTTTTCGGTTTGGGCTCCAGCCTTTTTCACCTAAGAAATTACACATTGTGTGTCATCAGTGAGTGAAATCATTCTGTATCTCATTTAAACTTTGCCAGGATGAGAAATGAGAGCAACCACACAAATGCAACCTGTGTGTGAAGGTTTTGGTACACCCTGTAACCTTAGAAAGTAAGAGCAATCCTCCTGGAGGGAGAAGTCAAGAGTCTCATCTGTGTGAGAAAGTCTTCAGTCAATCAACTCATCTACGGACGATAACAACAGAGGATGTATACTAGACAGAAACCACCGACAGAAACCATCTTTGTGAGAGGCTTTAGGCCTGACTATCCGCGGGTAAGAAAGACTATGAACATTGCAGCTCCTGGAAAGCCTTCAGTCATCATGGAGGGTTGGCTCCCTCAAAGAACAAACAGAGGAGAGAAACTGTGAGTGTCGCCCGAGTGAAAGCTGTGAACTGATCTACTCCTCTTATACAGAATCAAATGATGCACACTGATGAGAATCCACAAGAACATTTTTCAAGTGAGAAATCCTTCTGTCTATAGTCAGCCCTTCAAAGTCATGTGGGAATACAAAACGGAAAGAATATAGCTGTGTGGGGTGTTATATCCTACTTTGATGTTATGCACATAGAAACTATGACTATGACTCAACCTTTAGTGTAAATGTAAATATGATGAACTAGAACCAGAAAAGCCACCTAGAGACCCAAACTCAGTTTGGCTAGTCAGTCCCTATGCACAAACACATTTTAAGATGTATGTGTGTAATCTGCTTGGATTCTAGGGAATGTAGGAGTCTGTAGTTACAATGTTAGTTTCAAATACCCTAAGGGCCTTAGCAGGAAGGAAACTCCTAATCCATCCTTAATGGAGAAATCTTTCCATCTATGATGTTTTTGTATTTGTGTTTTGTTTCTTTGTTGGTCTTCAAGCTTGAACTTGGTGTGAGGGCTGACAACTATTCTTTAGCTCTTTTTTCTCTAGGCTAGCACCCTACCACTTTGAGCCACAGCCCCAATTCGGCTTTCTAGGTTAACTGGAGAAGTTACCTGGTCCGGCTGGCTTTCCATTTTGATCCTTAGATAATCAGCCTCCTGAGTTGCTAGGATTACAGGCATGAGCCACCAGCAATGGGATATAATGTATTTGTAAGTAATAGGAGAGCAGGTCATTTGACATACCTCATTTGTTTTTAATTTTGTGAACAAATATTCATCTAAGCATCAGGTATGGCATGCAAAAATCCCTCTAGTGACAAGTTCTAAAAACTCTAAGTATTCCATCTAAATGAATGATGAACTTTTATAATTGATGGCTTTTGTATCTAACCGCCAAGTTTGTGGTATATGTAATGTTCCATATTGTATATGTTTAGTGTCGCGAGTGATGAAAATCTCTGAGTGAATAACCATGTATTTTTCAACAGTAAGATTCACTGAGGAAGCTTAATCTTAAAAAGAAAGTGGAGTCATTTCTGCTTTATTGGATGTCAAAGTATCTTTAAACAATATATAGATATGTATGAGTATATATGTACAGTAGTGAGATTGCATAAAATTAATAAGGAATCATCACATGTAGATTTGAATGACATGCAATCCAAACTAATGGTCCACCAGACAGAACCTAATTTGTAGATAGAATTAGGAATACAGATATCAAATAATTGAGAGACTAGTTTGAGAATATCTGACATTTATTTTGTTCTATTTTTTTATCATGAATTTTAAACCAGAGCATTGGATCTGAACTCCTTGATAGGTGGGAAGATATTCAGCCCATAATTTGGGCCATCCCTTCCTTCAATATTCTTTCTACTGAGATAATTTCCAACTTCTTCACGTTAGCAGAAATCCCCAAATGTGCTGAGAAACACAGCACAGGGTTTTCTCTCCTTCCCAAGTGTCTAGGACTGCCATGACTATGTCAAAAGTGAGTGCCTGGGGCTGGGGATATAGCCTAGTGGCAAGAGTGCCTGCCTCGGATACACGAGGCCCTAGGTTCGATTCCCCAGCACCACATATACAGAAAATGGCCAGAAGCGGCGCTGTGGCTCAAGTGGCAGAGTGCTAGCCTTGAGCGGGAAGAAGCCAGGGACAGTGCTCAGGCCCTGAGTCCAAGGCCCAGGACTGGCCAAAAAAAAAAAAGTGAGTGCCTGGGTATGCAGTCTAAGGCATTTGGGGCTCCTCGGTCCTCCTCAGTACATGGGTGTTACCGTTTCTATTGGTCAGGCCCTCAGAATACTCCTGATGTTTGTCCTTAAACATCTCCTTTGTGCAGAGTAATGGTGGGAGCTCCTCTAAGTCAAATAATCATGATAGCCCTATATTCAGGTTACAGATGAACAAGTAACAGAAGGTGCTTAGAAAGTATATTAAATAGCATTACAGTTTGCTGTAAGATGCATGTATATTTTTAAAATTAGAAATAAATGACAAAATGTCAAGATACTGAGCATTTTTTTAATTTATTTTCAGGATGGGGGTGGAGGACAACTGTCACAATATTATGGAGTGTACAGAGGTCTAATGGCAGATGCCCACACAGGATCACTGATGTCTATACAGCAGTATCACTCTATTGAAACTTTCAAAATGGGTGACGAGTCATGAGTAAACTTGAGAAGCATTTCTTTTGATGTCAGAGGAGTAATACTTGACAAGCCATAACTGATATAAGTGGCCTTGACTTTATTACATAAAAACTCATAAGCCCATATTTAAGGTTTATTTTTCACATATAGCATATGCTCCCAAATCACGTAATAACTACTCAGTTACTTCATTTTTTTCATCCATATGTTTATGTGTTCCATGAGCATGTATCTTGTCTTTCCAAAGAGATGAAGTGTTTTTGTTTGATACTGCCCTTTAAATTGTGCACGGACGATGCTGAACCAGATGAATATTTCATTATTATAGTCTACAAACCTCTAAGCATCACCTTTACACCTAAAAATGACAGTGATTACATAACTTAATTTTATAGCACCACTAAAAAGAAAAACTAAAGCTAACACTGCAGATATAAGTTCTGCTTACACAGAATTAGCCACTGCTATGAGAAGCTGTGCATGTTAGTGGAGGGTGTGGAAAGCACCCAAGAAAAGCACTGGAATGTATCTTCTATTTTCTCCACATAAGAATATGAATACATATACTGTACTTACTATACTCTCTCTTACTCAAAAGGAATATACAGTAGATGTTGAATTCAGATAAGAGAAAAGGTTCATATCAAAAAGTATGTAAGTGGCACATAGTGGGTGGAAAAGTAAAGATTACTTAAATACATGTTGATGGCAGCTCTAGAAAAAAATTTAAACTAAGAATTTTGTCTTTTTGGAAGTCAGATATATTCTTCTAGTTTCCTGTGTCATCCAGAAATTATATAATTAAATATGATTATTTTGACTGTTATATGTTTTAAAGGAAAAAATCACTTTTTAGCCTGGCTACAGAGAATTGATCAAAACAAATCTCTATTTTAAATCAGATAATTACAGCAGAGTTCTGTGTATTTTATGGTTAATTTCAATAAACTATGCTGATGAACTGAAAGAACCAATTTCAGAGATTTTCAAACGTCATTGAGCCAACATAACCATGATCACAGAAATATTTTCGAAGTCAAGCCATTTAGTTTAATTCCTTCACCTTAAAATACAAAATCATAAACTCTAAACTAGTTTGTAACAGCTTTCAATCTAGTATAATTTAATCAAGTACAAACAAAATCAATTCTTTATTCTGAATACATAAACACATTTTATTCAATATAGAACTAGCCACCATAAGTCTTCATCCACAGTAACTTATCAAACAGATTGGGCAATATGGATTTTTACTTCTATTAAAAAGGAAATAGCCAGGCAGTGATGGTTCACACCTGTAATCCTAGTGATGGTTCAAAGCCAGCTGCGGCAGGAAAGTCCGTGAGACTCATCTCCAATTTAACTCCCAGAAAACCAGGAGTGGCACTGTGGCTCAAGTGCTAGAACACTAGCCTTGTGCTGAGGAGCTCAGGAATAGCGGGTCCAGAGTTCAAGCCCCACAACCAAAAAAAAAAAAAAAGGTTCTTCAAAACAATACTGCTGCATTAATTCTGGGGAATGGTCTGTTAAACAATAAGCAACTTTAAATAATGAAGTACATTAGCCTTAACTACATTACTGTGGATTTCTATTAAAATGGCAAACTGAATTAGCCAGGTGCCAGTGGCTCACACATATAATCCTAGCTACTCAAGAGGCTGAGATTTAAAGATTGCAATTCAAAGCCAGCCTGGGCAAGGAAAGTCCATGAGACTCATCTCCAATAAAATATTCAGAAAAAAATTAGAAGTGTCACTGTAGTTCAAATGGTAGAACACTAGCCTTCAGCACAAAGAGGCTCAGGGGTAGCTCTCAGGCCCTGAGTTCAAGGCCCAGGACCAGCATTTGTCGCATAGGATACCCTTTCTCCTAGGAAGGTGATTAAACTCAGCCTGAACCCCAGTATCACAGTCCTCAGAGAATCCATAAGCATTCACCCACTCCAAATCGTATTCCTTCTCTTCCTCCTCTTCAACATCTAATCCATGTTCAACCTACCTTATAAATTACAAAGACAACCGAGTCCACCAGTAATCAACTGATATAAAGCATTTCTTAGCATTTGAGGGCTTATAGGAAGATTATATTACAAGGAACCAGGCTGATCATCAATTTCCACAACCAAACTTTCTTTTACCCAGGCCTCTCCATTCTTAAAAGTTAAGGGGAAAAAAAAAATCACAAAACAGCTGTTGCCATTGGTTCAAGACTATAATCCTAGTTTCTCAGAAAGCTGAGATCTGAGAGATCACAGTATAAAGCCAACCCTGGCAGAAAAGTACAAGAGGGGCTTGGAATATGGCCTAGTGGCAAGAGTGCTGGAAAGAGTGCTTGCCTCCTATACATGAAGCCCTAGGTTCAATTCCCCATATATACAAAATGGCCAGAAGTGGCGGTGTGGCTCAAGTGGCAGAATGCTAGCCTTGAGCAAAAAGAAGCCAGGGATGGTGCTCAGGCCCTGAGTCCAAGGCCCAGGACTGGAAAGAAAGAAAAGTACAAGAGACTCCATCTTCAAATTAAGCAGAAAAAAGCCAGACTGGAGGTGTGGTTTAAAGTGGTAAAACACCAGCCAAGCAGGCTAAAGGTAAATTCAAAAACTAAGATGGAAGAGATGGCTTTCAAATAGTGTGTTTATGTAACCTGCAACTAGTCTGCCAACGTTTAACCTTCCTGCAGACCAGGAAATCATTAATTTCTAGTCACCAGAACCAAGAGAGAAAGGAAAGTATCTTTAGATACAAGTTAAAGCTGATAACAACAGTAACAAGATAAGAGGACAAAACCCAAACAGCTGTCAAATTACTAGAGTTCATTAGGAAGCTTACAAGAGAGGTCACTCTTGTCCCTTTCAGATATACCAGGTGACATCACTACAGCTCACAAAACCATGGGGACTAGCACCGTTCCTCAATATCTCCCTTAAGAGCACTCTACTCAGCGGACAAAAGCAGAGAAGCATCCCAATTCTTCTTGCTGTTAAAATAATTCCCATCATGCAATCTTTAAGGTTGCCATTCTTGTACATTTAGACTATAATTATGGAAAGGACAGCTAAATATGCTTGGCAAATATAAAAACAAAATGGGATCCTTTTGCTTGTGCGTCACGCCCTTCATTAGAACAAACTGCTGAGCACAGAGTAACAGACCTCTCTAAGCCCCGCCAACTTCTGCAGAGCCATCATCTGCTAAGAAATTAATTAGTTCCTGACATGCTCATGCTGTACTTGTTCATCATCTCTCCTAGACTAAGCTTCCCACATTCTTTCCATAAATAATATTCAAGAGTCAATTCAGCCACTGATTCCTCCATGAAATCTTTCCGTAAAAAAACAGACTATAGAGCCAGGTGCCAGGGGCTCATGCCTATAATCCTAGCTACTCAGGAGGCTGAGATCTGAAGATCATAGTTCAAAGCCAGCCTGGGCAGGAAAGTCAGTGAGACTCTTATCTCCAATTAACCACCAAAAAGCTGGAAGTAGAGCTGTGGTTCAAGTGACCAAATGCTAGCCTTCCACACAAAGCTCAGGGGTAGTGCCTCAAGGAATCCCTGCCCCCCCCCAACACACACACACACACACACACACACACACACACACACACACACACACACAGAAGTTATTCCAAGGGGAAAAGCCCTTACATTCAAATTTATCAACTATAGACCAAGTTCCTTAGGTTAAAATCATTTCCTACTGAATCTGCTCTTTCCATTATATCAAAAGTTGGAGCAAGAGGAACAAGACTTTTTAAAAGCCTTGGGTGTACTTTGTTAGTTACATCGTTTTTAAAATAAAAATCAATATACAGAGAAACAAAAGGAAAATCATTGGTAAATTCCTTAAATGAGATCACATCTAATACCCTAACACTTTTCCCAGTCATCACACATTCAGTAGGTGCTCAGCACATTTTTATTTGATTTTTACCCCTCAATCCCTGAAGCATTTTCTCCACATAGCTGTTAGAAATTTGGACTTTATCTTCAAAGCCCAGGAACAGAAACATTAGGAGGTATAATCAACATCCTGTCATGATCACCCTTCTCTCAGAAATCCCAGGCTAAAATAAAGAGAACTTAGTGCACTGTCTCAACACATCTGGGAAGGCAAACATTTTCAATAATGTGTACAAAATGCCCCCAAATCCTTTATACCTTGTACTTAAGGGCAGCCAGATTGGTTGAGCAAATAATGTCCATAATGACATTATTATGTTTCGTTGTAAATTTTTTCAAGTCTAAGTTATAAAAGCATTTCCAAAGTAAATAATTTATACAACAATGACAAGGAGAAATGGTTTAAGTGTCACCTGAATCCACTGCCTGTATGAAGATCTTCAATTTTTAAAGAAGCATTTTATCCCTCAAAAAACCAAATCTTTTTTTTTTTTTTTTTTTTTTTTTGGCCAGTCCTGGGCCTTGGACTCAGGGCCTGAGCACTATCCCTGGCTTCTTCCCGCTCAAGGCTAGCACTCTGCCACTTGAGCCACAGCGCCGCTTCTGGCCGTTTTCTGTATATGTGGTGCTGGGGAATCGAACCTAGGGCCTCGTGTATCCAAGGCAGGCACTCTTGCCACTAGGCTATATCCCCAGCCCGTAAAAAAAAAAAACCAAATCTTATTCATTAGTTTCCAAAACGTTACTTCAGATGCAAAGCGCTACCATTGCAATAGATTACATACCAAATTAATGGTTAATATAACACAAACAAAAAAGAAGCTAACGTTTCCTATAATCTTGCTTTCCAGTGTATATAAGTTTATTATATATAAGAACAGTAATCTTATTAAAATTTACTTTTTTCCAAACCTCAGCCTCCAAAAAAAGTAACATCAAAAATTCCATGAAAGTTTTGCTATTTGCCTGCTCAATAGAGAACATCATAGAAACTCAAATCAATATTCAGGCACTAGGGTTCAGGAAGCTTCTATTAAACTTCAGTTGGTCCAGGCAAGGCTGGTGGCATGTTGGTATGAGAAATTTCTGTACTCTTTAAAGCAGTAGAGTTACTGATTTCCTTACCTGCACTCTGCTCTTCGACAACAGCAGAATCTTACTCTCTAAAAGCAAGTTGCTGAGTTCTGTACCCCCTCAGCTATTCATTATCTCACACCTGGATTAGCACTATATTCTCCCAACTAGTCTTTTACACTTCAGTATCTACAGCATGAGCTCATGCTCCTTAGAATACTACTCCAAACTCCCAAATCTGAATACTCTAAACATCCAGCCTTTGATCATGTGGCTCCATGAACCACCTGATATTATTTCATTCCAATTCTACACACTTAAGTCTTTTTTTGTGTATATGCTGTTACTGAGACTCAGGGACTTGACACTGTTCCTTAACTATGTTCCTGGGGGAGGCAGGGTTGTTTCTTGTCAGTAGTGGGGCTTGAACTCTGGGCCTGGGTACTGTCCCTGAGCTATTCAACTCAAGGCTAGTGGTCTACCACGTGAACCACAGTACCACTTCTGGTTTTCTGGTGGCAATTGGAGATAAGAGTCTCACAAACTTTGCTGCTCAGGCTGGCTTTGAACCATAATCCTCAGATCTCAGTCTCCAGAGTAGCTAGAATTACAGACATGAGCCACTGGCACCTGGCTCCTTAACATTTTTACTCAAGGATATGCCTCTAACATTTCAGCCAGCTCCATTTCTGGCTTTTGGTGGTTAACTGGAGTTACTGCCCAGACTAGCTTTGAAACACAATGCTCCGCTGTCAGCTTCCTGAGTAGGTAGGATTAAAGTCTATAGTTGAAATCTTACTTATCCTTGAACTATCCAATTACTCATTCTTTGATTTCATGTGGAAATTTATCTTAAATCACTATCCATCAGCCACTTCATCCCTAAACATATCCATCTTCATCATAAGCACCATAAGAACAGCACAGATGTCTTGGCAGCTCCGACAGTGATCACATCATAAGAACTGTAACACAAGCCTAGCAGAGAAATTGAGAAGAGTCATTAATCTGTGTGTATGTGTATGTGTGTGTGTTTTTATGACCTTTAGTTGTACAAAGGAGGTGCTAGGTAACAAAACAGTTTACTAATACATCTTGATTAGTGTCACCCTTTTCAAAAAAGAAATTCTTACATGGGAGAGAGGGAAAGTGGGAGGGGGGAGGGGGGAAAGACAGAAGACGTAACAAACAGTACAAGAAATCTATCCAATGCCTAATGTATGAAACAGTAACCTCTCTGTACATCACTTTGACAATAAATAAGAAAAAAAATTAAAAATTTTTTTTTAATTTTTATTTATTTATTTATTTATTTATTTATTTATTTTATTAATTGGACATAAATTTTTTTACAAGGTGTTGTGCAAAGAGGGTGCAGTTACATAGTAGGGCAGTGTGTACATTTCTTATGATATCTTACGACCTGTTTTTCTATCCCTTGTCTAGGTCAGGTTGACATATATGCAATATACAATGTATCAAGAACATATACAGTATTCACAGACTTGGTCTCTACTGTCTCTCTGTCTCCCTTTGTTAACAGTCATATATCAGGGAGATCATGCCCCTTTGTTTTCTGTGTTCTAGGCTTGTCTCACTCAACATTATTTGTTCCTAACCAAAGCCCTAGCCCTAACCCTAGCCCAATCCCTAACCCTAAACCTACAGTTGAGAGCCAGGACCTGGGGTTAGGGCTAGGCCTAGGGTTAGGGTGACCATTGGGGCTAGGGTTAGGGCCAGGGCTAGGGCTAGGATTAGGGTTAGGGATATGGTTAGGGTTAGGGCTAGGGCTAGGTTTAGGGTTAGGGTATGGTTAGAGTTTGGGTTTGGGTTGGGTTTAGGTTTAGGGTTCAGGTTAGGGTAAATGTTAGGGTTAGTGTTAGGGATTTGGATTAGGGTTATTTTTAGGGTTCAGGTTCAGGTTCTGGTTAGGTTTAGAGCTAGGGTTATGTTTAAGTCTAAGGCTAGGGTTAGCTCTAGGGCTAGTGTTTTGGTTCGGGTTCTCTTTAGGGCTAGGCCTAGGGTTAGGGTTAGTGCTAGGTTTAGGTCTAGGGTTTTGGTTATGTTTGGGGTTAGGGTTACAATTTGGGAAAGGGTTACGATTTGTCCTAAGCATTAGGGGTAGGTTTGGGCTAGGGCTATCTCTAGTGTTAGAGTTAGGGCTAATGTTAGGGTTCTGTTTATGTTTAAGCTTAAGGCTCGGGTTAGGGTTATGGTTATAGAGCTAGGGTTAGTTTTAGGATTCAGATTTGCGTTTAAGTTTGGTTGGGGCTTAAAGTTATGGCTAGGGCTTGGGTTAAGTTTACCGTTAGGTCTAGGGTTAGGGTTTGGCCTATCTTTGTGTTTAGGGCAAGCTTTAGTGTTAGGGCTCTACTTAGGGTTATGGGTTAATGTTAGTTGTTATGGGTAGGGCTGGAGTTTTCCTTGGGTTACGATTAGCCCTAGGTTTAGTGGTAGCGGTAGGGCTAGGGGCTATATTTAGGCCTAGATTTTGGGTTAGAGTTACCATTAATCCTAGAGTTATCGCTAGGGCTAGGGTAGGGGTTAGCACTATAGTTAAGGTTATGGCTAGTGTTTGGTTTCAGGTTATGTTCAGGGGCTAGTGTTAGGGCTTGGGTTTGGGTTACCCCTAGGGCCAGTGTTAGGGCTAGGCCTATGGCTAGGTTTATGGTTAGGGCTAGGTGTAGGGTTTGGGTTTGGGTTGGTTTGGGCTAATAATGTTTAGGATTCAGGTTCAGGGTATCGTAAATATTAGTTTTAGTGTTAGTGGTTTGTATTAGGGTTAATTTAGGGTTCATGTTCAGGTTGGGGTTTATGTTAGAGTTTAGGCTAAGGATAGGTTTAAAGCTAAGGTTAGGTTTAGCACTAATGCTAGGGCTCGGATTCGCCTGTCTCTTTAGGGCTAGTCCTAGGGTTAGTGTTAGGTTTAGAGCGAAGGCTGGTGTTAGGGTTAGGGTAGGGTTTGGTCTAGGATTAGGATTAGGTCTATGATTAGGGGTAGGGGTAGGGTTAGTGCTAGGCCTAGGTCTAGGATTAGGGTTAATGTTAGGGCTAGGGCTAGGTTTAAGCTTAGCGTTAGGGTTAGGGCTAGGGATATAAGGCTAGGTTTAGTATTATGGTTAGGCTTCGGGTTAGTGTTAGGAGTTAGGGTTAGGGGTTAGGGTTTTGGTTAAGGCTAAGGTTAGCGTTAGGGCTAGGGTTAGTTCTAGGGTTATGTTAATGATTATAGTTCGTGTTCGGGTTAGTTTAGTGTTTGGATTAGCTTTAGGGTTTGGGTTTAGGTTATTTTTCAGGTTTGTGTCATGCTTATGGTCAGGGTTCAGGTTGGAGTTACAGTTAGTGTTAGGGTTCATGTTTTGGTTAGGGTTAGGGATCAGGCTGAGGTAAGGTTTTGTGTTAGGTCTGGGGTTAGGCTTAGGGCTAGGGTTGGGGCTAGGGTTAGCCTGAGTGCAAGATCTAGGATTAGGGTAGAGTTAAGTCTAGAGTTTCATTAAGGTTCAGTTTGGGTTTAGAGTTCAGATTCTGATTAGGATTCGTTTAAGTTAGGGCAATGGCTTTGTTTAGGCTTTAGCTAGGATTATGCTAAGGCTAGCATTAGGTTTAGGGTGAGCTTTAGGGTTCAGGGTCAGGTTAGATTTCTTGTTTTTGTGATGGTTAGGGTCAGAGTTCAGGTAGGGGTCATGGTTAGGGTAATTTTCGGTTTCTGGGTAGGGATCAGTTTGTTGTGAGGTTTCGTGTTTGGTTCTAGTGTTAGGCTTAGGCCTAGGGTTAGGGCTAATGTTAACCTGAAGGCTAAATCTAGGGCAAGGGGTAGGGCTAGGGCTAGGGTAAGGTTAAGGTTCAGGTTGGGGTTAGGTTTCAGATTTAGGTTCATTTTAGGTTGGGGCATGGGCTTGGTATAGGCTTAGCCTAGGATTATGCTAGTGTTATTGTTAGGTTCATGGTTAACTGTAGGGTTTGGGTTCTGGTTAGGTTTCAGGTTTACGTTATGGTTAAGGTCTGGGTTCAGGTTGGGGTCACGGTTAGTGTTAGGGTTAGTTTTCTAGTTAGGGTTATGAATCAGGTGTGGTTAGGTTTCGTGTTAGGTCTAGGTTAGGTTAGGGCTAGGGTTGGGACTAGGGTTAGGCTGAGTGCTAGATCTATGGTTAATGTTAGGGGTGGGCTAGGGTTAGGTCAATGTTCAGGTTGGAGTTAGGCTTCAGGTTCTGGTTAGGGTTAGGTTTTGTTTTATGTTAGGGCAAGAGTTTGGGCTAGGCATAGGGTTATTGTTATGTTTAGGGTTAGGGCTAGAATTTTGCTAGGGCTAGGGTTAAGGTTAGGGCTAGGGTTAGGACTAGAGTTTTGGTTAGAGGTTGGGCTGGGGTTAGTGTTAGGTTTCGGTTCGTGTTAGGTTTAGGTTAGAGCTCGGGGTTAGGGTTAGTTTTAGAGTTAGTTCTTTAGGTAGGTTTAGGGCCAGGGCTCTAGTTATCTCTACGACTTGGACTTGTTTTAGTTTTATTCTTAGGGCTTGAGCTAGGGTTATTTTTAGTGTTTGTGCTAGGTTGGAACTAGGCTATGGTTAGGCTTAGGGCTAAGTCTAGGTCTAGGGCTAGGCCTTCATTAGGGTTAGGGCTAGGGCTATGTCTAGGGCTATGGTTAACGCTGGGGCTTTGGCTAGGTTTAGGTCTAGGGCTTTGGTTAGGGTTAGGGCTAGGGCTTTGGTTAGGGTTAAGTCTAGGGCTAGGCATAGGCTTATGCTTAAGACTTGGTTTAGGCTAGGATTAGTCTTAGGGCCAGGGTTAGGGCTAGCAATAGGGTTAGATTTAGGGTTAGTGTTAGATTTAGGTGAAGTGTTAGGGTTCGGGTTCACCTTCAGGTTAAGTTTTAAATTTGGGTTGGTATTAGGCTTAGGTTTACAGTTAGCTTTAGGCCCAGGGTTAGTGGTATATTTAGTGGTAGGGTTTCAGCTAGGTTAGGGTTAGTAATAGGGTTGTTTAATGTTAGGGGTTAGGATCAAGGTGAAGGCTAGGACTAGTTTCAGCCCTATAGATAGTTTTCATGTTAGTGTTATGCATTTGGCTAGAGTTACATTGAACGTTATGATTAGGTTAGGACTAGTTTAGAGCTTCGGGTTACGGATAGGCTTAGGGCTAGATCTAAGTTTACGCGTAGGGTTCAGGCTAGGGTTAGGGCTAGGGCTTGGGATAGTGATAGCATTTGGGCTATGATTTGGACTAGGGCTAGGGTTATGGTTAGGGCACGGGCTAGGGCTAGGGGTAAGGTTGTGTTATGCTTTGCACTAGTGTTAGAGCAAGGGCTAGAGATAGGGTTAGGGTTTGGTTTCTGCATAGGGTTTGCTATGATTTGGGTTAGGCTTAGGGCTTGGGTTAAGACTAACACTAGGGTTATGGTTTAGGGCTAGGATTTGGCTCATGGCTAGAGTTAGTGCTAGGATTAGGGCTAGGGCTCAGGTTAGGTTTTGGTTTAGTGTTAGTGTTCGTGTATCTGTTAGGATCAATTCTTGGTATGGTTATGATTAGGGTACGGTTTGGGTTGGGTTGTGGTTAGGGATTTTGTTAGGGTTAGGGTTAGTTTTAGGGTTATGGCTAGGGATAGGGCTGGGCTTAGGGTTAGGGTTAGGGCTCTCGTTAGGTTTATTTTTGGGGTTTGTCTGGTTGTGGGTTCAAGGTAGGTCTCAGTTTGGGTTTCAGTTTCGTTGTTCATTTTTCTTTAGGTTTATGCTTTTCTTTGGGTTTAGGGTTACAGGTTCGTTTCGGGTTTGGATTCGTGTCCGGCTTTATATTATACTTATTGTTAAGGGTCGGATTTGGGTGTGTTTAGTGTTCAGTTTTGGTTTCAGGTAACGGTTTGCGTTTGGGTAAGTGTTAGTGTTCAGATTAGGAGTATGGTAGTGGTTTCTGTTAGGGTTATGGTTAGTGCTAGGGTTAGCGCTAGGATTGGGGCTTGGGTTAGGGCTAGATTTGGGTTAGGGTTAGGGTTCAGGCTAGGGTTAGTACTAGGGCTTGGGTTAGGGATAGCATTAGGGCTAGGATTAGGACTAGGGCTAGGGCAAGGGCTAAGGCTAGGTTTAGAGCCAGGGATAGAGATAGGATTAGGATTAGGCTTCAGTATAGGGTTAGGGCTAGGACTAGGGTTAGGCTTAGGGCTAGAGTTAAGGCTAGAGCTAGGGTTATGTTTAGAGTTAGGGTTAGGCTCTGGGCTATGGTTAGTGCTAGGTTTTGGGTTAGGTCTAGGCTTCAGGTTAGGTTTGGGGTTGCATTAGTGTTAGATTTCAGGTTGTTTTTTGGCTTTGAGTTTTATTTGGGATTGGTGTTTCAGTTTTGTTTGGTTTAGTGTTCGGATTGGGTTTAGGATATATGTTAGGTTTAATGTTAGGGGTTTGGATTAGGTTTATGTTTAGTGTTCAGTTTCAGGTTCGGGTAAGTTTTTTGGTTCTGATTAGGGTTAGTGTTCGGGTTCAGGTTAGGCGTAGGCCTAGGTTTAGTGTTAGGGTTATGGTTAGGCTTAGGGCTATGGTTAGACCTATATTAAAGCTCGGGTTATGGATAGGCTTAAGCCTAGAATTATGGTTAAGGTTCGTCCTTGCGTTCGGGCTAGGGCTCAGGTTAGGTCTAGCATTAGGGTTAGTGTTTGGACTAGCACTAAGGTTAGGGTTAGGGCAGGGGTTCGGGTTAGGGCTAGGACTAGTGCTAGAATTATGGCTAGTGTTGGGCTTAGCGCTAGGGTTAGGGCTAGTGATAGAAATAGGTTTATAGTTTTGTTTCAGTCTAGGGTTAGGGCTAGGGTTAGGTCTTGGTTTAGGTTTAGGTCTAGTTTTTGGCTCAGGGGTACGGTTAGGGTTTCAGCTAAAGTTAGGCTGGGATCAATCTTATGTCTGGGGTTGTGCTTAGGGTTAGAGTTAGGGCTAGAGTTAGCGTTAGGCATAAGGTTAGCGTTAGGGTTCAGGTTCATGTTACGGTTCGGGTTGGAGTTAGGTTTCTGGTGGGATTAGCTTTAGCTTTCGTTTTAGTGTTATGGTTAGTGTTAGGGGTAGGGTTAGTTTTCTGGCTAAGGCAGTGTTATGGCTTGTGTTAGGTTTATTGCTAGGATTAGGATTAGGGTTATGGCTGGGTTTAGGGCTAGCTTTTGTGTTAGTGCATATGTTAGGGTTAGGGTTATTGTTATGGTTATGCTATGATTTGTTTCAGGGCTAGGTTTCTTGTTTGGGTTCTGGCTAGGGCTAGGACTGGGGTTTGGGTTAGGCTAGGGCCTGGGTTAGGCTTAGACATAGGTATAGGGGTAGGTTAGGGCTAGCCTTTGGGTTTTTGCATGGGTTAGGATTAGGGTTATGGCTAGAGTCATGCTAGGATAAGGTTTAGGGCTCGGTTTCTGGTGTAGGGCATGGTTTAGAGTTAGTGTTCTATCTAGGGTTAGGCTAGAATTAGGTGTAGGTTTGGGTTAGGCTTAAGGCTAGGGTTGGTTTGGGCTTATGGTTAGGTTTAGGTCTGTGGATAGGTTAGCTTTTCAATTCGGGTTGGGTAGGGTTATGATTAGGGTTCAGGTTCAGGTACATCTTAGCGTTAGGATTTGGATTATCATTAATGTTAGTTTAGGGTTCAGGTTAGGTTTAGGGCTAGCCTTAAGCTAATGGCGAGGCTTAGGGCTAGAATTTGGGTTAGGGCTAGGTTTAGTGTACGTGTTCTCATTATTGGCTAGTGTTAATGTTAGGGTTTAGGATCATGGTCAGGGTTAGGGCTCATGTAGCCCTAGGACTAAAGCTTGGGTAGGGTTAGACTTAGAAGTAGAGGTAGGGTTATCGTTAGGGTTTGGTCTAGGGCTAGGGTTTGAGTTAGGGCTAGGTTTAGGGTTCAGGTTAGTGTAATGGTTCAGGTTCGTACTGTGTTGGGGTAAATTTTGGATTAGGGTTTTGGTTCCGGTTAGGTTTAGGGATCGGGTTGGTGTTGAGCTTAGGGTTACTGTTTGGTTTGGGGTTAGGGTTAGGCTTTGGGTTAGGGTATATGTTATGGATAATGTTTGGGGGTTGGATTAGGGTTATTTTGTTTTGTTTTGGCCAGTCCTGGGCCTTGGACTCAGGGCTGAGCTCTATCCCTGGCTGCCTTTTGCTCAAGCCTAGCACTCTGCCACTTGAGCCACAGCGCCACATCTGGCCGTTTTCTGTATATGTGGTGCTGGGGAATCGAACCCAGGGCCTCATGTATACGAGGCAAGCTCTCTTGGCAGTAGGCCATATTCTCAGCCCCAGATTAGGGTTATTTTAGGGTTCATATTTGAATTTGGGTTTGCATTAGGGTTTGTGTTAGGGTTAAGTTCAGGTTAGGGATAGGGATAGGTGTTAGGGTTAGGTTTAGGGCTAAGGCTAGCGTTAGCGCCAAGACTACGGCATGTTAAGGTTAGGCTTAGGGCTGAGCTTGGGTTAGAGTTAGGGTTCATCCTAGTGTTAGGGCTAGATTTAGACTTAGGACTTGGGTCAGGGTGAGGTTTAATGTTAAGTTTAGGTCAAGGGCAAGGGTTAGTGTTAGGGTAGAGTTAACGTTAGGGTTTCCTTTTAGGGTTAGAGGTAGGGCTGGCGTTAGTTTTAGGCCTTGGGTTATGGCTCGGGTTAGGGTAGGCTTAGGTTTGGGGCTAGGGTTATGGTCAGGGCTGCGTTTAGGGCTAGGTGTAATGTTAGTTTCAGTCAGGTTCTGGTTAGTCTTAGGGCTAGAGCTAGGGTTATGGCTCGAGTTATGGCTAGGGCTAGGGTTAGCGCTAGGGTTAGGCCTAGGGCAAAGTTTATGCCTATGGTTAGGGCTAGTGTTAGGACATGTGTTAGGCTTAGGTCTAGGGTTAGGGCTATGATTAAGATTAGCCTCCCCTTGGGTTAGGGTTTAGGTTGGTTTTAGTGTTCAGGGTCAGTTTTGGGTTTGGTTTAAGGTAAGGTTCAGTTTGTTGTCAGGGTAAGGGATGGGTTTGGGTTTGGTTTATGGTTTGGGTTATGGTAAGTGTTAGGGCCATGGTTAGGGGGTTAGCATTATGTTTGGAGCTATGGTTCGGATTAGGTTTAGGGTTCGGGTTAGGGTTACTGTTTGGTTTGGTGTTTCGGTTTGCGTTCTAGTTTGGTTTTGGGAAAGGGTTAGTTTTAGGAGTTTGGTAGGGATATTTTCAAGTTCCTTTTATTTAGTGAGTTTCTTGGCAAATTCTTCCAAGACAGCATATCTGGAGATTTTTCTAATGTATTTTAACTATTTCATGGTATTCGCTAGTGTAGATTGACAAAATTTAACCATTGATGATGGATGGTCATTTTAGATTTTCTAGTACTTCCTCTCTATTTGTCAAGTTTTCATATACAAAAATGGAAACCTTTTTATCTTTATTATATTAATATATGAGAAATTCTACATGTGGATACTGATTGCCTTAAGTTTCTTTCTAAATTATGAAGTTTACATGTCTATTAAAGTTTTCTATGGGCTGAGAATGTGGCCTTGGCAGTGTGCTTGCCTAGCATGCATGAAGCCCTGGGTTTAATTACTCAGCACCACATATACAGAAAAAGCCAGTGGTAGCACTGTGGTTCAAGTGGTAGAGTTCTAGCAAAAAGAAGCTAGGGACATTGCTTAGGCCCTGATCTCAAGCCCCTGGACTGGCAAAAAAAAATGTGCAGAAGATACTGTGAAGGAAGAGTACAGTGATGTTTCACAGGCTAACAAATGCTAAAGATTTTGAGTGAAGTTCCAGAAGCTAGAGACAGTTCTTCTGCATAGCCTTCAGGTGGAAGGCACCCTGCCAGTACCTAAGTCTTCGATATCTCACCTCAAAAACAATGAACCATGTGGAGGGAGGTACAAGGAATTTTTGAAGAGTAGATTTGCTACTGGTGTCTATGACATGTCCTTCCCTCTCCCCATCAACTTTGTTAATGTGTTTTGTTGGTTTTGTTTTTGTTGCCAATCCTGGGACTTGAACTCAGGGCCTGAGCACTGTCCCTGGCTTCTTTTTTTTTTTTTTTGGCCAGTCCTGGGCCTTGGATTCAGGGCCTGAGCACTGTCCCTGGCTTCTTCCCGCTCAAGGCTAGCACTCTGCCACTTGAGCCACAGCGCCGCTTCTGGCCGTTTTCTGTATATGTGGTGCTGGGGAATCGAACCTAGGGCCTCGTGTATCCGTGGCAGGCACTCTTGCCACTAGGCTATATCCCCAGCCCCCTGGCTTCTTTTTGCTCAAGGATAGCACTCTGCCACTTGAGCCACAATGCCACTTCTGGCCTTTTCTATGTATGTGGTACTGAGGAATCGAACCCAGGGCTTCATATATACGAGACGAGCACTTTACCACTAGGCCATATTCTCAGCCTTCAACTTTGTTAATCTGTTGATGAGATGTTGCCTCTCTAACTGTATATATCCTATCTACATATCTTCCATAACTTTCTCCTCCTCCTCCAGTGAAAGGCTGTTTTCTGAATCATCACAATGATCTTCTTCATCAGATGATCCCATGGCTTCTGAATACTTGGAGTCCTCTTCCCCTTCATACACAGTATGCTCTGCATCATCATAATCTTCTTCTTTCACAGTAGTGGCTGTGTCTTCAGGAAATCCAAGAGGTGCTTCATATTACTCTGCTCCTAAGTATAAAGAATCATCTGACTCCTCATATCTCTGCCCATCCCTTAAGAATGTAATAATCACTGAAACTTCAGAGTCAGCTTTTCCAATGGGACACAACAGTGTGACGTTTGATGTGTGGCATTCCTTCATGTTCTCTGTGAAAAACTCAGAGGTCTTCAAACTTGACTGTTCTTGCTCACTAGAGAGCACTGTGATCATGGGTGTCCCAGGTTCTTTCCTCTTGGAGGAAATGGTATTTTCTGAATTCTTGTTCGCCTCGATAAATTGAGGTGTTATATGCATATGCTGTAAAAATTCTGGAAAAAAACCCCAAGGCTTGTGATTCATTTTGTTCCTCCAATGTAAGAAATTACAAGAAAAAAATAGTTGAGTTTCTACTCCTCAAATAATCTTCTTGGTAGATAGACAGATAGACAGACAGACATACAGACAGATATTCTTTCTGCCGATCCCGAGGCTTGAACTGAGGGCCTGGGTGCTATTCCTGAGCTTTTGTGCTCAAGGTTAGCACTCTACCACTCCAGCCACAGCTCCACCTCCACTTTTCTGATAGTTATTTGTCGGGAGCCGAGCTAGCAGCTAAATTCTTCCTGACCTCTGGCTGTGTTTTCAAGGACGTGCAAGGACATGGCTTAATGGAAAATCGGAAATGCTTTACTGTGTCTGTCATGAGTCCATTCTTATGTTAACCAACCTCATCCTGTCTTAGCTATCATCGGGTATTGCTAACTCCAAGCCTTTTTGTGTTCTGGAATTTTAAGCCTATGCTGTTTCCTGGTTTTCAAACTGCATATAAGCTGGAAGTTAAGAATAAACATGGCTGCAGTCTTGAGTTTCGATCTCGAGATGCAGACCTCCCGTACCCCATCTTTGCCTCTTGTCTTTTTCCTCTTGTCTTGTATTTTTCCTTTTCCTTAATCCTTGCCGCCCTCAGTCAGGATTCCCGTTCACTGCCGGCTGGCTCGGCAGGTGTGGCGACTGGAACAGGGACCTGAAGCCTGGGATGATGGCAGAGGACCCCCGATCTATTGGGAAGGAGAGCGGGAGAGAGAGAGTATTGTCGGGAGTAAGAAATTATGGGATAAAGTATAGGCTGCATGCTATACGTGCAGGCCCCTAAAGGCATGCTTAATGGCCGGGCAGTGAAAGTTGGCCAAAGTCACTTAGAACGTTTCTTTTACTTTATTGAGGAAGCATGCCCCCAGTTCCTGGAGGAAGGAACCAATAACTTAGAAACTAAAAGAGAGAGAGAGAGAGAGAGAGAGAGAGAGAGAGAGAGAGAGAGAGAGAGAGAGAGATTCGGGAACGCTATTATTCTTTGGTATCTGGTCCAAGATTGCTTAGATCTTAGACATGAACAGATTAAATTCGATCAGTCGATTGGAGAAACTGAACAGCGACCTGATGAGTGTTGCCCAGCCTCGGGAGCGTATGCTGCTGCCCGGGAAGAGCTGAGAAAATTAACAAGACCTGAACCCACTGGGCTAGATATTAAGGAAGACTCAGATGGCTCAGACACTGAGGAGAAATTATGCAATGAGCCTACTAAAGATAGATTGACTCATGTTGAGAATATATTGAAATCAGTATAGCTCTATTGTCACAGCTTCATCCAGAACAACAAACTCCTTTATAGGGAGATACTGGTGAGCCCCCATGGACAGTCCTGGCAGACTTACAGCTCTCCTAGGTGCAGGCTGCTAGCAGGGGCAAGGGACCTGAGGCTAGGGAAATGCTAACACCACCGAGGTAACTTCTCCTGACCCAGCGCTTTATTTCCATCCACCACGACAGATTTGAAACCCCAACCAGGGTGAGTGACCATTAGCCTGGAGCTTACATTTTCCACAAATCCACTAGGCTAGGTCGAGATCAGCAATTGTGGGTGTTTGGAGACAACTGATCTCTAGTTCAGCTCAGCTAGTTGCTCGTCAAGTCTAAATTGCTTCAGGAAAGCTGCTCAAGTTTGAGCCCAATCTTATATATTTGGAATATTTTGCAGGACTTACCTAACTTCTATGAGCGCTCAGGCAGATGAAGTTCTCTCTGTCTCTTTCTCTGCCTCCCTCTAAACTGCCTGCCTGTGACATAGGATGGGTATCGATATTTGTTTAACATCTGCTTTAAAAGACTCAAAGAAAGGTTTTCTATTCTTGTTATTGATGTTAAGTTTGGAGACTCAGTTAAATTCTGCTTATTTGGCTAAATTTTAAGCTTTCTCTAGTATTGAGCACATGGTAGACAATAGGATTGGTTGGGGTGGAAGCCTGCCCATCCCCCAGGTGACAAGCATGCCAAATTCCTGGAGGCTGGGCAGGGACTTGGAGTCCTGTGGCCTTGCATTTCAAAGGTGCCTTACAATTCAAATGCTGGAAGATGAAGGTGTCTTACTGTGAGCTCACTGTCTGTGTTCATGTCCTGTCTCCCATAAGCTCCCCTTGGGAGCTAAACTGGTTTCTCAAAATGTAGCTTCTTGGATGATCTGAAAATTTTGGTTTGCTGAAAAGGTTTTTTTTTTTGTTTACTATCTAAACACGTGGTTCTAGAATATAGGCAAAATAATATCACTTGCCACTGGAATTCCAGAAAAACGTACATGGCCAATTAAAAAACAATTCTAAGCGCGCCCCAAAACGTGTGCACATTGTCTTTATGTGTATGTATGTATGTCTATGTCTATGTGTTGGTAAAACTTAAAATAAAAATAAAAAACAGGTTTTAAACCCAAACTGATATGTTTGGGTGCAAACAAATATGTCTAAGAAAAACTCCAAAAGGTTTTAATATACAGCACGTGATGTAAGTACAATGATGTACAACCAGTGTGTTATTCTTTATGTCTATCTATGCTAAGAGTCAAGTGTACATCTAATCCTGACAATTCTTTGGTATAGACTAAGATTTTGCTTCTCCATTTTTTTTTTCTTTTTTCGCTGTGCTCTCATAAACTCTTTAAGATCAAGGGACTAGAGTCATTTTGAAATAACTGCACAGATGTGACTATTAACCTAAATTTTCTGGACCCAAAATTAACATTTTGCTTTATAGGATACAGGTTGACATGTGTGCTAGCGGAGTGGACCGTGGCAGTCTGTGGCTACAGAAAGCTGCCTCCACAATCGGCTCCCAAACTGGGAGTTGTTTGTGACTCAGAAACTGCCCTGGCTGCTACAGAGAGCAGACTTAGTTGGCCTTCAATCTGTGTGGATTTTGTGACTAGAAAGATGGTTAAAGGCCTAAGCTTTCTAAAATCTGTTTAAAAATGCCCTTAACCAGTCTGTGTAGAAATTTACAGGCAACAAGCAGGAAATGTGACAGCCTATCCAGGGAACTCTACTACAGCCTTATCCAGATGCAAGCCATCTCTCCTGCTGGCCTGCTAATTTGGAATGGAAGACACAGCCACTTGAGATCCACTGAAGCTGAGACTTTTATTGTTACTCATTTGTTTTCTCTTTCACGTGCCAGTAAGGTAAGGTTAAATAATATGATTTGATTTAATGGCACATGGATCCCATTCAGTCTGCTGTTCTTTAAGTGTTACAGCAAAACTCTGGCAACTATTTGTTGGTCAATTATTAACAACTTACAGGTAAACTCTACTCCTTTTGTTCTCCTGTTGCTTTAATTGGAAATAAAAGGGCTTTTATGTCCAAGACTCCTTGGACAGTTCAAAGCCAGGCCAGGCAGAGAAAAATAAAAATCCCTCTTGCTCATACTTGAGGTCTTTATTATTTTACTAGTCAGAAATTACAAATTAAAACTTCTCATTTGCATACTTTACATGATTTTCAAAAATTTCTGGGAGATATTAATTGGCTTCACCCTTATCTTAAATTATCCACAGCTGAATTAAAACCCTTATTTGATCTGTTAAAGGGGAACCCTGACCCTACATCTCCCAGAGACATGACAACTGAAGCAGCTGAAGCTTTAAACATAGTAAATTCTGCTATCTCTTCCCAACATATAAATTATATTGATTACTCAGCCCCTTGGGAAGCTTATATTTTAACTACACCTCATTCTCCAACAGCGGTCCTCTGGCAGAAGGGACCCCTTTTGTGGCTTTCCTTGCCTGCTACTCCTTCAAAAGTGTTAACTCCTTATTATGAATTGGTAGCCACCTTAGTCCATATGTGCCGTGTGGAATCTTGTAAGTATCTTGGACGAGATCCACAGGTTATTTATATCCCCTATATTTTACAACAGCAAGAGTGGCTTTATATTCTTTGTGATTCCTTGGTCATTGCTTGGGCCAATTTTGTGGGCACAATTTCACATCATTATCCCTCCAACAAGTTACTTCACTTTGCCTCTTCTTACCATTAAGTGAGGGCAATGCTATTACGAATGAGGCTACCCAAATTCTTCTCACTCAAATTGACTTAGCAAAGCAATCACATGCTGCCCACCATCAAAACAGTTGTGCCTTACGTCAGCAATTTCATATCACACGTGAGGCGGCTGGTCAAATTGTAAAAACTTGTCCCAACTGTGCTACCTTCCTGCCTGTGCCCTCCAATGGCATTAACCCCCGAGGCTTAGTGGCCAACCATGTTTGGCAAATGGATGTTACCCACATTCCCTCTTTTGGACAGCTCCACTTTGTCCATGTTACAATAGACATTTACTCTAATTTTATTATGGCTACTCCTCTTAGCAGGGAAGCCGGCAAACATTGTATCTCCCATGCCTTACGCTGCTTTGCTACTATGGGACTTCCTAAACAAATTAAAACTGATAATGGTCCGGGATATGTTGGACGAGCTTTTCAAACTTTTTGCAAATCTTACCAAATTGTTCACTCTACAGGAATTCCCTATAATCCTCATGGTCAAGGAATTGTCAAATGGGCCAACGATTTGTTAAAACACCAAATTTCTAAATTAAAAGGGGGGAGAAATATACCCCTTCTCTCCTGTTAATATACTTTCTCATACTTTATTTGTACTAATTTTTTTTAATTTGGACTGCAATGGCCACTCCGCAGCACAGCGGTTCTGGGAAAAGAGAGAGCAAAGAGCTTTTGCCCAAGTTAAGTGGAAAGATCCTTTAACAAGTGCTTGGCACAGGCCCGATCCGGTACTGACATGGGGTCGAGGACATGTCTGTGTTTTTTCACAGGATGAAAATGATGCCCGCTGGCTACCTGAGCGTTGTGTTCGGATTGTGGAAACTCATCAGAACGGTACAAGCGCTGACCCACTGGGCTTACGTGCCAGATCCACCGATTGTGCACCCTGCGACCTGGGAGGGAGCTGAGGTGTTCGTCCATGTCAGCATATGGTACAGCTCCAGACCCTTTTGTCCAACACGTTAAGATGGGAGATTTTGCAGCTTCTGGCATTGGAACCCCTTTATGCTTTACAACTGACCCCAACAGTTATATTCCAGGCTGTACTGTAATGCAACCCATAAATCATAGAATTTGGATTCCTGATAATAGTCAAGTATATAATAGACAAATGACTTAATTGCCTACTGGGTTTCCTGTACATGCCAATTCTACCTCGTCCTTCATGATACCTCGCTGCATCAACTCCTCTCAAATTGTAGAATCCACGGGAGAACTGCACCCCATAAAGTGTAGACATGATCATCCTTTTATAACCAATATTTCAGGAACTAATTCTCAGCTGATAGACTGGTCCGGAGCGAATCTCACCAACAAGTACAACCCAGGTCTGTGGTGGATGAATGGACACCCTCAAGGTCAGGTCTGGATGTTAGTGGCTTCCCTGAATAATATCTCCTGGCCCACTTCTACTTCTTTAAAAAATATTATGATGGGCTGGGGATATGGCCTAGTGGCAAGAGTGCTTGCCTCGTATACTTGAGGCCCTGGGTTCAATTCCCCAGCACCACATATACAGAAAATGGCTAGAAGTGGCGCTGTGGCTCAAGTGGTAGAGTGCTAGCCTTGAGCAAGAAGAAGCCAGGGACAGTGCTCAGGCCCTGAGTCCAAGCCCCAGGACTGGCAAAAAAAAAATATTATGAGTTGTGTAACACCCCCTTATGCTATTATGTATGGACCTTTTAATATTTCTATAGGAGCCATGTATTTCAATGTTACTTGCACTAACTATTCTTTTACAAATTGCTTGTATAGTGGTCTTACTGATTCTGTAATTATTATTAAGCAACCACCATTCGTTATGCTTCCTATAAACTTATCTGAAGCTTGGTATGAAGAAACAGGTATTCAAGTGTTAAAACATTTAAAAGAGCTTATGCACCCTAGACGATTTGTAGGGCTATTAATAGCAGGCATTGTAGCCTTTATTTCCTTAGCTGCCTCTGCTGCAGCGGCTACTGTGGCTTTAACATAAAATGTGCAGACAGCTCACTATGTTAATCAGCTTGCTCATAATACCACGCAAGCCCTGCACTTTCAAGGCAGGATTGATGATAAGGTAGAACAAAAATTAGAAGCATTTTATGAATCTGTGTTGTCACTGGGAGAACAAATTTGTGCCTTACAAACTTTGCAACGGGTGCGCTGTCATGCTGGGTTTGACTTTATTTGTGTGACCCTCCATAAGTATAATGGGTCAAGCTGTCCTTGGGAACAAGTTGTAGCACATCTAAATGGTATTTGGCACCATAATAACTTGTCCTTAGATCTCTTTCAACTCCATAGACAAATAGCCAGACTAGAACAAGCTCCGCCTTTGGACTCTGAAGTGGCAGAAACAGCAAAAGAACTGTTTGAACTTCAACAGTATGCCTCTTCCTTAACTAATGTTAAGGGGCTGCTAATGACATTGCTTGGCCCAGGGATACTTTTGCTGATGGCTTTCCTATGCCTTCCTTGCATTGTACACATATTGCAAAACTCTTTCATGAGTTTAGCCAGCCAGCTGCATAAGATCAAGCTCCAAGTGAATGAACTTTCCCCCGAGAGGAACCGCAGCCAGAGACGGGTATGAGGCGGTACCAGCTTGACTGACCTAAGACACGGGGCTTCAGCACTGCTCTGAAGTTCTTCCCTAAGACGGGTAAGGCAGGCTGGGGTACCCACCCCACCTAAGACAGGCGGGTTCGCTTCTTTTAATAAAAAGATGGGGGATCTGTCGGGAGCCGAGCTAGCAGCTAAATCTTCCTGACCTCTGGCTGTGTTTTCAAGGACGTGCAAGGACATGGCTTAATGGAAAATCGGAAATGCTTTACTGTGTCTGCCATGAGTCCATTCTTATGTTAACCAACCTCATCCTGTCTTTGCTACCATCAGATATTGCTCTGGAGTCCATTCTTATGTTAACCAACCTCATCCTGTCTTAGCTATCATCGGGTATTGCTAACTCCAAGCCTTTTTGTGTTCTGGAATTTTAAGCCTATGCTGTTTCCTGGTTTTCAAACTGCATATAAGCTGGAAGTTAAGAATAAACATGGCTGCAGTCTTGAGTTTCGATCTCGAGATGCAGACCTCCCGTACCCCATCTTTGCCTCTTGTCTTTTTTCTCTTGTCTTGTATCTTTCCTTTTCCTTAATCCTCGCTGCCTTCAGTCAGGATTCCCGTTCACTGCCGGCTGGCTCGGCAGGGTTATTAGAGATAAGCATCTCATGGATTCCACTGCCTAGGATGACTTCAGACCTCAATTCTCAGTTCTCAGCCTCCAGAGTAGCTAGGATGATGGGTGTGAGCCACTGGAGCCTCACTTTTCTACTCTTTCTTTAGAGAAGAGTCTCACCAAGTTGCCCCAGCTTGTTTCCAACTCCTGGGCTTAAGTGATCCTAATGCCTCAGCCTCTTGAATAGCTAGTGCTCCAGGCATGCAAACCTATATTTCACTGGAAGATACAAGCACTTACTGCATACCATCTAATTTATAGTAACAAGCCAACTATAATAGTTTACTTCTTCCCATAGAAAAACTGGATCATGTTAAATTATACAAGACTCCAGGCATTTACACACCTTGAGACCAAAGGAGGAAAGTCTTAGCAGAGGAACACTAAAGCACAATGCCTATGTGCATCTGGTCATATAAAATAATACTTAACAAAATGAACTCAAAGAAATGGAAACAAGAGGTTTTTCCTTTGTTGCTGTTTTTGTTTTCTTTTCATTGTGTCTTGATTATTTGTTTATCTGTCTTTGGGAGGGTAAAAGCAGGACGCAGAAATGGAGGGACAAAGGTGAACAAATGCAGCAGTGGTACTCACTAGATACTATGTTGAAAATGAACTATAGAGGGAGGAGGTAACAAGTTTGACAAGAAATGTACTTACTACCTTATGAATGTAACTATAATCCCTCCTACATCACAATAAAAAAATTGACAATAAAAATTTTTTAAAGAAAAAGAACTATATAACTGATGGGTGGGACTGGAGGGAAAAATAGGGAGAAAGGGAAGGAAGGGGTAACATTGTCCAAAAAGAAATGTACTCTTTACCTGACTCATATAATTGTAACCCCTCTGTAATCACCTTTATAATAACAATAAAAACTAAATACTTCAGAAAAAGAATAACTGGATCACACTATAGCCTCAAATAAAAGTTTCAGCCAGAAGCTGGTGGCTCATGCCTATAATCCTAGCTACTCAGGAGGCTAAGCTCTGAAGATGGCAGTTTGAAGCCAGCCAGGCAGGAAAGTCCTTGAGACTCATCTCCAATTAGCCACCAGAAAACTGGAAGAGGCCCTGTAGCTCACAGTAATAGAGTACTAGCTTTCACCAAAACTGCTCAGAGACAGTATCCAGACCCCAAGTTCAAGCCCTACAACTGACACAAAAAAAATTAAGCCTCTCATAGCATTCACAGGGTAACTAATTAAAAGAGAAAATCCAAATGTTATGGACAGTGTTTATGTTAAATGTTTATTCTTATTGTCAAGGTGATGTACAGAGGGGTTACAGTTTCATATGTAAAATAATGAGTACATTTCCTATCAAACTTGTTATCTCCTCCCTCATTTTTCTCCCACCATCCCTGCTCCCCAAATTCCAGTCCACCCTCCCTGGAGTTGTACACTTGGTTTACAGCAGACAAGAGACTCATATCTAAAATATATTTAGGACTCAAAAAATTAAATTCCCCCAACACCAATCCTCAAAGAAACAATTGTCCCCTTAATAAGTGGGCTAAAGACTTAAAGAGAGACTTCTCTGAAGAGGAAATAACAATGGCCAAGGGGCACATGAAGAAGTGTTCCACAAGGTATTTTGGTAGATGTAAGTGACCCACAACTCCGATTTCCTCGGGCCATTGCTAAGGAAATTTAATCCTGGGAGTTCTTAAAGAAAGTCAGGCGTAGTGGCACAATTCAAGGCCATTCTGGGCAAAAAGTTTGAAAGACCTCATTTCAACCAAAAAGCTGCATGCTGTGTGTGGTGGTGCATACCTGTCACCACAGCAATGTAGGAGGAATAAACAGGATGGCTGGTCCAGGCCAGCCTATGCACAAATTCAAGACTCTCTGAAAAAGCAAATAAAAGGCAGGTACAGTGGCTCACGCCTGGAATCCTAGTTACTTGGAAGGTAAAGATCAGGAGGATCTCAGTTTAAGTCTAGCTCAGACAAAAGGTTCACAAGATCCCATATCAATCAATAATCCCAGGTACATGGGAAGTACTGAGAGGAGAAACACCATCCAAGTCACCCTGAATATAAATTTAGGTCTTTAGTTATTGAAACAAAGAGAAACTAAATCGAAATAGACCAGGAGCATAACTCAATGGTACTAAGCAGCAGCCCTGAGTTCAAACCCCAGTACCACCAAAAAATGAAAATTAAAAAATAATAGTAATTCCTAATGAGTAAACAGGTTGCAGAGTAACTGTTCTCTCATTTTCTCCTAGTTATTGTTACTGTAGTAAGACTTTTATCTCTTTTTTTAAGAAGATATAATTATTATTTTTGAGATAAAGTCAGGGTACCCTGGAACCCAGTACCATAGACCAAGTTGGCCTCATTCTCATGATCCTTCTGCCTCTTCTTCTCGAGAAATACAACTACATGTATGCCTTACCCTGTCCATAAAAGAAGCTATCTTTTTTTTTTTTTTGTCACTCATGGGGCTTGAACTCAACACTGTCTTTAATTCTTTTTGCTCAAGGCCAGTGCTCTACTACTTTGAACTACAGAACCACTTCATTTTCTGGTGATTAATTGGAGTTAAGTCTCATGGCCTTTCTGCCTGGGCTGGATTCAAACCAGGATCCTTAGATCTCAGCCTTCTGAATAGCTAGGATTCCAGGTATGAGGCACTGGCACTCCGTCTATCAATTTTTAGCACATATTATTTTACAGAACAATGGGCTTAATTTTCATGATAGCATGTATATAATGTGTTTTGATCATATTCACTCATCCCACTAGTCTCTTTTGCTCGCCAACTATTTTCCCACTCTTCTCTTTCCTCTTTTGAATAGTACCCTCTACTTTCATGCTTTGTTTTATTTTTCTGTAGCAGTGTTTGCACTCAGTGTCATGTACCTGCTAGGCAGTGCTCTACCACTTGAGTCACAACTCTAGCCCTTTTTTTGGTTTTTCTTGGATCTAATCTAGTGTTTTCTTATGAGGCTGGCCTCAGATCACTATCATCTTGTTACACTTCTCTGTAGCTGGGCCCACCAGTGCATTCCACCACACTTGGCTTGTTGGTTGAGATGGGTCTCACTGACTTTCTTCCCGAGGCTGGCACTGAACTGCCATCCTTCCACTCTTTGCCTCCCTAGTAGTTGGGATTACTAGTATTTGGGAGGCAAAACTCCTGGTTTCTACTTTGTTTTAAAGTCTAGATTCCACATAGGAGAAAACATGCATTTGTCTTTCTGCGTCTGCCTTAATTTGCTTATGGTGATGATGTCTACTTCCATTCATTTCCTGAAAAGATACAATTTATTTTCATGGCTAAATGATACTCTATTTTGTGTAGGTATGTATATGTGTGTGTCTATGTATATATATGTGTGTGTGTGTATATATATATATATACGTATATATGTACAGTGTACTTTTTCTACCTTCCTTGTTTTTTTGTTTTGTTTTGTTTTGTTTTGGTGCAGGTACTTGGCTTGAACTCATTCTCTCCTGTTCTCAAATTGGCATGGTTGTTCAAGGCTGATGTTCTACCATGCCACACAACTTCCACTTCTGGCTTCTTGCCGGTTAATCAGAGATAAGCGTTACATGGATTTTCAGCCTGGGCTGGCTTTCAATCTCATTCCTTACATCTCAGCCTCCTAAGTAACTAGAGTTACAGGAGTGAGCACTGGAGCTCAGCACTGCATATTTGCTCCGTTCATCTGCCGTTATCAACACCACGTAGGCTGATCCTATGTCTTATGAACTGTGCTAAAATAAACATGGGTAGGCAGGTATCCCTATTGTGATGATTTTGATTCCTTTGGGTCAGAAGTTATTTTTTAATCTAATTATTAGTATTTGTGTATATTTCAGAGTAGCTAGTAGACAGGATTTTTAAATGAAGTAGTAAGTATGCCAATGATCCCTATGCAATCATTAGTCCTTATATACATATATTACACTATCATACTGAAACTCATAAATTTGTATAATTATTATATATCCACTAAGAATGATATATATAACCCAGGCACTGGTGGCTCATGCCTATATTCCTAGCTACTCGAGGCTGAGATCTGAGGTTCATGATTCCCAAGCCAGCCTGGGCAGAAAAGTCCTGGTGAGACTCTTCTCCCCATTTAACCACCAGAAAACCAGAAGTGGAGCTGTGACTCAAAGTGGTAGAGCACCAGCCTTGAGCAAAAAACCTCAGGGACAGCATCAAGGTCCTGAGTTCAAGCCCCACAACCGACAACAATAATAATGATGATGATGATGATTATTATTATTATTATATATGAAATATGTAATCCTTCCCCCCAAAATAGCATCAATTCCATTGAAACAATTAAGCTTCAGAAAACTGAAGTTCTCCTGGCATTCTTAGCACAGTGAAAATGAAGTTTCTAATCTGCTATTTAGGTATATACTTTTTAATTCCTCTATTTTCCTACTGGCTATCCTGTGTGAAAGACACTCTGTGGTCTTGGAATTATTACCGCATATGAGGTAAATGGAAAAGGCAAGCCGCAGAGCTGCCCCTAGTAACAGTATTCCCTTTCCAGTCGTGAAATTCAGGCTAGCCCTGCCAAAACCATGAGTGCCTTACAGTAATACAAAAACAATGGAAAATTTTTGTAGAGTCTGAAGGACAAATCACCATCTTCTTGCAGGGAGCAAAAACAGCTGTCGGGATGTAACTTAAAGAAACTACAAAACTTAACTGATAAGGACATCTGGGTCTGGCTGTCAGGATGTAACATAAAGAAACTATAAAACTTAACTGATAAGAACACTTGATGCTTTTACAACCTTGCCTGTTAAGCCTAACATCTTGGCTAGCTTTAATTAACAACCTTGTGAACTTACCCAGTCCCTGTCCTGAGAAAGAGCATCCCACGGTTCTGTAACCTAGCAACCTAATGACCCAGGCTACATGAGTTACCCTTTGCTGATTACTATATAAGCTGCCCTGTGAAAATAAAGTTTGAGACCTTGATCAGAATCCTGTCTTGGTCTCCCTCCTTGTGTCAGGTTTGTCTCTCATTCAGGTCAATTCCCCCTCAGGCTCCTGTTGACAAAACTCCTCGGGCCCGGGCATCTTCTAAACCAACAAGATATATTGTTCCTTGCTTTTTAAAATCGGTACATTCCCCCTAGCTCATATTTCAGTGAAAATTATCTCTGGGAGAAAATAAAAACAGTCATTTTTATGAGAAAAATCTGATAAATAAAACATTTTCTTTTTAATCATAAACTCTTTGTATCATAAAGTCTGGCTCTTCTCTCCTAACCCCTAAGTATAAGACTTCAATTTACCAAGTTTTAAGTCCCAGGAAGGGAGCTGACTCTGGAAATGTATTAAATAACACCTGAGGAAATGCTGGCAGCTCATCTCTCCCTTCTTCTGAACCAAAATTAAGAGCTTCCGACTTTTCTTCAAGGGATCTGTAACTCTGTCCAGAGTCTCATACTCTTCCTCAGAAATCACCCACCGAGAGATTAATGTGTCTAACACAGAATCAGGATCTTGTTGGAGGATCACCAGCAACTTTTTCCATTGTCCTTCTATGAACGCTGAGGGAATTGTCTACATGGCCTCTGTTTCCACTTCCTCCAGTCCAGGAAGTGGGTTATAAAGTGGTTCAGATAGATAAACAAAGAGTTATTAATGAAGTAACAATAATCTTATTCTGGAAAGATAAACTATGTCAATGTCCTCCACAAAAACAAGCATGGGGCTGGGGAGTGGAGGTGGGGAAATGACAACTGTCCTCCTGAGCACAGGGCCTGAGTACTCAGTCCCAGACCTCCGGTGGATTACTTCCTACTATGTGGGTGTGGTACTGAGGAAAGCTCCAGGGCTTCTAAGTTTCACCCCTAGCCCCACCTATTCTTTTGATGGCCAGACTGCTTCATCCATACTCAGCCTAGGGTTAGTTAACTCTCAGCAGCGGCTCTTGAACTTCAGGCTAGAGTGCGCATTCCCTGCTCTGAGCACTATGATGGGATAAAAAGAACTGAAGAACAATCTGAGCAGATGCAGCATTAAGTAAGGGAGTGAGCTACACAGATAAAAAATAATGAAAGATGATACTGGCTGGGCTGGGGTTGTGGCTCCAGCGGAAGTGCACCTGCCTAGCAAGAGTCAGACCTGAATCCAAGCCCTAATGTTGAAAGAAAGAAAAGAAACCTCAATAGAGCAATTCCACTTTAGGAAATTATCTTAAAGAAAAAGCAGATGAATCCCAAACATGCATATACTAAAACTCTGCATTACAACTTTATTTGTAAAGATAGAAAAGATACCCTAAATTTCCATGCAGGAGAATTTGTGGAATATTACATGAACGGTGAAATACCAAAGAACTACTAAAAAGGATGAAACAAATCTCTTCAAAGTGACAAATAATGACACCCATATTGTTACAGAAAAACAGTAAGCTGATTTTTAAAAGTGTAACAGGCATATAGCATACATAAGTGCAAATGTATAATTAGAAAAATATTTCAAATTTTTAACAAGGTTATCTCTGAAGACACAATTACAAAAGAAGGGGCTGGGAATATGGCCTAGTGGCAAGAGTGCTTGCCTCATATACATGAAGCCCTGGGTTTGATTCCCCAGCACCACATATATAGAAAACGGCCAGAAGTGGCGCTGTGGCTCAAGTGGCAGAGTGCTAGCCTTGAGCAAGAAGCCAGGGACAGTGCTCAGGCCCTGAGTCCAAGGCCCAGGACTGGCAAAAAGAAAAAAAAAAAAAAAAAAAGGAATGGACCCATAATATAGAAAAATTGTAGCAATATTGAGGGAAAATTGTAAGTTTCCAAAAAGATGTTGTCAATGACATCCTTTTAAACACACACACACACACACACACACACACACACACACACACACCCCAATATAAAAGCATAGTAGTGGGTGGTGAAACTGTAGCCTCAGCAACTGAAGAGGCTGTGCATGAAGATTGATTGCATAAGCCCAGGAGTTGCAAACCAGTCTAGACAACAAAGCAGGCCGTCTTGGGAGAAACAACAATAACAACAACAACAAAAAAAAAAAACCTGAGGGGGAAAAATGAATGAATCAATGTGGAATTCAGACTAATGGTTATCTGAGGTAGAGTGAAGGTAGGGAAGAAGAAGGGATGGAATTAGCAGAAGGAAAGACTATAAAGGTAGATGTAAGATATGCTCAGGGAATGGATTTATAAGTGCATATTATTAAAGGTAGTTAACATATAAAGAAAGCTTGCCAGGTGCTGGTAGCTCACACCTGTAACCCTAACTACTCAGGAGGTTGAGGTATGAGGATCACATTTTGAAGCCAGCTCAGGCAGGAAAGTCTGTGAGACTCATCTCCAACTAACTCTAGAAAACCGGAAGTGGTGCTGTGGGTCAAAATAACACAGTGCTAGCCTTGAGCAAGGGGCTGGGAATATGGCCAAGTGATAGAGTGCTTGCTTAGCATGCATGAAGCCTTGGGTTTGATTCCTCAGTACCACACATACAGAAAAAGCCAGAAGTGGCACTGTGGCTCAAGTGATAGAGTGCTAGCCTTGAGCAAAAAGAAGCCAGGGACAGTGTGCTCAGGCCCTGAGTTCAAGCCTCATGACTGGCAAAAAATAATAATAAGTAAAAAGGGGACTATAACAGATTTGCTTCTAGATACTCCAACAAAGAAGGCTGTTCTGCCAAAATTTCCATTTATTTTTGTGGTACTGGGGAATTACACCCAGGGCCTCACGCACTCATACACTAACAGAAAGCAAGGAGTACCACAGAGGTACTCCTTTAGCCCTACTTTTTACTTGTAGCCCAGGAAGATCCTTTCTGTACATCTGATCAGGAGAATCTTTACAAATGTTTTTATTTATTTATTTTTAAAAATTTTATTATCAAAAGCCATATACAACAGACCAACTGCTAATATCATATTAAATGGAGAGAAACTTAAATCATTCCCCCTAAACTCAGGAACAAGACAAGGATGCCCACTCTCCCCACTTCTTTCCAACATAGTGCTGGAATCCCTAGCCATAGCAATAAGGCAAGAGGAGGACATCAAAGGGATCCACATCGGCAAGAAAGAAATCAAGTTATCCCAATTCGCAGACGACATGATCTTATATCTGAAGGACCCAAAAAACTCAGTACCCAAACTCCTACACCTAATAAACCAATTTGGCAAAGTAGCAGGATACAAAATCAATCCACAAAACTCAGCAGCTTTTCTGTACACCAGCAATATACAAACAGAAAAGGAAATTATGGAGACAATTCCATTTACAGTAGCCAAAAAAAGAATAAAGTACCTAGGGATCAACTTAACCAAGGACGTGACGGACCTATTTAATGAAAACTATAAAAATCTAATAAGGGAAATCAAAGAAGACACAAGGAGATGGAAAGACCTCCCATGTTCATGGGTAGGCAGAATCAATATAGTGAAAATGGCCATATTGCCCAAATTGTTAAACAAATTCAATGTAATACCTATCAAAATCCCAGCCACATTCTTCACTGAAATAGAGAAACCAATCCATAAATTCATATGGAACAGCAAAAAACCTAGAATAGCCAAAGTAATTCTAGGCAAAAAAAAGCAGTGCAGGCGGTATCACAATACCAGACTTCAAGCTCTACTACAAGGCCATCATAACAAAAACAGCATGGTATTGGTATAAAAACAGATCGGAAGACCAATGGATTAGAATTGAAGACCCAGAAATAAAACCGCACTCTTACAGCCAACTGATATTCGACCAAGGAGCTAAAGACATACAATGGAATAAACATAGCCTCTTCAACTACTGGTGCTGGGAGAACTGGCAGCCTTATGCAGAAAACTCAAAGTAGACCCAAGCCGATCACCATGCACCAAGATCAACTCAAAATGGATCAAGGACCTCAATATCAGACCTGAATCCTTGAAACTACGGAAGGACAGAGTAGGAAAGACACAAGAACTTATAGGCACAGGAAGGAACTTCCTGAATAGAGTCCCAGGGGCACAACAAATAGGGGAAAGACTCGACAAATGGGACTACTACAAATTAAAGTTTCTGCACAGCTAAGGACATAGCCACCAAAACAGAAAGACAGCCAATGATATGGGAAAGGATATTTACCAGCACAGCAACAGACAAAGGCCTGATATCTGTCATCTACAGAGAACTCAAAAAACTAAGCCCCTCCAAGCCCAATAAACCAATTAGGAAATGGGCAAAAGAGCTAAAGAGAGACTTCACAAGAGAAGATATAAAGATGGCAAAGAAACACATGAGGAAATGCTCAACATCCCTGGTAGTAAAGGAAATGCAGATAAAAACCCTGAGATACCACCTCACCCCAGTTAGAATGGCCCATACTCTGAACTCAGGAAACAACAAATGCTGGAGGGGGTGCGGGGAAAGAGGAACCCTTCTCCATTGTTGGTGGGAGTGCAAATTAGTACAACCACTTTGGAGAACAGTATGGAGGTTTCTCAAAAAGCTCAATATAGACCTACCCTATGACCCAGCCATACCACTCCTAGGCATCTATCCTAAACAGCAAAACCCAAGATATCAAAAAGACATTTGTACCTCCATGTTTATCGCGGCACAATTCACAATAACCAAAATATGGAAACAACCCAGATGCCCCTCCACAGACGAATGGATCCTAAAAATATGGTACTTATACACAATGGAATACTACATAGCGATTAGAAATGGTGAAATATTGTTATTCGCTGGGAAATGGTCAGAACTCGAACAAATAATGTTGAGCGAGACAAGCCTAGAACACAGAAAACAAAGGGGCATGATCTCCCTGATATATGACTGTTAACAAAGGGAGACGGAGAGACAGTAGAGACCAAGTCTGGGAAACCAAAAACTGCTTGTCAAATAGTATTCCCCACAGGATTGGGGCAGCGACCCAACAGTATGTAACTAAAACCAAACAATTACTCAACATACAAAGGTCAAAAATTGACCTCTCAGGAGAATACAATAGCTCAAAAGCTAGGTATGTACGTTCATATAAGACTACTGTCGACATATTGTCTAATATCGACATTACATTTAAAGCCCTAGGCGAACTTTCTTGGGAGTGGCCACGTGGCTACTGTATATGTTCGCGATACATTGTATATTGTATATTGTATATATGTCTACCTGACCTAGAGAAGAGATAGAAAAACAGGACCTAAGATATCACAAGAAATGTATACACTGCCCTACTATGTAACTGTACCCTTTTTGCACAACACCTTGTCAAAAAATTTGTGTTCAATTAATAAACAAATTAAAAAAATTTATTATCAACCTGATGTACAGAGAGGTTACAGTTTCATATGTTAGGCATTGGATACATTTCTTGTACTGTTTGTTACCTCATCCCTCATCCCCTCCTCCCCCCTCCCCTTTTCCCTTTCCCCCCTTAAGCTGTTCAGTTCATTTACACCAAACAGTTTTGCAAGTATTGCTTTTGTAGTTGTTTGTCTTTTTTTACCCTGTGTACAAATGTTTTTAAATTGTGGTAAAAATGCTAACCATTTGAGGAGGCTGAGATCTGAGGAACGTGGTTAGAAGCTAGTTAGAGCAAAATAAGTCTGTGTGACTCTATCATCAATTACTCAGCGAAAGAGCTGACCAGAGGTGTGCCTCAAGTGTTAGCTGTGAGATCCACAGCTTGAGGCCAGAGCTTGAAGTCACTCACATTCACACACACACACAGAATACTTACCATCAGATCCACTCACTCTCAACAGATTTTAAGTGTGCAATACAATTCTGTTGACTACAGGTATTGTAATGGAGTCACGCCCCCAAAACCCCAAAGGAGGGGATTTCTGGTTCCTTCAGGAGTCCACCACTCAGTCTCCAGCAAAAAGATGATAAAAGGATAGATTTATTGGGGAAGTAAAAAGCGAACCTGTGTGGCCTTTCAGGCCTGGTTATAAAGGCAAACATCACATAGTCAAACCTGACACACGCAGGTGGCCAATGGGGTTACAACAGTTACAGAGATGCTAGGTCACACACAGGTGGCCAATGGAGTTAAAGTCTGTCTCACAGTATCTGTTTGAACCAACCTATCATTATAGTTAGAATTGGCGCATGGGGGCTGGGGATATAGCCTAGTGGCAAGAGTGCCTGCCTCGGATACACGAGGCCCTAGGTTCGATTCCCCAGCACCACATATACAGAAAACGGCCAGAAGCGGCGCTGTGGCTCAAGTGGCAGAGTGCTAGCCTTGAGCGGGAAGAAGCCAGGGACAGTGCTCAGGCCCTGAGTCCAAGGCCCAGGA
This sequence comes from Perognathus longimembris pacificus, assembly GCF_023159225.1. Taxonomy (NCBI): domain Eukaryota; kingdom Metazoa; phylum Chordata; class Mammalia; order Rodentia; family Heteromyidae; genus Perognathus; species Perognathus longimembris. The sequence continues at coordinate 23,423,406 of NC_063179.1, read as the reverse complement.
CTGGCCAAAAAAAAAAAAAAAGAATTGGCGCATGGATTTGGTGGGGTTCACCTGATGCAGTGGATACACCTACTCATGGGAGGGCACAGGTTTAACCTTGAACGTTCCTTGAACCTTCCACGCCTCAGGTGGTCAAGCAGTTTACACGATCTCATCATAGAGTAGGGGAACTTCCCTGGGTTCTGAGCAGACAGGGCACACTCCCAACCTTGAGGCTCAGGGGCAGGGGAGAGCTTAGTGAAGATGGAGGCAGCCTCTACTCTCTTTAACTTAGATGGAGTCAATCTGACACCCCTCAACAGCCAGTGATGGCACTGGCCAGATGTGACCTCCATATTACAGGTATGATATTGTACTCTGGATATATACAACTTACTCAGTTTCGTAAGTGAAACTTTCTACTTTGGAACTAAATATATATTGTTTTAAGTAACCAAGTTTGTAGCAACTCGCCAAAGCAGATAGTAGAAAAATACAACAGTTAATCCAGTTGATTTACAGATTGGTCCAATCATTTAAATGTTCACTCGCTGTTTACTCTTCCTTCCTTCCTCCGCCGTTTCTCAATGTTCCCATACCTGTTTGTAAACCTGTCCCTAGAGAAGACCCTATTACGTGTCAGGCACTAATCAATTGTTAGTCCGGGAAAACTGAACCTCTGCTACCCATCACTTTACTAAAAGTTAGCTTGTGACTTTAGAAAGCAAGCAGATTATATAATTGGGACTATTTCCTCCTACTTTTAAATGTGTGGGGTTTTGAATGTGTGTGTTGGGAGTTTGGGTGTTTCCCCCCACACCCGCACGCAGATAAAAGCAATAGCATTAATCAAGATCTAAGAATTATCCATTTCAGCCTGCCCAGCCCTGCTGAATGGAGTTTGACAGCACTGGGGGGGGGGGGGGGAATGGGGGCGGGGGAGAGGAGGGGAACGACACGACGCAGATCCCCAAGTTCCACAGGACAGGACGAAGTCCCAGGTCAAGCGTCTGCCTCCCGGAGCCTAACATCAGCGGCGAGAACCCGACACGGCGAGGACCGCCAGCAGCTCCGCCCCGGAGGGAGGACGAACCTGGCCTGGAGTGGGATCCCAGTCCTAACCTGTAACTAGACCAATGCCCGGAGCGCCGAATCCACGGTGGGACACCCACCAGCCCTGACGGCGCAACACTGCCATAACCGGAAACAATAACTGAACCGTACCTACAGCCCCGGATCCCGCTGAACAGCGGCCGAGCCCAGAGAGGCAGAGAGGCACGCCCACCCCTCGGCCTATTAGCTGACAGCCCCGCCCCGGCCCGATTCTGAGACCTGATTGGCGAGGCCAGTCTCAGCCACCACCTCTTGGCCCCACCCACACTGGGGACGACGGACGTTTAAAGAGGTTGCACCGCGCCCACAGGAAGTAGTTCTCTGGACGGAAGCGCCTGCGCGGGATATAGCGGAAGTGCTTTCTCTTCCGGCCTCTTTGGTCTCGGCGGCAGTGGCGAGATGGTGAGTGTTTGGCCGGGGTCTTTCCTAATCCCTTTCCATCCTCTTTCCCTGGGCTTCGCAGCCCGCTCTCCGCGGGTGGCTAGCAGAGTTATGGATGAGGGGAACGAATGGGCTGGGAAAGGACGTGCAGCGTCTTGTAGGGGCCAAGAGAATGGCTCCTGATGGAGCCCTCAACCCAGGAGCTGGAACCGTTTTAGGACCCTTGCTATGGTTCTCCCCTCGGAGAGCTGTGAGGAGAAGAGGCCTGGTGTCGTTTCGCTCTAACAACGCATGGTGGTGCTTGGCATCACCCTCGGAACTTTGAGATAGGCACAGTTTTTGGTCTTCAGCCTTAGGTCGGTTTTGAGAGCCGGCGCCGGTGGCTCACGCCTGTAATACTAACTGCTAAGGAGGCTGGGGTCTGAGAGTCGCTGTTGGAAGCCAGCCGGGGCAGGAAAGGCCTTAAGACACTGTTACCTGCAGCTAAGCACCAAACAGCGGGAAGCGGAGTCACGGCTCAAGCGGTGGGGTCTACAAAGCTCAGAGTCTACATCCAGGCCCTGAGTTCAAGTCCCAAGACCAACACACACACACACACACACACACACAAACCCGTCGGTTTCAGAACAGTATGACTTGCGAAGAGGAGCTTTCGCTAATGTCAGTTACTAGTAGTGATTTCTGTTTGTCTTCAGACGAAGGGAACGTCATCCTTTGGAAAGCGTCGCAATAAGACTCACACGTTGTGCCGCCGCTGCGGTTCTAAGGCCTACCACCTTCAGAAGTCGACGTGTGGCAAATGTGGCTACCCTGCAAAACGCAAGAGAAAGTGTAAGTAATGCCTAGTTTATGCTTGCATTGCATCCAAATAAGGCGATTGGTTTGAACTTTTATTGGGGGAGAAATGAGAATTTTTTGTGCATTCGTATGCACACAGCTTCCTAAAGGGTACTTTCAAGAAAGTGGATGTAACAAGGTGTGTGGGGGGGGTGGGGCAGAGGAATTATTTGGAATCTTGTGTTTCAGATAACTGGAGTGCCAAGGCTAAGAGACGAAATACTACCGGAACTGGTCGGATGAGGCACCTAAAAATTGTCTACCGCAGGTTCAGGTATGATTTTTGTGCTTCAGTATAACTGGTTCTAAGGGCTTGGATAAGATCCTCACATTCACTTGGTAAGTAGTAAATGTGAGGGCCAGCTTAAATATCTACATTATTGTTTGGAAGCGGCTCCTCAGAATGTTTGTATTTGTTAGGGAAACTTAATATGTCATTAGGATTTATACCGACATTATTTGTCAAGTCTCCTTTATACATATGTTCCCTGGAGCCCAGAAATCTGCTTCCTTTCAAAACAGAAGAGTTCCTGGTTGGTACTTGGATTTGTATACAGAAAAATAGCTTCAGAGTTTTGTTCAGGTAAAGATTTACCTGAGAGCCTACCTTTTTAATGGCAGCCTTGGGGCTTGGGCACTGTCCCTGAGCCTCTTTGAGTTGAAGGCTCTACCACTTCGGCTGTGGCACCAGGCACCACTTCCAGTGTTTTTTGAGTAGTTCATTGGAGATAAGCATTTCAGGGACTTTATTGCTTGCCTGTCTTTGAACTGTGATCCTCAAATCTCAACCACCTGAGTAGCTAGGAGTATAGGTGCTTGCCACCAGCCAAGAATCTTTAACAATGCCTTCTAAGAAAGTTTAATCAAGGGTCTCTTAGATAAAAAGTGATACAGGCTTATCTCACCTGTTTTAGTTAGAATACTCTTATTTCAGCAGTTCTCAAATTGCATTTTAAGATGGAAAGTCATTTGTTATAAGGGTGTTGATGGATACATCTTTCCTATGCTTCTTTTAGAACACCACTGTAAAATTTCTCTCTTAGATGGCTTGAGTATTTAGTTAAAATGAATAGTTGGGCATTTGGCAGCTTTCTTCATAGCATAAGGAGCTCATGATAAACAGGAAAGTTAAGTCTCAATGGCCAATAAAGTGAAATTATTAGGCTCTAACTTAAAAATGGTATGCTTATCAGTGATGTCCCAAAAAAATGTCTGAACATATGAATTCGCTATTGATTTCAGCATCTGACTGAGATAAGCTCGTGAAAAATTGTCAAATAGAAATTAAAAGGCATGTATTGGTACTGCTAAAGTAACTTTTTTAAAATCTTAACATGACACAGGCATGGATTCCGTGAAGGAACAACACCTAAACCCAAGAGAGCAGCTGTTGCAGCATCCAGTTCGTCTTGAGATTTTCAAAGATTAGCCATGCAATAAATGTTTTGGTTTAAAAAAAAAAACACCATCTGTGTCCTATGGTTTGTTTGGTGGGTCCATGGTCTTGAATTCAGCGGGGTGCTGTCCCTGTGTTTTTGTGCTCAAGACTAGCATAAGAGTCACAGACTCCTGCCTGGGCTGGCTTTGAACCATGATCCTCAGATCTCAGCCTCCTGCTTACCTAAGGAATTTAACAGTCTGTACAAGTGAATTACTTTGGTTTGGTGAATGGTACAGTGAGCTTGGAGCTGACTGTCGATCATACATAAGGTCTAAAGTGACAGACTGAAGGGCATAGGTTGGGTGAATTAACTATAAAAAGGTAATTTTATCCTAGTTAGTATGAGTAATGTGATTTGCCCCTAGAATTACATGCTGTGTAGGAAGTGACTAAGTAAAACTTAAAGCAACTTGGCCAGCATGTAAGTGGGACTACAAAGTCTTTGTGATCAAACGGTTAGTAAGGGAATTCCAAATGTAATCCCTAGGACCTATATGCTTTTTTAAAACAGGCATCTGATCACATGGGGTTTGATGTTCTTGATAGTGGTGTGGGGTTTTTTTTGTTTGTTTTTTGCCCTGGGGCTTGAGCTCAGGGCCTGAGCACTGTCCCTGGCTTCTTTTTGCTCAAGGCTAGCACTCTGCAAACTTGAGCCACAGGGCCACTTCTGGCTTTTTCTACATATGTGGTGCTGAGGAATCAAACCTAGGGCTTCATGTGTATGAGGCAAGCACTCTTGCCACTAGGTCATATTCCCAGCCCCTAAGTTACAGCCTGTGTTTTGTCTTGGGTTTTTTTTGGTACTGGAGATGGAACCCAGGACGTTGCACTTGCTAGGGAAGTGCTTTTCCACTGAGCTACATCCCAGCCTCTAAGTTACAGCTTCTTAACGTTAACTTGCAGAAATCTCTATTGATGAGAATATAGGGCTTTATCCCAGTATGAGACCATGCTTTCCTTAAGGTATCACTACTTAAGAAGGCGTTATTGCTATCTGCCTGGGTTCACTTGGCAACATGAGCTAATAAAAGAACTTGTGAGCAATAGGTCTATAAATCATACTTTAACATTGGCTGCAGTCTTGGAGGGAAAACTTGAGTAATAGATTTGAACTTGGCTCTTATGTACAAATCCCTGCTAGGTAGTTATGAGTTCACATTTCCTGGGCATTAAGGCACATAAAAGATGGCTGCCATGGAGGAGTACCTGAGTTGTGACCCTAAGAACATAGTACTTAATATTTAATTGCAATCTTTCCCTGTCTCACATGTCGTTTATCATGTGTAAAATATATGGTTTATGTATCCCCCACCCAACCTTCCTGTGGCAGAATCAAACATTAAATCAGTATTAAATTCCTAGAAGATAGAATGAGAATGTTGCTCATCAATTTTTTAGATAACTTTCCCAGTTTTAGGTGGTAGTACTCAAGCTGTGGATCTCATATCCAGAATCTTGCGTGTTCTACATTGTTTTATGTTTGGGCAATATGACAACTTTTAAACATCTTGATTCACTGTAATCTAGTGTCTCTGTGTTTGTCTTTAGGAGCACTTGGTCCGTGAAGTTATTGTTCAGGTATCCATAATATTTTAAATGTTCAGCTTTTGGTGCTGGAATTTGAACTTGGCCTTAGTACATGTTAAGCATGCTGCACTGCCACCCAGCTATACCCCCATTACCTTTCTACTTTTTTTTTTTTTTTTTTTTTTTTGGCCAGTCCTGGGCCTTGGACTCAGGGCCTGAGCACTGTCCCTGGCTTCTTCCCGCTCAAGGCTAGCACTCCGCCACTTGAGCCACAGCACCGCTTCTGGCCGTTTTCTGTATATGTGGTGCTGGGGAATCGAACCTAGGGCCTCGAGTATCCGAGGCAGGCACTCTTGCCACTAGGCTATATCCCCAGCCCACCTTTCTACTTTTAATTATCATATTTAAAATAGCAGACAAGCTTGAGAAGGCGACCTCAAAGTCTGTCTCAGTCTCCTGACTAGCTGGGACTTAGGCATGTATTATCTGTTTTGCCTTGAAATGCCTTTCCAACTCACACACTTGATTGAAAGTCGCTTAATATGGTCCCAACCTTCAAATACAGCAGGATACCTTTTCTGATAGGAAGGTTGACATGTCACATAGTAACAGTGATCACTGCACTGCAATTAGTTGGAATACAGTGTCAGCTATGGTCATTTGGTTACCTTTATTGAGCTCCTGCTAAGATCGGGGCATAAAAAACCTAGTTGAAAAGTGCAGTATCTATCTTTAGGGACTTAGCAATTGAGACTGGTCAGCAATTAAAACAATGCCAGGATGTATTGAACGCACATGTTGCTATGACAGCATTCAGCTTGCAAACTTCAAGATTTTTTTTCTGCCTTAGCACATAGAGCCAACCAAACCATGGACCATGAGCTCTATGTGTGTGTGTGTGTGTGTGTGTGTTGTTTGGTTTTCCTTCTTCTTTACTTTGCTCCTGTTAGGTATTAGGTCATAGCAAAGATGAGATAATTAACACATTCCATATATATTGGGTGGACATCTAGGACTAGAAATCTACATTTAGAAGTAACGATCATACACTTCTTTAGGGGAGCTGATCTTAAAAATTTAGAATGGGCCATGGATGACATAATGAATGGTAAGATTTGGTTGGTATTTAAATAATGGTGAGGAAAGTAAATGATTCAGTTCATAGACGAACTTCAGAATCCAAACTAATCCCCAAAAGGAAAGATAATTTAGAGAGGCTTTTAAAATTTGGGTTGCTATCCATCACAGATGAAGAGAAAGAGTAAATATATAAATATATATATATATATATCACAATATGTGGAATGCACCTATGAACCATGTTAACCAGGCCATATTAAAACTTATGGGTGAGAAAAAAAAATGGTGAGAGCAACACCACACTCTGCACTCTTGCATCCCAGGAACCAAGAATGAAATCAATGAACAAAATTTCTTTATACAGTAACTAAAAGGGCTGGGAATATAGCCTAGTGGCAAGAGTGCTTGCCTCCTATACGTGCATGAAGCCCCTGGGTTCAATTCCCCAGCACCACATATGTAGAAAACGGCCAGAAGTGGCGCTGTGGCTCAAGTGGTAGAGTGCTAGCCTTGAGCAAAAAGAAGCCAGGGATAGTGCTCAGGCCCCGAGTTCAAGCCCCAGGACTGGCCAAAAAAAAAAAAGGAATTAAAAAAAGGGTACTATATGCATATATACATATATATGAGTGTGTGTGTGTGTATATATATATAGTGTGTGTGTGATGGGGTTTGAACTCAGGGCCTGGATACTGTCCCTGTTCTCTTTTACTCAAGTCTAGCAATCCACCACTTTGAACCACACCACGTTGAGCCACAGGCTTTTTCTGCCTTTCCTGCCTTTGAACATCTGTCCTCAGATCTCAGCCCCCTGAGTAGCTAGGATTACAGACCCAAGATTTTTTTGTTTGTTTGTTTTAGTGAGTTCTGGGGCTTGAACTCAGGTTCTGGGCACTGTCCCTGAGTTTTTGTGTTCAAGGCTAATGCTCTTATCACTTGAGCCATAGCTCCACTTCTCTAAGATTTTTTAGAATATAATTTTATTGTTATGAAGGTGTTATACAGGCAGGGTGTCTGTTTCCTGAGTCAGGTAATGAGCACATTGGCTTTTGGACAATGATGCCCCTTCCTTTACTTTCCCCCAGTTTCTTCTTCCCATCCCTGCCCACATAAAGAATTTTTTAAAAGGCACCTAAGTTACAAAATGGTAACCCCTCTGTATAACACTAATAATAATAAAATATTTTTAAAGGTACATTGGAAGATGGGCATTAGTGGCTCATGCCTGTAATCCTAGCTACTAAGGAAGCTGAGATCTAAGGACTGCTATTCAAAGCCAGCCCTGGGAAGGAAACTCCATGAGCCTCTTAATTCCAAATTAACTGCCCATAAGCTGGAAATGGAGCTGTGGCTTCAGTGGTAGAGCACTAGCTTTATGCTCAAAAGCTCAAGACATTGCCCAGGCCCTGAGTTCAGGTCTGAGGACCCATCTGCATGCATGAAATAACACAATGACATCCTTTGTACAATTAATGTCTCCTAATAAGAGAGAGAATCTGTCATGACAAGTTGAAAACAAGTTTTATTTCAATAAGTAAAATGTCAGTCCTTTGAAATAGCCATGACTTGAAGTTGACTAACTCATTTCTTTCCTTGGAGCCTGCTTTGAGCTACCTGCTGGCAGTGAGAGGGGCATGATCCTGATTGCAGCTTTCTCCCAGTTTACGTACTTTGGGGCTCCAAAGAATAAGGAGAGTTGGGGCTGGGAATATGGCCTAGTGGCAAGAGTGCTTGCCTCGTATACATGAAGCCCTGGGTTCAATTCCCCAGCACCACATATATAGGAAATGGCCAGAAGTGGTGCTGTAGCTCAAATGGCAGAGTGCTAGCCTTGAGCAAAAAGAAGCCAAGGACAGTGCTCAGGCCCTGAGTCCAAGGCCTACGACTGGCAAAAAAAATAAAAAATAAAAATAACGCGAGTTGGGCGCTGGTGCCTCACAGCTTTAATCCTAGCTACTCAGGAGGCAGAGATCTGAGGATCACAGTTCAAAGCCAGCCCAAGCAGGAAAGTCCATGAGACTCTTATCTCCAATTAATCGTCAGAAACACTGAAAGTGGTGCTATGGCTCACGTGCTAGAGCACTAGCCTTGAGCAGAAGAACTCAGGGACAGTGACCAATCAAAAAGAAAAAAAGAATAATGAGGTAGTAAAGAATAAGAAGATGGAGTAGTTCTTCCTTAGCAAGGTGACTTCATGATTGCTGGACTCAAAAGATTAAACTGTTTAATCTTTTCCTCTCCTGGTACTTCTAAGATATTGAGGTCCCCTGATGGGTTAGATCACCTGAACTTCCCCCCAAGTTTTGTGGATCCATCTCAATCCAAAATAGTCTTTTAGGAAGTGGAGGTTTGGCTCAAGTGATACTGTAACACCTTGAGTGAAAAGGCTAAGTGTGAGCCTGAGGCCCTGAGTGAGCTCATGTCCCAGTGCCACCATAAAATAGTCTTTATAAGTCCTTCCGAGCCCCATAATGCCTAGATTCTATATCCTGAGTTTCTCTTTACTTCTGGGGCCATATTGGCAGGACTGAAATTATTCCCTGCTGGTTCTCCCATGTGGCCTACATTTTTGGCCAGAACAAACTCACAAGTATAGGGAGATCTCATGGCAGTGACTCTCCTGGATCCTCACCAAAACAGTTGCAGAAAACACATTACAAAGCTCTCTGGATGCCTCCCTTGGTTCCAACTTCCTTTAGTGAAGTTGGACTGCTCACGTAAAATTTCCTCATGGACATTTCTTCATTGGCCTCTACCCTGGAATTCTACACTGGATCTAACCAGATCTTAACCTTAATCTGGATCTGGTTGAGGATTCTAAAAGCTGTGTCAAAGCCCTTAGATATATTTCATTTGCATGTATGTGTACACGTAACTATTTTTTCAGTGCCCTGAAGCAGAAAGACTCCTGTTGTGATGGAACCTAACAACTCCAGACTGGATGAGGAGAAGAGAGGGAGAATGCTTCCATGTATAGCCTACAAAATAAAGAATACTGAGGGGAAAGGTAGTGGGGGAGAGGTTAGTGAGAATGTTGAAAGGGGTGACACTTATCAAGATGCATTGTATTCATAAAGTTCTTTGCTTAATGGCAACTCTTGTGTACAAATACTTAAAAATAATAGCATTTTTTTAATTTTAAAAGGATGTTACACTTACACAGGTCTGCAAGCAATGCAAATATAAAATGTAGTTGTTTTATTAAGAGTAAAATATTTGGGCTGGGGATATAGCCTAGTGGCAAGAGTGCCTGCCTCATATACACGAGGCCCTAGGTTCGATTCCCCAGCACCACATATACAGAAAACGGCCAGAAGCGGCGCTGTGGCTCAAGTGGCAGAGTGCTAGCCTTGAGCGGGAAGAAGCCAGGGACAGTTCTCAGGCCCTGAGTCCAAGGCCCAGGACTGGCCAAAAAAAAAAAAAAAGAATAAAATATTTCAATTCTAGAATGTCATTAGGTGAATAAAATTGTTATTTAGGGGAAAGTTCTTATTTGAGATTTGAGCTCAAGACATGGTTCACACTTGCTAGGCAGGTGTTCTACCATTTGAGCCATGCCCCCCCCCCCTCGGCTAGTTTTTTGTTGTTTGTTAAAAGCCACTAGAAAGGAAAATGGTATAGGAGAAAGGTTCCGTTTCTACAAGTTAGGGCAGAGAGCAGAGGTAGGGAAGGAAGAAGCCTGATAGGAAATGGCATTCAGTGAACAAGTGAAAGGCAAAGCAGTACATGTTCTGCTGCTACCTGTGAGTAGAGAAGGCATAGTCAGAGCAGCATCCCTCAGTGGAGATGCAGCTCCCCAAGGGGGGAGAGAGAGGAAACAGGGAGCCTCAGAAGTACTGTGCTATTAGAGATGGCTCTAGAGAGAGGGCCCTCTGGGAACACACCACTGTGAGACAGCACAGTGTGACATAGTGCTTTTAGAATTGCCAGACACTTGCATTGGTAAAATATAAATCTATTTGGAGAGAACACTGCCACATGCAAAGCTTGTTTGTTCAAGGTATCTATTTTCTTTCTCTGATAATAAGAATCTGGCAACAGAGAGTGTTGCAATGCAACCCTTTAATTATTAAAGGTACTTTTTTTTTCTTGGCCAGTCCTGCGGCTTGGACTCAAGGCCTGAGCACTGTCCCTGGCTTCTTTTTGCTCAAGACTAGCACTCTGACCTTGAACCACAGCTCCACTTCTGGCCATTTTCTATACATGTGGTGCTGAGGAATGGAACCCAGGGCTTCATGTATACAAGGCAAGCACTCTTGCTACTAGGCCATATTCCCAGCCCCAGGACTATTAAAGGTACTTTTGTACACGAAATATGACTTTTGTGCAAAATATGCTTTCATTAAATAGGATCCATACTCATCTGCAGCCTGGAAGTAGAACCATGATAAACTACACAGTTCATAAAATACACAAATCTAGGATGCCACTCACAAAAATATTTTAGCATTAGGTTAACTCATTTGAAATAATAATTCATCTAAGATAATAGCAAAGTTAGGCACAGTATTCAATGAGAGAAAATACTTTTTGCATTCTCAAGAGGAAATATCTAACATAAACAGCTTGAGGGAAAGGTTTATTTTAATTCACAGTTCCAGAAGTTTCTGTCCACAATCCCTGGTTTCATAGTTTTTAGACTCATGGTAAGAAAGAACAACACCTGTGAATACTTTGTACTGCTTTATGATAGTGTCTGTGCTTTGTCAGAACTGTTTTTTCTGTTTTCAATGATGCTATTTGAGAATGTTTTCTTTCTAGATGATAATCGGGAAGCTAACAATGATGATGTCAGGTTACATAAAGGAAAGAAAGAAAGGAAAAGAAAGAAAGAGAGAAAAAAAGAATATCATGATGACAGGAACATGTGGTGGAGTTTACTCACACACTGGATAGGAAACTGAGAGCGGGAAATGGAGAGACTTAGCACTGGGGAACATGCCTTCAGTGACCTACTTCCTCCACTTAGGCCCCAACTCCTAATAGTCCAGAATCTACCCCAAATAGTGCCAGGAACCAACTGTTCAATACATCAATCTTTTATTGTAGAACACTTCATATCCAAACCATTAACATCTACATTAAATGTATTCCACAGGTGAAGGCTCACTCTTCCCTTTCTTTCCTTCCTTCCTTCCTTCCTTCGTTCCTTCCTTCCTTCCTTCCTTCCTTCCTTCCTTCCTTCCTTCCTATCTTTCTCTCTCCCTGCCTCTCTCCTTCACTTCATTTTGTTGTGGTTATACAAGGAAATAAAGTCAAGGCAGGCACTCTACTACTTGAGCCACACCTCCAACTAGATCAGTTTTTAAATTTTTGAAAAAAATGTATGATCTTCAAAGGGATGATGCTCACGTGGCAGAGTGCTCTTCTAGCTACTACCAAAAAAAAAAAAAAAAGGAGAGGCAGAGAGAAGGGAGGAGGGGAGGGGAGGGGAGGGGAGGGGAGGAGAGGGGTGTCATTCTTGGGGAGGTATTTGTCAATAGCATTCTTCTGTGAACGCCCATGGGTGTTGTGCCGAACACTTCTGGTCAATTCTTGTTCCTTATCAGTGCACAGCAGAAGCCTGATGCTGGAGAAGCCACATCCATGGTAGGAAGCTGGCCCTCTAGGAATGCAAGGACTTCTGAAGTTTGACAAGAATCATTTCCCTAAGAGTTTAGAATTTGCTATGTTTGGGATGTTTCTGTCCCTCTGTTATTTTTAGTATATTTTTGGCTTCTATATATAATAGAATACTTGAGAATACTTGCGTCTGAGTAATTTACATAGAACGTATATTTCTTCTCTTGGTAGTTCTGGAAGCTGGCAAATCCAAAATCATGGAGGTGTCATGGTGGAGATCTTTTCACCATGGCCTCAGGTGGTACAAGATGGAAGGGCAAAAAGGAAGTGAACTCTAAAAAACAAACAACAACAAAAAAAGCATTAGCTGGGGACCTCATGCCTGAGATTCTAGCTACTGAGGAGGCTGAGAACTGAGGATCGAAGTTCAAATCCAGGCCATGCAGGAAAGACCATGAGACTCTCATTTCCACAAACCACGAAACCAGCCAGAAGTAGAGCTGTGGATCAAGTGGTAGAGTGCCAGACTTGAGTGAAAAAGTACCCAGACCCTTGAGTTCAAGCAAGTAGTTATCAACCACACTCCAGGAAACAATCCCTCCTTAGACACTGAATATTGCCGGATGCTTTGATCTTGGACTTCCTAGTCTCCAGAACTGTGAACTATAGAATTTTGTTGTTTATATCCCACCCCATTTATGGTGTTTTTTTAATTACTTTTTTTTTGCCAGTCCTGGGTCTTGAACTCAGGGCCTGAGCACTGTCCCTGGCTTCTTTTTGCTCAAGGCTAGCACTCTGCCACTTGAGCCACAGTGCCATTTCTGGCCGTTTTCTGTATATGTGGTGCTGAGGAATCAAACCTAGGGCTTCATGTGTATGAGGCAAGCACTCTTGCCACTAGGCCATATTCCCAGCCCTTATAGTGTTTTCTTAATAGCAACTTTAATGGTCTGACAGAATGATTCCCTGGATAGAATGATTTTAAATTATGTGTAGGTTTATGAGTTAATGTACACTATATTTGCTCTTTCAGCGGAAAAAAAAGGGTCTAGAAATGATACTACCCCAAATAATTTAACATCTAATCTTTCTTTTTGTTGGTCATGGGATTCAAACTCAGGAATTGGGTGTTGCCCTTGAGCTTTTTTGCTCAAGGCTGGTGCTCTACCACTTTGAGCCACAGTGCCACTTCGAGTTTTTTGGTGTTTTATTGGAGATAAGAGTCTCATGAACTTTCCTACCAAGGCTGGCTTTGAATCACAATCCTCAGATCTCTCCTCCCAAGTAGCTAGGATTACAGACATGAGCCACTGGCATCTAACCTTATCTTGGTTTCTAATACCAATCTACACTAAAAGTAATAGAGACTTCTTGGAGAAATTACTAATTCTAATACTAGGGCAGGAAATATACATCTTGAAGAGGCAGAAAGTAAACAACAAAAGCTATCTATATTGTGTATAGAGGATGTCAAGAGATATAGAAACCATGGAAAGGGCACCCATCCAGTAACCAAAGCTGGAATAGTTTTAGTATAAAATATCTTTGACTCCACACACACTGCTATAAAGTGACTGCTAGAATAAATACAAAGGAGACACGAGACAAAGTCTCTAATAAATAATCTAAATGATTTATATAGATCTTCACCTGTATAGAGGGCCGCTATGTAGTCCAGGCCTGTGTGTGTGTGCGCGCGTGCATGCACGTGCATGTGCGTGCATGCATACCTGTACTGGGTTTGAGGTCAGGACCTGGCAGTTCTTCTTTTATGTTTTCACTCAAGTTTGGTGTTCTGCATATGAACCTCTTCTAGCTTTTTGGTGGTTAATTGGCAGTGTCTCATGACTTTACTGCCCCAGCAGGCTTCAGATTGTGACTCTTAGATCGCTGTCTCTTGAGTAGCTGGGATTATAGATATGAACCACTGGTGCCACTGCTCCCTAGTGTTGAGTAGGTACACAGCTTAGAAACTCTGAAGAAAAGAGTGTATATTTGTGGATTCTTTATGTATGAATTATAATTGTTGAAATCCTTACAATGACTGTAAACAGGAAAATAGAGTAATCTACAGTGGAACTACCTGACAAACATCACCTCAGTCAGGCAACCAAGGTGTGTCATGATATGCTGAAAAGTAGATGGTGAGAAAAAGTAGTGATGAAAATAGAACATTTTCTCTCTTAAACCCACACCAGCCTTGCCATAAGAAAAAAAAAACACATATAGAATGTTCAACAGAGGGTCATTCTAAAAAGTAGCTGACAAAAATACCACAACAGGGCTGGGAATATGGCCTAGTGGCAAGAGTACTTTCCACGTATACAGGAAGCCCTAGGTTTGATTCCTCAGCACCGCATATATAGAAAAGGCCAGAAGTGGCGCTGTGGCTCAAGTTGGCAGAGTGCTAGCTTTGAGCAAAAAGAAGCCAGGGACAGTGCTCAGGCCCTGAGTTCAAGCCCCAGGACTGGCAAAAAAAAAAACCAAAAAACAAAAAACCCACAACACTGTCAAGAACATCAAAACCCATGTGCTCACATGCCTGTTCACTGCTAAGAAGGTAGTCTTTGCTTCCTGGGAGATTATTCCAGCAATCCACTTACTCTACCTTTTCACTTAAAGGTTGAACAAGTTTGCAGATAATATTGCTTTGAAGAACACCAAATTTCAAGTCTGGGGAGTCAAATAATTAGCTAAGGCATCCACATGTTTTTCAGTTCTTTGTATTACCAGAGTGTAATTGAGTAATTCTATTAACAACTCAAAACTGGACAGTTAAATGACTGGTTATTCTCTCTGGTCATCTTAACTCAAAGGATCAATTTAATTATCAGCATATGCTCCGAGCATAATATTATTTCTCTTAACTGACAAGATAGGGCTGCAAAGAGATTTCTATTTGTTTTGCAATCAAGTAAAGGCTGTACAAGTTGCCATCTTCTTAATAACAGTACAGAGCCCAACCAGGACTAACCAGCCACCCACCCCAAAATGGAGAAGGGTGAAATGAACAGTGTGCTACAAGGATAATTCCATCATTCTCTGTAACCCATAGTTCTTCCTAAATAGATGAAGGTTTACTTCCCTCCAATTTTGCTTGTTCTTTCCCACAGCCTAGAATTCCCTCCTCAAGTTCTCTCACCACCACCCCCCCAGCTAATTTTCTTTGAGGAGAAACATCATCTCTTAATATTCCCTCCTTTAAATTATTAATGTTCAAGTCTTGGCAAACCTCTATAGATAATAGTTATATATCTTCTTTTCATGAGACAGTCTATATATAAATACATTATGTATATTTATATTATAGCATCTATCAGATTGCTTTGCTACTAGTCACTGCTACTGTGTTCGTTTTATAAATGCTCAGGGCTTAGCAAACTGTCTAACACACTTTTTTTTTTCTAAAATCAATATCAAATATTAGCCACAATGTAACTGCAGTGAAGCTAAGGGATTAGGCTGAATAATTAGACATGTAGGCAGTACACACTTTTTTTTTCTCAGTTCTGGCCCTCACATTTAGAGATGGATATTGAGGACATATAACATTGATCTTGAGTCCAGTGACATATCTGAAAAGACCCAGAGAAGGCTCAACTCCCTTAGAAGCCATAAAGGACTGGAAAGGAAGCAGCTATCCACGACCCAGATCCTCCATGACACTGGACATAATACACCACAGTGTTGGCTCATCTGGGTATGTCCTCAGCAGCACTCATTCATTAGTATTAATATAAGTGGAAGTATTCAACCTTGCATACAATTCTGTTTCATCTACTCTTAGAGTGGATTCACTTATCACTCTTTCCCACTTATAATACACTTTTCCTTAGTAGTAAGGCACAGAGTTGTGATAGAGCAGAACTATGTGTAAACCAAGGTCTATCTTTGCCTCCATCTTGAGAGAATGCTGAGTTATGTGAATGTTATTTACGTTGCTTGGGGAGGAGAAATATTAGAAAACTGTCACTGTAGACCTTTTTGTTCTCCAAGGTAGGGACCGTGACTTTTTATGTTTTTGAAAAATAAAATTTTTGAGTGTCTGGAAGGTAACAAAAATTTGAAGGTACAATGGGCAGATTTGGAGATGGATGGATGGCAAAATGAAAGAGGGTAGAAGAAATATCGATGAAAACATCAAAACTGATGAAAAAAGCTGACATAAAAGAAGCTTATTATTTATTGTTTTAGAAATAAAACGGACACAGGCTTTTATGAAAGAAAGAAAGAAAGGAAGGAAGGAAGGCAGGAAGGAAGGAAGGAAGGAAGGAAGAAAACAAGCAAGCAAGCAAGAAAGGAAGGAAGGAAGGAAGGAAGGGAAAAAAAAGGTTGGCTCTGGTAGCTTACACCTGTAATCCAAGCTACTCAGGAGTCCTTGAGACACTTATCTTCAATTAACCACCAGAAAACCAGAAGTGGCAATGTGGCTCAAAGTGGTAGAATGTTATCCTTAAAGAAAAATGCTCAGGGACAGTACCAAGGCCCTGAGTTCAATCCCCTCGACCAACAACCGCCCCCCCCCCCCAAAAAAAAAACTCCACCTCAAAACACTTGAGCAGTTTGAACTGCTTAAATGGAGTCTGGTAAGACAGATAAGGTGACCTCTAAGTTCCCACCCAACTTTCTGATCTAGGACTCTAGGCTTTTTATTTTCCCCCAAATGCTTTCAATTTTATTATCTAAAAATATATCTGACAATACAAAACCCAAACAAGCTGATATTTCTGTCCCCCTCCTCCAATGGCATTACATTTTTAATTCTTCAGTTTCACAAAGAGACTGCAAGTGAATATACAAAATCCACCTTCAGTTTGCACCTTTGTAAGAGTTTTAATGTATTAACTGGCACAGAGGTGTGCTTTTTTTTTCTTTAGGTTAAAAGAAATAGTACAAACTTCCTAACACAAATCCTAGACATGATGCACATTTGAAGGAATTTAAGATGCATTGCAGGGATTGGGGACGTCAAAAGTTAACTCTCCCCCTCCTCTAATGGAACCTGGAGAACAATTTCTGCTTGGTAGTGACCCAAGCAGCCCAAGCTGCAGAAACTCATAAGGCAAGGAGGTGGATGTGAGGAAGCTTGTTGATTCTTTTGCCTGCTGCACAAATAGATCACTAATCAAAGATTCCTTATTTTTTTTTAATCCTTCTAAGTAAGTAGTCTGTAATGCAGTAGAACTTGATCATGGAAGGTTGACTGTACCTAGGATACATATATATATTCTAGAATATATATGTATATATATGTGTGTGTATTTTTTTTCTAAGTACAAGACTGGGCCTTCTCTTTCCTGTGCAATACTTTCTTTGGAACTAAATAGTGCATAAAATATGTTCGTTTGGTTTCATAAATGAAGAGGAGACAACTAGAAGAGTTGATTTTCATTGGGAGTAAAACAATTGCATTTTCAGTCTTTTTTAAATATACTATTTCATGGAAGAGAGCGAATTTTTGCCTGACATTAGCCCAAGTGAGAGGAGGTGAGTAACAAACTACTTTTCTTGAAAATTCTACTAAAAAAAAAAAAAAAAGCAAAATGTACTTTCCCTAGATATCATAGGGAACGTTATGACTGCATTTATATAGACAGGGCCTAGGTATAGTGTAGCTACAATAATATCGGTCACTCGATCTTCTGGAGGTAACGGTAACGGTTGTTTTCAAAACTGCGAGAAAGTGTCTCACTTGCAAATCTCAAAGTACTGATTTCATCCGGATGCCCACACTTGCACACCCGCATCTCCAGCCGGCTACCAGCAACAGCGATGCTCTCGGACCAGCTTCCAGGGCGGTGACGCTGACAGGCGAGAGCCGCCCGGACGCCCGCCCGGCAGCCACCGTGGGGCTCAGGCGGGTGGGGAAAACTCCCAGGGCTCTGACAATTCTCCCGAACAGACGAGATCAAGGTCAGGAAACGGTAGGGCGGTGTCCCCCGCCACAGTGCGGCTCACCGGGCGCTGGTTCCGGGGCAACCCACCCGCACCGACCCGCGCCCTCCCCGGCCTTCTCACCAGGGGCGCGGCCGCACGCCCCCCGCCCCCGCTCCCCGCCTGACTCCCCAGTAGGAACTAGGGAGGCCTCGGGGGGGGGGGGCGGAGACCCCAGCCCGAGGAGGAAGTGGCCCAGGATGGCCTCCCCCTCCACCCCGCAGCCCTGGAGAGAGGGACTCCCCCCCCTCCCACGTGCAGGTGGGCGGGCGCTCAGACCCAAAGGATGGGGGTGAGGGTACCAGCGCCCCTCCCGCAACCCTCCCGGCGCCCCGCTTCCCGCCCCACCGCCGCTCCTCCCGCAACCATCGGCGTCGTCCCACCGCTGCCCCTCCCCACGGCCCCTCCCGCACACCCTCCGGGCGCCCCACAGCCCGCCCCTCCCGCAACCTTCCCAGCGCTCCCCCCCCCTCCGCCGCCCCTCCCTCAGGCCCTCCCCGAGCTCTCCCCGCCGCCCCCATCCGCACACCCTCCGAGCAGCCCGCCGCTGCTCCTCCCGCAGCCCGCCCCTCCCGCCGCCCCGCAGCGGCCTCCCCCTCTACCCCCGCACACCCTGCTGGCGTCCCGCAGACCCTCTCGGAGCCCCGTCGCCGCCCCTCCCGCAGATCCTCCCGGCGTCCCGCAAGCCACCCCGCCAGGGGGAGCGTCTGCACCCGGCGGCCGGCTGCGGGGCCGGCGCGGGCGGCGCTGGGCGGCGGCAGGCCGCGGCTCTCCCGCGTCCCCACCCCCGCCCCGCCCGCCCGCCCCCGGCCGGCCCTGCCCGCCCCCTCCGCCCCCTCCCGCGGCGCCATGCGCAGACTCAGTTCCTGGAGGAAGATGGCGACAGCCGAGAAGCAGAAGCACGACGGGCGGGTGAAGATCGGCCACTACATCCTGGGCGACACGCTGGGCGTCGGCACCTTCGGGAAAGTGAAGGGTGAGGACCCTCGGGGCGAGGCGAGGCCGCAGCCCGGGAGCGGAGCGCCTTCCTCCCCTAGCCCCAGCTCCTCCTCCCCGGGCGCCCCGCGTCCCCGGCCTCGGGGTTGGGCACCCCGCGTCCCGGCTCCCGAGGGTGCGGAGCCCGAGGTCGCCGCGGGGCTGCGGCGCGGCCGGGCCCCGTGTGCGTGGGGGAGCGGTCGCCATGGCGACGGAGGGGCCGCGGCGCGGCGCCGAGTGCAGGGGGCGGAGTCGGCCCCAGGTGCGAACTTTCCCAGGTGCGGGCGTTGGGCGCGGCGCGGCCCGCCGGGGCGGGGGGGTGCCGGCGAGCCCTGGGGGAGCCGCCCGCCGCTCCCCGGCGGGTGCTCCTGTGGCTCGGGGCCAGCCCATCGTTTCCCCGACGGTCCCTGGCGCGTCTGCCGCGAACTCACCTGTCCCTGCGGGTCCCTGGGCATGCGGGGGTCTCCCCCCCCCCCCCCACCTGGCACCTCGGGAAAAGATCCGGATCCCGCCGGGGTCGGTACTGGGTTTACAAACCAGCCCTGAGGAATTTTGACGTGTCGGTGGACCAAACCTGTTAGGTAGGGCAGATGTTTCCAGATGCCTCCAGATGCCATCTCTTGATCTATGAATACAGTTTCTACTTATTTTTACAGGGTATTTAGGAAGCAATCCCATGCACATTGTTTTTGGCAAAGAAAAGTGCGGAATCTCAGATTCTTATGTAATAACATAAGTATTTTGAAATAATAGACTTGCTCTTTTCATTATCTTGTTACTTCTCAGTCCTAAAAAGTTTCACTTGCAATCTTTGTGATGCATACCTGTTTTTCAGCTTCAAAATATTTCACTTTGTTATTAGAGGTATTAGAGAAAGGCTTTTGGAAGTGGTACCAAAAATATTTCATGCATAGCGCTATCAAAATATGATTTGCTTTCTATGATTTGCAGATAGTAAATATTTGACATAAAAGGATAAACTCATGAAAATCTATGCATTGGATTAATTCAGGATTGCTCTCTCAGAGCTAAATAAAGCCTTTCTAATTTTATCTCAAAATAGAGAGAACCCTTCTTTCTCTTGCCCTTTCCCTGAGTCATAAAACTGGAAAATTGCTGTATAGCCTACAAGGTAGCAAATAAATGTATAAACCTTTTAAAGAAAATCTACGAGGCCAATAATGTAGGGAAGAAGTGATTGCCAGGGGACTGTAACACAGCTGTTGGTAGGTTGGGTTTGTGTTAGTCCAGTAAGATGTTTTTGTGCCCCTTCATTTTTTCTTTCTTATTTTTTTTTTTGGCCAGTCCTGCGGATTTATTTTTTTAAATAATTATTTATTGTCAAAGTGATGTACAGAGGGGTTACAGTTTCATACATAAGGCAGTAAGTACACTTCTTGTACAATTTGTTACCTCCTCCCTCATCCCCCCGCCCTTTCCCTTTTCCCCCATCATGGGGCTTTAACTCAGGGCTTGGGCACTGTTTCTCAGCTCCTTTCTCTCAAGGCTAGCACTTTACCACTTGAGCCACAGTGCCAAATCCAGCCTTTTCTGTTTATGTGGTGCTGAGAAGTGGAACACAGGGCTTCATTCATGCTAGGCAAATACTCTACCACTAAGCCACATTCCCAGCCTCTCATTTTTTTTTTTTAACGTGTAATTTTATTTACTTATTTATTTTTGAAACAGTCTTGCTGTTTTGCCTCGGCTGGCTGCTGCCTTGCAACTTGCAATTTTCCTGGCCTTGGCCTCCCAAGTATTTAATTTTAGCTATGATGTTTCTTGTTAGCAGTTATAAACTGCTTTTGAGTTTGTAAGAAATGCTTTTCAGAGCTCCTAAAATCGTGAAGAAGCAGTTTTGATGCCCTCAACCCTTCTGAGAATTCTGCTTGGATTATGACTTTCATTTCATTTTCCTGATAAGGACCTGAGTGGTCTTAAGTCTCTCTCTCTCTCTCTCTCTCTCTCTCTCTCTCTCTCTATTTGAGAAGTGGTTTTTGGCAGGGCAGATTGGAAAGGAAGAAGAAAGCCTTCATTTTATGGATTTGGTCTGTGATGCTGTGGTGACATGAATCTCTCCAGTGACTCTGCTTTTCCTTAACCTTCACTTCTCTACCCACACATTCCTCTCTTGAAATACTTTATTCGGTCAAAGTCAACAAACTCCCCAAATGGAGATAGCCCATTAGTTAGAGGATCAGAGACTTTATGTTTATAACTACATCTGTTCATAAATGTATTAGTTGATGTTGGTCAAAATTTTCAACCAGTTCATTAATTTTATTCTTCATACAGAGCTTCTTCATGGAGCTCAGGCTTACTCTGAACTCATGGTCCTCCTGTGGCTTAGCAGGAGAGTGCTTGCCTTGCATGCATGAAGCCCTAGGTTTGATTCCTCAGTACCACTTAAACAGAAAAAGCTGGAAGTGGCACTGTGGCTCAAGTAGTACTATGCTAGCCTTGAGCAAAAAAAAGCCAGTGTCAGTGCTCAGGCCCTGAGTCCAACCTCCAGGACTGGTCAAAAATAAAATAAAATAAAGAATATCCTCCTTTGGTCTCACTGTGTGAATGTCTAGAGTCATGCATGATTTAACGTGTCCCGATTGTACTTTTTGTCTTTTACCACCCGTTGTGTTTACTTGTAGATTTATAGGCACATTCTAGTTTACCACAAATGAGGGAAACCATGCACCCTGTAGTTCTTTGGGTCTGGCTTACTTTGCTTAATATAATTTTTTTTCCATTTCCTTACAAAAGGGGCAGTATCATTCTGATGGAAGCATAGAAATCAACTGTGTATGTTATACCACATTTTCTTGATTGATTTGTCTGCTGAGGGTTATCTGGGTTGATTTGATATCTTGCCTGTGGTAAACAATGCTACAATGAACGTGGTTGTGGCTGGTGGCCTTGTTTGTGTTCTGTTGGATAAATGCTGGGTTCATAGGGAAACTCTATGTTTAGCCTTTTGAGGAACCTCCGTGCTGCTTTCCAGAGTGATTGAAGAAGTCTACATTCCCACCAGCAATGTAATAGAGTTCCCTTTTGGCCACATCTCCACCAGCACCTGTTATGGTTAGTTTTCTTGGTAGTGGCCATTTTTATTTGAGGTTATTCTGAGAAATCTCTTTTGAATCTCTAGCTCATTTATTAATTGAGTTGCTGTTTCTTTGAGAGTTTATTGGGTAGGGGTTGTTTGAGCTGTAAGTATATTTTAGATCTGAGGCCCTTATCTGATGCACAGCTAATAAAAATCTTCTCCCATTCAGTAGTTATCTTGTTATGTCCTTTGCCATGCAGTTTGATGCAGGCCTATTTATCCAGTCTCTTTTTGATTTGTTGTGATTCTGGACCTTTACTTAAGAGGTTTGGACCTATGCCTGAGAGCCCTAATATTTCTCCTACTCCTTCCTGTAGTATTATTTTCCTGGTATCTGGCCTGACATTGAGGTCTTTGATCCATTTGGAATTGATTCTGGTGCAGAATGATACAGAGGATCTAATTCAGTTTCCTTTTTTATTTTATTTTTTTCCCCTTTATTGTCAAAGTGAAGTACAGAGGAGTTACAGTTTCATATATAAGGCAGTGAGTACATTTCTTATTCAAGAAGCCAGGGACAGTTCTCTAGCTTCATTTTTCTGAATGTGGATAGCCAATTCTGCCAGGACCTTTTGTGGAAGAGGCTGTCTTTCTTTCATCCTGTATTCTTGGCTCCCTTATCAAATATTAGGTGTCTAGAGGTCTATAGATCAATTCTTACATAATAAAAATAGGTAAACAGGTAGTAAGACAGTAAATTTAGGATAGTGGTTACCTTTGAGGAAGAGATAAAGTTGCTGGAGTCCAGGAGGAGTCCTTCAGGGCTTCTCGTATCCAGATTGCTTTCTAAGCTAGTGGTGGTATAGGGGTTTTGGTATGCCTCAAATGTTCATTAACAAAAAAAGCTAGCGTTCTCAAATTTTCATCTTTATAAGCTCACCTCCTACCCCTATCACTCTTAATAGGGAAAATAATTTTAGAATGGGAAGGAAATGCTTAGGTAACTAGAATATATTTAATAGATATGTATTGTGTCATCTCTATTGAAACTTTACTTTTCAATGTATGATCTTGTTTTACTTTAGGATTACATATCTAGGTAGAAGATTACTTGTTAGAATGTTCTATAATTAGACAAGGTTCCTGTTGGACAGCAGTAACATGGTTGTTAGCTAATCTTTAGTTAATTAACCTTCTCTGTCAGGCAGACATTGAGTGCCAGTAACCTTTGCCATGGGTGAGAACCAAGTCTTCTATGGCCTAAATACCTATTTACCACAATTTTGCATTGTAAAATAGTAGCCAGCTGGAGAGTTAAGTTTTACCTTTAAAAAAAGGGAGTACATCCTTTAGGAGTACATATATATTCCTGACATGGTCTCTTTACTACACTTACCGATTGACTATGAAGTAGCAGTCAGTTTGACTGCAACAAAATTTACTCAATGCAAAATCTTTAGCCCAGTTTGGAGAATACAGTTATGCTTCTGGTTATGTGCCAAAATGTTTCTCCTTTTCAGTACATAGTGCTGGTTGGGTGGGGTGGTTATGTTAGCACACTTGTAGTCAGAAGGTCTGGCCCAACTTGATCACAGTAACTTACTTTAACAAATTAGATATGTTTAGAGCTGCAGTATTTTTTTTGAAAATCTGTTAAGTAGGATAGTATTTGCTCCATAGGTTTATTGGGTGGCTGTAATATAGGCGTTTCTTAAGTTGTGTGATACTTTGTTGTTGTTGTTGTTGTTATCATTGTTGTTGTTGTTGTTATTATTATTATTGTGCTGGTCCTGGGGCTTGAACTCAGGGCCTGGATACTGTCCTTGGGCTTTTTGTGCTTAAGGTTAGCATTCTACCACTTGAGCCTCAGCTCCACTTCTGGCTTTTTCTGATAGTGGAGTTAAGAGTCTTTTGTAGTTGTGTGATTTTTTTTTTTTTTTCCCAGAACCCGGGGACTGAACCCGGGGCCTTGCGCTCACCAGGGGGGTGCTCTTCCACTGAGCCACATCCCCAGCCCCTTGGAGTTAAGAGTCTTACGGACTGCTTGAGCTGAGTGAGCTGATGATCCTCAGATCTCAGCTTCCTGAATAGTTAGGATTGTAGAGTGAGCTGTTGGTGACTGGTATATGATGCTATATTTAAAATAAATATTATGGTTTTGAAAATTTAGTATTGAAAGTATGTTGGTAATTGGGCTCAAGGCTCCTAAGTTAGAATAATGGAACAGGATATAACGCGATGGCCTTAAAGTACTAAGACTTTTAAAGAGAACAGAAGTGGGTAAATAATTATTCCTATTCCCAAAGAGAAAATATTTTAGATTCCTTATATTTGAGATATTCTTAAGCCTTTTAGAGGAAGACATATCAAAATAATATGTGGTTCTTTTTCACCATCTTCCTGTGCCACCATGATAGAGCATAGTAATGCCCTGACTGTCACTCTCAAGAAATCTAGAATGCTGAAACATATCGAGTTCTTATGTGGTACTCCAAAAATCATCTGAGTTCTGTGAAGATGAAGCTTTATTACATTAGTGAGGTTTGCATTGCTGAAATAGAGCCACAAAAATTATGAGAACTTATAAGCAGGTTAAGTAAGGATGGACGGATTGACTCCAGACTTGATCTGCAATTCAAAAATAGAAAAATAACAGAATACCTCACTTGAATCTTATCAATCGGATTTTGTTATATGGGCCACCTCTGCTTTTCATAGTCCATCGTCAAATCTGTTAAAAGTGTTTTCTGAGTATGCAGACTTTTTAGAATACATCTAAATATACTAATTTATTAACATTGTTTTGTCTACAGTTGGCAAGCATGAATTGACTGGACATAAAGTTGCTGTGAAGATACTCAATCGGCAGAAGATTCGAAGCCTTGATGTGGTAGGAAAAATCCGCAGAGAAATTCAGAACCTCAAGCTTTTCAGGCATCCTCATATAATTAAATTGTAAGCTCAATTTACTTTAAATTCAATCCAGTAATGTTGTTATCCATTTTGTCAACCTACTTAAGTTGACAAGTGAGAGGAGTGACATTTCTTCCTGTTTCCTCAGGGCTTTGAAAAATTTCCTCCTGTTTATGTATTTCTCTAACCCCATTCATTGTCAGTTAAGCCTTTCCTTATGCTTTAACTTTGTTCATATTACTGCTATTTTTCTTGTTCTTTCCTGTTTTTAGACAGATGCCCATCTGATAATGTTCAGTTGCTTCTGTGATGTAGAATGAATAACTGATATGCTAGTAATAATTTTCCCTGGCTTGTACTGAAGCCCAGGCTTCAATCCCCATGGGAGGGTATAAGCACAAAAAGTCCCTACTTCCAAATTTCTATATGCTGTTAAGTTCTATATGCTAGAGACAGTGCACTAGAAATGATCCCCTCTCCTCATTGTGCTTTCTTCCTACAGCTTATGTAGGAAGTACAGATGACAATATATCAGGATGTAATGTCTCAAAGGACAGTAATTTTACTGTCAGTTGCCAGTTGTAGGATGTACAGATTACTTACTTATTGCTCATCTTGCTTATTATGAGGTAGGTTGTAATTTAAAGCTGCTTAGACTTTTTTGTTGAACTGGGTGACTGAAAGTTTGTTTCACTCTTGCTCATTTATTACAGTAGTTTTAAATACTGTCTGTAGGATGATGACTCATAAGTGTACATATCTTACTTTGAAGTTTCTTTCATGAACTCTAATCCTCTACGTCCACTGCTTGCTTTTTATCTCCATGGGGATGTCCACGAGGCATTTCAAACTGTACATAGTCAAATCTCAACACCAGTTACCTAGGACAAAAATTCAGAAACAGTTCTTTTTATTTTTGGCTAGTCGTGAGGCTTGAACTCTGGGCCTGGGCACTGTCCCCAAGCTCTTCAGCTCAAGGCTAGCACTCTGCCAGTTGAGCCACAGTGCCACTTCTGGTTTTCTGGTGGTTAATTGCAGGTAAGAGTCTCACAGGCTTTCCTGCCCAGGCTGGCTTCAAACCACGATCCTCAGCTCTCAGCCACTTGAGTAGCTAGGATTACAGGAGTGAGCCACTGGCACCTAGCTCAGAAACCATTCTTCTCTGTTTTTCTCAGTGCCTACCATCCGTCTCATCTCAGCCTTCAGAATGTATCTCTGCTTTGTTTTTCACTTCTTTATCTCCACCAGACTGATCTGAGTCACCCTTATCCCTCTTGTGGACTATGGCAATAGACTTGGCTTCCATCTTCACCATTCTGTCAATTCACATTGCTGCCATGTAATCCTTTTAATAGTCACATGACCACTGCAGGACCTTTTCACTTTGAATTGAGGGAAAGCCAAAGCATCTTTGGCTTCGAATGTTCTGGTCCTTTTGTCTTAAGTTACAACTTTGCTTCTGCATTGTTTCTCTCCCAGCTTCCTTTGCTCTTACCTTCATTCCTCAATATGCCAGGCAAGCTGCCATCTGCAGCCCTGGCTCTTGCCAGTCTCTCTGCCTGGTTTACTTTTTCCCAGATAAATGCATAGCTTGCTTCCTGACTTCTAGAAGGCTCTGCTCAAGTGTGACATTGTTAGAGGCTTTCCTCAAGTACTCTGTGCAGAAGAATTTGCTGTACTGCTCTGAGGGACTTTCCGCTCATGTATTTACTGCTTTTTGGCTTGAGGAACATCGACAGTATGAGAGTAGAAAATTTGTTTTGTTTCCTGTAGTTTCCCTAACTCCTAGCACAGTACCTGGTATATTATAGGTGCCTGGGAAATATTTATGGAATGAATTAATATTCATGTTTTAATATTAGTAGGTAATGTTTTCTCTCACCAGGTACCAGGTCATCAGTACACCATCTGATATTTTCATGGTGATGGAATATGTCTCAGGAGGAGAGCTATTTGATTATATCTGTAAAAATGGAAGGGTAAGCAGTTCTGATTTAAACCTGTACATATTTTGTAAGTTCCCTTATCCCTGATTAGTATCAAAATGTCAGACAGTGATTTTAAGAGGTCTACTTAATAACTATTTGTTTAGGATCATAGGTAGAGCTAGAAAGAACTTACAAGGTTATCTCTTTAGCTCAGTTATACAGATGTGGATATTGAGCCTCATAATTTATATATTTTCTCAAGGTCACCTGACTTACTAATTGGATTTAGACCCCAGAACTTATAATTCTCAGATGTATGCTTTTGGGGCATATAAATGGCTTTTAATATGTTTCTTGTATATACTTATCCCTTATAAAATATATTATTAAATATTTAAGGATCTAGGCCTTGCTGGTCAATCCTAGCTACATTTAAATTGCATTCATTTTTTGGTTTCAGAAATCTGATGTACCTGGAATAGTAAGAACAGGCTCCATGAAGGAGGTAGGAATTAGACTTAAGGAATTTAGAACTGGAAGGAACTTTAGAAGACACGTTAAACAATAAGTTAATGGACACAAAAATTGAATACTTAACCCTGTTCATTCATATATTCTTATTTTTTTTAATACTGATCCTGGGGCTTGAACTCAGGGCCTAGGTGCTATGCCTGAACTTTTTTGCTCAAGGTTTTTTGGTGGTTAATTAGCGATAAGTGTCTCATGGACTTTCTTCTCTGGGCTGGCTTTGATCTGCGATCTTAGGTCTCAGCCTCCTGAGTACCTAGAATCATAGGCATGAGCCAGTGCTACGTGGTTGTCCATACTTTTTATTTTTCTTTTTTGCTGGTCCTGAGGCTTGAACTCTGAACTTAGGTGCTGTCCCTGAGCTCCTTTTTTGCTTAAGGCTAGCGCTTTACCACTTGAGCCACGGGCCCAAGTTTTTTGTGATTAATTGGAGATGATTGTCTCATGGACTTTCCTTCTTGGGCTGGCTTTGGACTGTGTGATTCTCAGATTTCAGCCTCCTGAGTAGCTAGAATTCCAGGCCTGAGCCTCCAGTGCCTAGCCTATACTCTTTCTTATATTCAGATTAGCTGATATACTGCCCCCCCCCTTTCCCTCTCTCCCTCCTTCCCTCTTTCCCTCCTTCTTTCCTTTCTTCCCTTTCCCTCTCTACTTCCCTTTGCTCTTCTTTTCCTTTTGGTGCCAGTATTGGGGCTTGAACCCAGGACCTCTTGCTTTTGCTTGGTTTTTTCAGTCATGGCTGGTAGTCTACCATTTGAGCTATGGCTCCAGTTCTGCTTTTTTGTTTACTAATTGAAGATAAAGTCTTTCAGATTTTTCTGCCTGGGGTGGTTTCAGTTGTAATTCTCAGATCTCATTCAGGCCTGAGCTACCAGTACCAGTTTCTATAAAACCCCTATCTGAAATAGTTGTGTCTAGTACTGAGAAAACAGATTTAACACTCTTAAGGTTTATTTCTTCATTTTACACAGCATAGCTGTTTAATCAGAAGCAACTCATTAACCAAGTTAATTTTAATTGTTTTGTTTTCTTGCATCATTCATTTCCATTGCAGGTATTCACCTTGTCAGCCTTTTTAACTCCTATCCCATCCTCTACAAAAAATCCTAACTAGAAGAGTATAAAGGCAAAACTTGAATAAGTACCATTTATCTTTTGTCTTTGTTGATTTCTTACTAGAGGAGTATAAACAGGCAAAACTTGAATTAATACCATTTCTTTTTTTCTTCGTCAGTTTTTTTTTGTTTCTTGGCCATATTTTCTACATGGTAGAAATTTCTTCAATTTTACCTTTAACTTTTAGGCATTGAAATTTAGCTGTTATATC
This sequence comes from Perognathus longimembris pacificus, assembly GCF_023159225.1. Lineage (NCBI taxonomy): Eukaryota > Metazoa > Chordata > Mammalia > Rodentia > Heteromyidae > Perognathus > Perognathus longimembris. Next base: position 23,394,844 of record NC_063179.1, on the reverse strand, counting down.
TTATATTTAAGTGGCATTGTTATTTTCTGAAAATTTAAGTAGTCTTTTTTTTTAATATCCTTATCTGATAAAAGTTAGTTGTTATTACTGTTTTTTTTTTTTCTTTTGCTAGTCCTGGGGCTTGGACTCAGGGCCTGAGCACTGTCCCTGGCTTCCTTTTTGCTCAAGGCTAGCACCCTGCCACTTGAGCCACAGCGCCACTTCTGGCCGTTTTCTAGATATGTGGTGCTGGAGAATCGAACCCAGGGCTTCATGTATACAAGGCAAACACTCTTGCCACTAGGCCATATTCTCAGCCCAACTGTTTTTGTTTTTTAAGTTGTCTTTTGGTCCCTTGCACTATTATTTCTGGGCTTTCTGGGCTTTTGACTCGCCATCCTTTCTCATTTATTTTTCTCTGTTCTTTACTTTTCCTCAGATAACTGGCAATTCTTGGCTATTCACTTACATTTAAGAGTGAAGTACTAAACGCCAAGCTCATATTGATGGAGCGTATTCATTGGTGGTTCTTCCCATAGATTGAATTGTTGGAGATGTGCTAATATGAATAAGAAGAAATATTCCTTAGACCTGATACTTATTGCAGAAGAAACCTTCCAGTTTTCTTCAGGGTGGTAGGTTAGCTGTCAGATCTGCAGGAGCTGGGTTGGAAGAGGGCTGCAAGTCTCGATAGTTCGGATGTTGTTTTTTATTTAGCCCTCATTTTCCTCACAAAGCCTCATGTCTGCTTAGGTATCCTTGAGATCAGATATGGTTCAACCTCACTAGGATTGTAGGTCTTTCCTCCCCATAATGGCTGACTTTCAAAGCTTCCTTCAACCAGTTTTGTCTCCGTAGCCTGCTCTTCACTTCTGCCTTCAGAAGTTTCTGAAATTCAATTTTGAAGCCTTTCCAGGATTCTACTGTAGATGAGTTTAATTCTGTTTTCTACCTCCATAGACTTGGTTTTCCTCTTTCTCCTGTGGCTCAGTCTTTGTGTTCTGTCCAGCTTGTAGTTGCTCTGGATTGCTGTCTTCTGTTCTTTTTGTCTTTACCTGCTTCTTTATTGCTTTGTCATTTGAATGGTATTTCAGGAAGGAGAGCAAAACATGTGGTCTGTGATATGTACCTGGAAATGTGCTTTGCCTTTCCTAGTCTTCCATTACAGATATCTTCTTTTCATCTTTTATGCTGAATTTTTTTTTTTTTTGCCAGTCCTGGGCCTTGAACTCAGGGCCTGAGCACTGTCCCTGGCTTCCTTTTGCTCAAGGCTAGCACTCTGCCACTTGAGCCACAGCGCCACTTCTGGCCGTTTTCTGTATATGTGGTGCTGGGGAATTGAACCCAGGGCCTCATGTATACGAGGCAAGTTCTCTTGCCACTAGACCATATTCCCAGCCCTTATGCTGAATTTTTATAAATAAAATGCTTTTGTTTTTTGTAGCCTACATAGTTATTAGTTACTTTACCTTCTGTATTTTTGCCTCATCGACTAAAAATTCTCTTGCTCTTTCACATATTATTAGATACTCTTTCTCTCCCCGCCCAAACTTTCAGTTGAAGAGATAAAGGGGTTACATTGCCGAATAATAGTTTTTGTTTTTTTTTCCTAGAGGAAGGATATCTTTTAATACTTAAATTAGTAGTTATATTGCTTTCAAAGGAAATTAATATTTTGTCTTTTCCTCCAGGATTTAAGATGTAGTATTCTGGTTTTAGAATATTAGTTTGTGACTTGTTAGAGAAATTGCATATGCGAACTGTTTGCTTAGAGGGTTAATAGCTTCTTTATTAAATATGAAAAGTAATTGGTTATCACTTGTGTAGAGAAACTTCATTAAATAAAGTAAGGAAAGATGTTTTTGAAGAATGTGTTTTTTTTTTTTTTTTTTTTTTTTTTGCCAGTCCTGGGCCTTGGACTCAGGGCCTGAGCACTGTCCCTGGCTTCTTCCCGCTCAAGGCTAGCACTCTGCCACCTGAGCCACAACGCCCCTTCTGGCCGTTTTCCATATATGTGGCGCTGGGGAATCAAACCGAGAGCTTCATGTGTAGGAGGCAAGCACTCTTGCCACTAGGCCATATTCTCAGCCCTGAAGAATGTTTTTTTTTTTTTTTTTTGCCAGTCCTGGGGCTTGGACTCAGGGCCTGAGCACTGTCCCTGGCTTCTTTTTTGCTCAAGGCTAGCACTCTGCCACTTGAGCCACAGCGCCACTTCTGGCCATTTTCTGTGTATGTGGTGCTGGGGAATCGAACCCAGGGCTTCAAGTATACGAGGCAAGCGCTCTTGCCACTAGGCCATATCCCCAGCCCCCTGAAGAATGTGGTTTTTTTTTTTTTTTTTTGTTTGTTTTTTGCCAGTCCTGGGCCTTGGACTCAGGGCCCGAGCACCGTCCCTGGCTTCTTCCCGCTCAAGGCTAGCACTCTGCCACTTGAGCCACAGCGCCGCTTCTGGCCGTTTTCTGTATATGTGGTGCTGGGGAATCGAACCTAGGGCCTCGTGTATCCGAGGCAGGCACTCTTGCCACTAGGCTATATCCCCAGCCCCTGAAGAATGTTTTTGAAAAGGTAGTTGCAGTGTATTTTTTTCAGTACATTAAAAATAGTTTTGTATTTTATAGGATCAATTAAAGTTTTTCATTTGTTAAAACATGTTCATATTAGAATATATAGTTGCTTAGTAATTCATTAATCATTCATAAGTGTTTCTTCCTCATGAATGATCTAAAATATCCATTTCAACATGAACAAAATCCCTTTCCAACAGCACCTTCTGTACTCTTATTCTTCTTTCTTTTTCTTGGAAGTACTGTTTCCTTCAAAGTACTGTTGTATTTGTTTATTGCTTTGTTTTTCTTCACTTGATTAGGGCCTTTGTTTTTACTCATTACTGTGTCATGTCTACAACTGTAGTGCATTGAGTGCATTCTATAAGTATTTGTTAAAAGAATGAAGGAGTAAGCATTTATAATTTGTAGGAGAAAACATTCCTAGTTTCAAGTAGAAATTGAAACTACTCTAAGCAGCTCATGAAATGGCTATAGTGGAAGGCAAGCTGGGAAATGTAGTCTTATGCAAATAACAGGAGTAGAAAGCCAAGTTGGTGTCTGTTTATTTTCTCCCCATTTCAAAAGTGTATCCAGAACAGTGTTCACTGGGAAGGTTTCATGCATTTTAAATATTTATAGGACTGAAGATATAGCTAGGAGGGTGCCTTTTAAAAGACAACATTTAAGATATTTTTCCACTTTCTTTTTAGCTGGACGAAAAAGAAAGTCGAAGGCTGTTTCAGCAAATCCTTTCTGGTGTGGATTACTGTCACAGGCATATGGTGGTTCACAGAGATTTGAAACCTGAAAATGTCCTGCTTGATGCACACATGAATGCAAAGATAGCTGATTTTGGTAAGGATATATTTATAGTTTCATATGTCATTAGGTTTAATGACTATAAGTAATATTCTTCAGATAGCTTTTATGTAACAGAAACATTGTACCCCATTTTGCCAATGAGCATAAAAACAAAAAAGAGGAAAGCTAAAGTATTTTCTTTTTTACACCCCGTGTCTTTAAAATTGACTTTTATGATGGGTGTTGAGACACATACCTGTAGTCTCAGCATTGATGAGTTTTGAGGTAAGAAGCCTCACTTAAACAACAAAACAAAATTGAAGTTGGCATCATTGGAAAGATAATTTGAAAAGATAGCATTCTTTAAAAGAGAAAGTAGCACTATGTTTCCATTATATTCTTCAGGCAATATATGGAGAAAAAAAGAAAATGAATGAGTTAGCATTATTAAAAAGTTGAAAACCAGAAGGTAAACCATAAACATGAAAATTGAGGGAAAGAGGAATCTCATTAACAAAGAACTTCTGAAGGGCTGGGAATATTGCCTAGTGGTAGAGTGCTCGCCTCATATACATGAAGCCCTGGTTTCGATTCTTCAGCACCACATATATAGAAAAAGCCACAAGTGGTGCTATGGCTCAAGTGCTAGAGTGCTAGCCTTGAGCAAAAAGAAGCTAGGGACAGTGCTCAGGCCCTGAGTTCAAGCCCCAGGACTAGCATGGGAAAGAAAAAAGAACTTCTGAAATATAAAGAAAAAATAACTACCTCCCCCCAAAGAAAATATAATTTTTTTATAATTTATTATTTTTAAAGAAATATTTTAACGTCAGGTGTGGTGGCACATGCCCTTTGGGAGGCAGAGGAAGGAAGACCTTGGGTTAAAGCCTAGTCTGGGTTACATAGTACCACTTTGCCCCCAAATTAACCCATTTTATTATTAAAACTAAACTTTTTTTTCCTTTCATTTCCTCTGAAAATTGACATTATTAATCTTAAATGAAAAATGAAACTCTGACGCATTGTTCTTTTGGGTGTCTTTGACTCAAATCAGAGAACATTGTAAATGTTTTCCTCAGTGTGAAAGAGACTCATTGAAGAGTTCCATCCAAACCTGAGCTGTTGTTTTTGTTGTTGTCATTGTGTTGTTTTGAAACTGGCTAAATTATTCAACTTCCTTACTCATCAGCTGCCATGATTATCGTTTTTCTTCTTTTTTTTTGCCAGCACTGGAGCTTGAACTCAAGGCCTAGGGACTGTCCCTGAGCTTCTTAAAAAAATTTTTTTTTCTCATTTATTGTCAAAGTGATGTACAGAGAGGTTACAGTTTCATATGTTAGGCCTTAGATACATTTCTTGTACTGTTTGTTACCTCCTCCCTTATGCCCCCTCCCTCCTCTTCCTTTCCCTCTCCCTCCATGAGTTGTTCAGTTGGTTTACACCAAATTGTTTTGCAAGTATTGCTTTTGGAGTTGTTTGTCTTTTTATCCTTTGTTTCTTGATTTTGATATTCCCTTTCATTTTTTCTAGTTCTAATACCAGTATATATAGTTTCCAATGTACTCAGATCAGATACAGTGATAGTGTGGGTACAACCACAGGAAGGGGATACAAGAGGATCATCAACAATAGAAGCTACAGTTTCACATGGCATGTTGAAAGTAATTACAACAGTGATATAACACTTGCAGCACAATTTGTCATAGCTAAAATTTGGAACCAACCCAGATGCCCCTCAGTAGACAAATGAATCAGGAAAATGTGGTACACATTTGTGGTACACAATGGAATTTTATGCCTCTATCAGAAAGAATGACATCGCCCCATTCGTAAGGAAATGGAAGGACTTGGAAAAAATTATACTAAGTGAAGTGAGCCAGACCCAAAGAAACATGGACTCTATGGTCTCCCTCACAGGGAATAATTAGCACAGGTTTAGGCTAGTCACAGCAGAGGATCACAAGAGCCTAATAGTTGTGCCCTTATGAATGCATAAGATGGTGCTAAATGAAATGAACTCCATGTTATGGAAACAAGTGTTATATCACTGTTGTAATTACCTGAGTTTCTTTTGCTCATGGCTAGCGCTCTACCTCTTGAGCCACAGCGCAACTTCTGGCTTTTTCTGTTTATGTGGTGCTGAGGAATCAAATCCAGGGCTTCATGCATGCTAGGCAAGCACTCTATCACTAAGCTACATTCCCAGCCCTGCCATGATTATCTTAATAACACATTTTTGAGGGGCAAAGGTTTCTTTTCAGAGGAAAATTGTAAGGAAACTTTCAGATTCAATGTTACAATTTTGTTTTTATGTTTTAAGAATCAGAAACTTTGGGCTGGGGATATGGCCTAGTGGCAAGAGAGCTTGCCTCGTATACATGAGGCCCTGGGTTCAATTCCCCAGCACCACATATACAGAAAATGGCCAGAAGTGGCGCTGTGGTTCAAGTGGCAGAGTGCTAGCTTTGAGCAAAAGGAAGCCAGGGACAGTGCTCAGGCCATGAGTCCAAGGCCCAGGACTAGCCAAAAAAAAAAAAAAAAAAAAAAAAAAGAATCAGAAACGTTGAATTTTAAATGTTCTATTCATGTTTCAGAGTTTTTCCCCTAGGAATCTCTGCATTAATAAAACCTAAACATGCCAAGTTTATTCTAGTATCAAAATAGCCAGTAACTTAACATGTACTCATTAAACTTTTATCTATACTAATTTTGAATATTGAAATAGATTGAACATTTTAGGGAATATTGAACAGGATATTTGGAAATAAAGGCTAAGATACTGTTAATGCGAGGAACAATATGATTGATCTATCTCTTGAATACATATTATTTAGTGGGGTTCTGTTGGTATTTTCCTCGGATATCTTGAATAGCTGTGTTTGTGCACTTTCAGGTCTTTCAAACATGATGTCAGATGGCGAATTTTTAAGAACAAGTTGTGGCTCACCTAATTATGCTGCTCCAGAAGTAATTTCAGGAAGGTAGTGTTCTACATCTTCCTGCCCTTAATACATTTGCAATTGTGTAATCTTCTGCATTGTTCAGTCTATAGTGTCTTACTTAATTCTAGGAAAGAAAAGATGCAAGTCTTTTTTATCTCTGTGTTTTCTGTCTTAGGAATAAAACATTTTCAGTGGATAAAGTTTAGGTTTATAGAGCAGAGTGTTAGTTTACAAGTCAACATTATGCTAACGGAGAGGAGAATGCTTAATTTTTCTCCTGAAAGAAATAAAAAGTTTAAATCTAGCAGATTTTAGACAGGTAAAATGCTGAAAATGTGATAAACAGCAATGTGTGTCGTTAGAAATGGTTTACAATTAGATGAAAAATGAAAATGATGTGTGGCTGCGCAATGTCACTTCAGATTTTTCAAATAGATCACATCTTATAGTTGCTTTAAGTTTTCTTGTAAAGTGTATCTTGAGAAGCTGCAGTGCACTAGCGTATTGCTAACCATATCAAGTCTGATGTTATGTGTGAGGTGCATGCTACAATCCCAAGCACTTGGGAAGAAGCAGAGTTTGCGGCCAGTGCGAACCACTTAAGTAAGATTCAAAGAGCAAACAAATAGAAGTAAGGCTTTTATTTCTTGCTGAATTTTTATTCTTTATGTCTTCTCCAGACTTTAAGATTATAAGAATTTTGACCTTCGGTTTTTTGACCTCCAGCATTGAGAACATGAGAACAGGTTTCTAGTATAACTTCCTTGGAGAGTGAGTGTAGTAACGGGGTTTTAGGCAGCAACTCTACCTGGAGTCACTGTTTCTACCCTAGTAGAAATTTTAAAAAAATGATTGGTATCATAAAAAGGTGATGTACAGAGGGGTTAGAATTGTATATATAAGTCAGGTAGAGTACATTCCTTTTAGGATAATGTTACCTTGCTCTCTCCCTGTTTTTTCCTACCCCGAGCAGAAATTTTTAAATAGTTTGAATAGAATTTTAACTTTTTAAGTGTTTTTCCTTCCTTCCTTCCTTCTTCCTGCCTTCCTTCCTTCCTTCCTTCCTTCCTTCCTTCCTTCCTTCCTTCCTTCCTTCCTTCCTTCCTTCCTTCCTTCCTTCCCTCCCTCCCTCCCTCCCTCCCTCCCTCCCTCCCTTCCTCCCTCTCCCTCCCTCCCTCCCTTTTTTTGGCCAGTCCTGGGCCTTGGACTCAGGTCCCAAGCACTGTCCCTGGCTTCTTTTTGCTCAAGGACAGCACTCTACTACTTGAACCACAGTGCCACTTCTGGCCATTTTCTATATGTGTGGTGCTGGGGAATTGAACCCAGGTCTTCATGTATATGAGGCAAGCACTCTTGCCACTAGGCCATATTCCCAGCCCAGGGTTTTTCTTTATTACGGTGAAACTACTGAGATTAAAAACAGAATCTTGTTTGTTAGCTTTTATAATGAGCTATTATTTAATCTGTCTGATAAGCTTTTATTTATATTTCTTTATTTTAGTTAGCTTGTTTTCTTGTACTGTTGGGATTGAATCCAAGGTGTTGGCAAGCAGAGACTCTACCCCTGAGCTACATCTTTAGCCCTATAAATTAACTTTCAGAAACTTTTCTTCCAAACCACATTTCTTTGTGTTGTGTTTCTTTAGATATGTCACATGCTAATTAACTTGATGTGAAAGTATTTTCATAAGCTTATTTGCTTAGATTGTTCAATGAAATAATTTTTCTGTAAAGGCATAGTTGTGCATAAGGCTGGAGTACTTAGACTTACCAAGTTCCATCATACTTTTATGTTAAGTTCATCAGAATTCTTTTTTTTTTGCCAGTCCTGGGGCTTGGACTCAGGGCCTGAGCACTGTCCCTGGCTTCTTTTTGCTCAAGGCTAGTACTCTGCCACTTGAGCCACAGCGCCACTTCTGGCCATTTTCTGTATATGTGGTGCTGGGGAATTGAACCCAGGGCTTCATATATACGAGGCAAGCACTCTTGCCACCATATCCCCAGCCCCAGAATTCTTTTAAAAGTCATTTCATTTTTGTTGTCTATTTTAATTCTTTTGAGAATTAAATATGTCCCCAAATAATGTGTTACGATTATCTAGATATTCAGTGGGCTGTTGTAAAATTTGATTTTCCAGTTTGGTTTGTCTTTCTTTTTTTTTGGCTAGTCATGGGGCTTGAACTTCAGGCCTAAGCACTGTCCCTGGCTTCTTTTTGCTCAAGGCTAGCACTCTACCACTTGAGCCACAGCGCCACTTCCAGCTTATTCTATATATGTGGTGCTGAGGAATTGAATCCAGGGCTTCATGTATGGGAGGCAAGCACTGTACCTCTAGGGCATATTCCCAGCCTTCTTCTTCTTCTTTTTTTTTTAATTGGTTGTGGGGCTTGAACTCAGGGTCTAGGTACTGTCCCTTCGCTTTTTCTCTCTGCTTCTGGTTTTCTGATGGTTAATTGGTGATAGGAGTCTCCAGGACTTTCCTGCCCTAGCTGGTTTTGAACGGTGACCCTCAGATCTTAGCCTCCTAGGATTACAGTCATGAGCCACCAGTGCCCGTCTGGATATCATTCTGAGTGAACTTTTATCTTCAAAGGAATATTTATTGATCAGTTCAATAATTTATTTTAATAATTTAAGGGATTTTTTTCCCTCGTCCTGAAGTCAGATGTTGGACGATTTAGTTTCTGAGGTTTGTTACGAAAGTTGTTCACAGTCTATTACACGTGAGAGTTTAAAATATTCTGTGAGCTCCTTAGCCCAGCTTCCTTCCATAGTCTTAGGTAGGGGAAAATGGGCTCAGTTTATCACAGGGGAAAGTGGGCTCAGAGTTTATCACTAAAGAATTTAATCTCTTAACTGAAAAAGCTGTGTGTTTTTAAATTCAGTATTGATCAGTTTGTCAAGATTTGATCCTATTGGCAGGAACTATTTAAGGGCCATAGGCATATAATACAGACAGAATTTTAGCTGTGCCCTGTAACTTTAAAAACTTCTTTACATTTGTTTTCAAAGATAATACTACAGGATTAAGATATTTATATGTAATAGCAATAATTATAGAAATCTTCTTTTGGTTAACTTTGTCATTATTAATCATTATTTAATAACGTTGGTATTTCCTGTTACAGACTGTATGCAGGCCCTGAGGTAGACATATGGAGCAGTGGGGTTATTCTCTATGCTTTATTATGTGGAACCCTTCCATTTGATGATGATCATGTGCCAACTCTTTTTAAAAAGATATGCGATGGGATTTTTTATACTCCTCAGTACTTAAACCCTTCTGTGATTAGCCTTTTGAAGCATATGCTGCAGGTGGATCCCATGAAGCGGGCCACGATAAAAGATATCAGGTAATCCGAATTATTGCATAGCTTTTACGAATGAGAAAATTTTAGTCCAAGATGGAGGGATTTTCCTGGGGGTATACTTGAATCTCATGAACTTAGGTTCGTTGTGTGTTACAGGGCTCCACCTAATCATTTGAGTAAGGGAATAAGTCAGAAATGATTCACATCTGCTTCTCCAATTTAAGGGAGCCATTTCTCATGAAGACTTAAAAATATATGCTGCAAACTTTGTCTTTCTACTGTTTATTTTCTTCCTCCCCGCACTTACGTGCTCCTTGAGAAATTCTTCTGATTTCTGGACCACACTTCTCAGAAAAGAATAAGGAAGAAAAGAACCAGAGGGATATGGGATCTTAATATAAATAAGATCTAGGAGAAGGGAGGATTTATGTGTGACTTGAAGCCTGTTCTTCCATTTACCTCATGTTAAAAGTCTAGCTAATAAAGAGATTATGAATGACGGGATGAATGATTTCACCACCAGAGGAAAATGACACATCATCTTGTAAAGAAATGTATTTGCTCTTTATTTACATATTTAAAAATATATGGAAGTCAAGGTGTGGTGGTATGCATCTGTAATTACTTAGGACTGAGGTAGGAGGATCATGAGAGTATTGTGGATTGCATTGGAACACTTTGTCTACAAAACAAAATAAAACCCAAAGCACCAAAAAGAGAAAGCAATAACAAATACTTTATTTCTGTCACTTAGAAGATAGCCATGATAACCATTGTTCTTTGGGGCTATTTTCTTCTTGTTATTTTTTAAGTTCTAGTATGTTTTGAACATAGCTAATGTCAAACATACTCTTTTATGTGTAGAGTTAAAGTAGAATTAGGAACTAAATTCTGAGCATGGCTTTTGAGTCACACAGAACAGAGTGCAATCTGACTCCACTTCTTACTGTCTTCATGACGTTGGGCAACATCCTGATCTGCTAGAACTTCAGTCCTTAATTTAGAGCAGAGGGATGTGGTTGCCTTTGTAGAATTGTTTTGAGGATGAGGAGAGACGATATATATAAACTGCTAAGCATAAAACTGAACCCAGGGGCTGGGACTATGGCCTAGTGTCAAGAGTGCTTGCCTAGGTTCTGTTCCCCAGCACCACATACGTAGAAAATGACCAGAAGTGGTGCTGTGGCTCAAGTGGCCGAGTGCTATCCTTGAGCAAAAAGAAGCCAGGGACAACGCTCATGTCCTGAGTTCAAGGCCCAGGACTGGCAAAAAAACAACAACAAAAAACTTAACACATGGTAATGATTTAATGAATATTGCCTGATACTTTATTATTATTAAGTTGGTTTTGCTTGCTAAAAGGTATTAAAATGAAGACACATAGTGTATTTTCTGAGCTGGAGATAAGTTGTGCTGTCATTTGTTGTAATGCTTGAAGTATAGACATTTCTTTTCCTATTGCTACATTCTTAAATTCAGAGGAAGGCTGAAACACTTCTAATTGTAAGCTAGAAGAGCAATCTCATTTTAAAAAAGATGGTAAAGTGATGGAACAGTGATACTCATTTGACAGTAGGTTGGGTGTGACCCTAACTACTTGGGGGGGAGGGGAGTAGGGAAGGGTAAGTGGTAGAAAATGAGGGTGTTTAAAAGCAAATGTAATCATTACCTTACTTATGTAACTGAAACCCACCTGCTTGTCACCTTTTCAATAAAGATAAAAAATCAAAAGATGCAATAACATAGTATAAATATAAATGAATCATATCCTGAATTTGCCAAAGCTTTTACTTTCAGTCTTGAATCTACTCAGAATTCATCTCCAAACCATACAATTTTTCCTCCCCCTCAGGGAACACGAATGGTTTAAACAGGACCTTCCCAAATATCTCTTTCCTGAAGATCCATCATATAGTTCAACCATGATTGATGATGAAGCCTTAAAAGAAGTATGTGAAAAATTTGAGTGCTCTGAAGAGGAGGTTCTCAGCTGCCTTTATAATAGAAATCACCAGGACCCTTTGGCTGTCGCCTATCACCTAATTATAGATAACAGGAGAATTATGAATGAAGCCAAAGATTTCTACTTGGCAACAAGCCCACCTGATTCTTTTCTTGATGATCACCATTTAACTCGACCCCATCCAGAAAGAGTACCATTCCTGGTTGCTGAAACGCCAAGGGCACGCCATACTCTTGATGAGTTAAACCCACAGAAATCTAAACATCAAGGTGTAAGGAAAGCAAAATGGCACTTAGGAATTAGAAGTCAAAGTCGACCAAATGATATCATGGCAGAAGTATGTAGAGCAATTAAGCAGTTGGATTATGAATGGAAGGTAGGAAAAGAACAGACATTCTGGTTATTCACACATTTTGCAAACCTGTACTCTATAGAATGTTTTACCAAGTAACTAATTGGGCCTTGTTTTTCCTCGTCACATGCTAGGTTGTAAATCCATATTATTTGCGAGTTCGAAGGAAGAATCCTGTGACAAGCACCTACTCTAAAATGAGTCTACAGTTATATCAAGTGGATAGTAGAACTTATTTGTTGGATTTCCGTAGTATTGACGGTATGTACATCATACAAAACAGTGAACATGATAGCTCAGACCTTTGGTGCATACCATTATTCTCAGTTCTATTAAATAATTTCAAAATTAATCATAGGGTTATGGCTTTTATTCATTGAGATATGATATATTCTTTGTGGAAGATTATATTGAATGATTATTTTTTTCTTCATTTGTGGCAATACTGGCACTTGAACTCATTGCCTGGGTGCTGTCCCTGAGTTTTTTTGCTCAAGGCCAGTGCTATATCACTTGAGACAGCTTCACTTCTGGCTTTTTTAAATTAATTGGAGATCAGAGTCTCACAGGCTTTTCTGCTAGAGCTGGCTTTAAGCCATGATCATTAGGTCTCAGCCTCCTGAGTTTTTTTTGCTCAAGGCCAGTGCTGTATCACTTGAGACAGCTTCACTTCTGGCTTTTGTAATTAATTGGAGATCAGAGTCTCACAGGCTTTTCTGCTAGAACTGGCTTTAAGCCATGATCATTAGGTCTCAGCCTCCTGAGTAGCTAGGATTACAGATGTGAACTACTAGTGCTTATCTTTGTTTTCCTTTTTACAACTCAGAGATAGTGCCTTATGCTGTTTTCTAATAAGAAAAAAAAAGAGCTGTGAAATACTGGCCAACCTGATTGTCTGGCTATCTTTATATCCAGTATATGTCTACTAATAGAATCATAGTTTTGGGTATGAAATAGGTTTTATTTTCCCATTGTATTTAGGCTAAATTTGCAATCTTAGATTTATTACCACACTGGTTTGCCTGCTGAATGACTATTCACTACATTTATATTTGATTTTGTTTCTAAAAGTGATGCCCTTTTATGATGTCTTCTATGAAATACAGTTAGAGAGTAGAACAAGTGTGAAAAACACAGAATTAAAGTTAGACTTGAGTTCCATGCTTACTTTACCTTGCTATTTTTAATTAAAAAAATAAAGCATGAGATGATTTCCAAGATACCTTCCATATTCCAAGTGAGTTGATTTTGTGACTTCAAAGGGTATATATTGTAAGAATGCTATTTATTAAGCCTTATGCTCTTAAACTTAGATTGCAAGACTGATGAATAGCTAAGCTCTGTATTAAACCTTTTTTTTTTTGTCCTGTCCTGGAACTTGAACTCGGGGCCTGAGCACTGTCCCTGGCTTTTTTTTTTTTTTTTGTGCAAGGCTAGCACTCTGCCAACTTGAGCCACAGCACCACTTCTGGCCTTTGTATATATGTGGTGCTGAGGAATTGAACCTAGGGCCTCATGTATACGAGGCAAGCACTCTTGCCACTAAGCCATATTCCTAGCTGTACTAAACCTTTGACTGTCCATTTCAATAGTACATAATGTGAAGCCGGGCACTGCTGGCTCATACCTTTTATCCTAGCTACTCAGGAGGCTGAGTTCTGAGGATATTGGTTCAAAGTGAGACTGGGCAGAAAAGTCCTTGAGAGTCTCATTTCCAATTAACCACCAGCAAATTGTGGTGTGGCTCGAAGTGGTACAGTACTAGCCTTGAGTGATAAAGCTAGGGGACCCTCAGTGCCCTGAATTCAAGCCCCATGACCAACAACAATGACAAAACAAGAGTACATACTGTTTATAAAAAAGGTAAATAGCTTACTATAGGCTTGTGATCACAATGAGAAGGTATTTATAATTCATGTGTTCTGGATAGCCTATCAGTAGTCCACTAAAAAGTAAATTCAGTGTTGTTAAAAGATTATAAATTCTAACAAATTGAAATTTATTTTTGCCCAGATGAAATTACAGAAGCCAAATCAGGGACTGCTACTCCACAGAGATCAGGATCAATTAGCAACTACCGATCTTGCCAAAGGAATGACTCAGATGCTGAGGCTCAAGGAAAACCCTCAGAAGTTTCTCTTACCTCATCTGTGACCTCACTTGACTCTTCTCCTGTTGACTTAGCTCCAAGACCTGGAAGTCACACAATAGAATTTTTTGAAATGTGTGCAAATCTCATTAAAATCCTTGCACAGTAAAACTAAAATGTTGCTTATTTGTTTGATAGCAATAAGCATGCATAATAAACAATAGCCAAATGCTTCCATTTATAATCAAGTTTTATACACACATATATAATTATAACTAAGGATTGGCCTTTTGAAATGCAATTTGCACAAAGATTGGAACATGACTGGAAGTTACAGGCTGATGTGCTGAAATGAATTAAGATAATTTTGTTGTTTATTGTTCAGGAGTCATATAGAAAATATATAATGAATTATAGATCTCTCAGGCTCACTTAATTTTTGGCTCTTTTATATTTGGTGTACACAGGGCTATTTAGATTATTAATTTACCATACAGGCCTTCATGTGTTATTACATGTTGATATGTTCTATATTTGCTTTATAAATTTATTCAATAAATACTTGTCTAGACTCTGTAGACTTTCACAGGTCATTTTTTTTTTTTTATTCCTTAAATAGTATTTCACAGTAGTAGTTATGGCTTGGATGATTTCTTCCATATCTCCCTTAAAATTCTACATTATATGGTAGGTTGTAGCAGATAGTAGAATCAATTTAAATTTTTTCTTTAGCTTTAGTAAGTCTCATGCACACAGATACTCTAGGCACTAAGTTTAATCTTAAGATTTGTTTCCCTATGCCCTGTATATAAAATGTCCTTTTTAAGAGCTGAGTTGCATACACTGTAAATAAATTGTGTTGTATTTGCCAAATTCACAAATTCTTCTTGCTCATCATGTCAAGTAAGTGTTGAATGTATACAGAAATTTCTAATCATTGAATCCTGTGTCTGACAAATTGGCTCAGTGCATATAAGAAACGTCTTTTAGATTTTTATCTCTTGGGTATAATTTTTTGTTTTATTTTTATTTAAAGATAGCATTTCCACCCCTCATTTTTTAATGAATATTTTTAGAAAAGTGTTCAAAGATTGTAGAGTGATCAGATATATATCTATTACTAGATTCTGCAGTTAACATTTTTAAATACTTTCTTTATACGTTTATGTGTAAAGTAAAGCTAGTTATTCATATATTTGTGTCTGTCTCTTCTGAACCATTTAGATGTTGTGCACATATCACCTCTAGGAAAACATCTCCTAAAAATAATATTCTAAAAATCACCTGAATTTACTATAAAATTTTTATTTCCCTAATATCATTTATCCCTCAAATTTCTATTTTTACTGATTATTTCTAACTAGAATAGAAGTAAAGCTTGCACATTACATTTAGTTTTATTATTTTACATTAACATTGTAGTTATGTAAAATGAGGAACAAATCAATTCTGCTTGGTCAAAGTAGGGACATGTTTTAATTATTTTTCTTTAATTATAGGAACTGTCTGAAGATGCTTCAATCTAAAGATCTCTGATTTGGCTGGGAATATGGCCTAGTGGCAAGAGTGCTTGCCTTGTATACATGAAGCCCAGGGTTCGATTCCCCAGCACCACATATATAGAAAATGGCCAGAAGTGGTGCAGTGCCTCAAGTGGCAGAGTGCTAGCCTTGAGCACAAAAAAGCCAGGGACAATGCTCAGGCCCTGAGTCCAAGGCCCAGGACTGGCAAAAAATTAAAAAAAAAAAAAATCTCTGATTTTATATCCACTTCTCAACTCATACACATAATAGGTGAAAATGATAGACGTAAAGTAACCTCAGATAAAACTAATAACATGTATGTAGATAAAAAATATATCACCCATATTTGCCTTATGCTATTTTAACTTTTAAGGAACTTTTAAGGAATTGGTGCTAGAGATGTGGCTTGGTGGGAAGAGTGTTTGCCTAGTGTGTGTAGGGCCCTAAGTTTGATCTCTAGCACCATACAACAAAAAACCTTTGCATATGTTAACCATTTTCCTATTGCAGTGTAGCTATCTTCTTTTCCACTGTTTGAGGATGTTGTAATAGAGTGAGCACTTAGGTAAGCAGATGATAATATACTCAAGCATCACCATAGCTTCCATAAAGGGTTACTCTAGCTTTATGGTGACTCCAGTACCTCTAGACTTATGCACTGAATTCAGAACAAAAATCTTGATTCATTTTATCCAAGGCTTGCTCTATTCAGCTTTGAATTTGAAAATTGTACAAATAATGGAAGTTCCATCTAAATA
This sequence comes from Perognathus longimembris pacificus, assembly GCF_023159225.1. Taxonomy (NCBI): domain Eukaryota; kingdom Metazoa; phylum Chordata; class Mammalia; order Rodentia; family Heteromyidae; genus Perognathus; species Perognathus longimembris. The sequence continues at coordinate 23,378,583 of NC_063179.1, read as the reverse complement.
TTAGTTCAAAGCTTATCTTGTCTGTGGTCCTCTGCGTAACTGTAGCATTTTATCTCTGATGCTAAGAGCAGAAGACTGCATTTTTAGAGTTATAGATTTGTATATAGAACTAGTAATATCTCTATAAACTTGTGGGGAGGGAGGGACAAAAGGAGGAACCAGTTAATTAGGACCTTCAAAAATTGTTAATTTTGTAAACTTTGTTTCTTTTATAAGTTATTTTGATTTCTTTTAGTTACTGAGTTTTGTTTTGAAGGTATTTAAATATTGCACTTGTACAAATAGTATAAATGTGAACTATTACATCAAAATCTTTTCTAAGCTACTAGGGTATTTGAAGTTATGTCTATTAAGGTTGCAATGGAATTTTCACAGATTATTGTAGCTTGCAAATTCTTACTAATACTGAAGATGAACGGAGTCAATGCAAATGATTTTTAATCTTTTTTTATTATCTTTTCAGCAATTTATATTTTTTTGGAATTTTATGCAACTGTATTTTTACTTTGTCTTGACAACTGAAAGATGTATAAGGTTTTTTGCCAGAACAGTACTGTATACATAGTTTTAAATGTAACAGATTTTACTGATGTGTAAAAAATTTGCCATTAAAATTGATTTCTCACAGAGAGGAACTTTTCTATCAAGTTGGGGCATATGTGAGCTTAATATATCTAATTTAAAGTAATTTCACTGAAATAAACACCATTGCTCTTACTTTGATTATATTTTTTTTCTTAAGATTTTTTTCAGGGTTTGGGAGTTTTAGATAATTTTATATAAAAATCCTATCTTCTCACTTGCCCCGGCATCTTTGGTCTTGCAGTAACATGGAGTGAGTGTGTGGTGGCCTTGTGGCTGAATGTGGAGAAATGCATCTGTGTCCCGGGTGGTACTGTTGCGAGGAAAGAAGAATGTGTGTTGTCAAAATCCATTTAAAAAAAAAATCACCTCCTTTCATTCACTTCTGACAAAATGATATATCACATACAACATAACCAAGTTTTTGGTAGAATAGAACATTATCTCTTGTTCATGTATGCTTTTACTGGGTACAATTGAAATTGGGGAAGATGGCAGAAGAAAAACCAGTCCTTTTTAATTCAGAACAATGTCTTGCTCAAACTAGGAAAACTAAGTGGGCAGGCAATCGGCTCTTCAGAGCCATTGTGTGCACCTTTCTTAACAGTGTACTTACATGTAAAATATAGTACTTGGACAAAGTTTAGTAGTAATTTTTGTATCAAGTTAGTTTTCATTTTATGTGGAAAGCAACTACCTAAACAAAATAGTAGAATAGTAAAAGTAAAACTGTAAAAGCCACAGATGCTACCATTTTTAATAAGTAGTATTAAATTTGGTCAGCATCTCAGTGCTATTAGAATTCTACTATACTAAGCCTTGCATGTAGCTTTTGCTAGACTGTTGGCATTCTAAATATTTAAAATAATAGTGCTGAAGACTTAAAAGCAAAGTTCTTTTAGGGAACTTAACTGCTGTAGGTATTTATGTAAATTTGTATGAAATTGTCTTGTTTGAAAAGTATTAAGCTGTTATTACTGCAAGTGAACGAAATTTTGCAAATGCTAATATTAACATTAATTTTAAAGGATTTTTTAATTCAAAGTTATTTGTATTGTCTATAAATAACATAGGGAATGTATGAAATTTATCAAAAGATGAGGCTTAGCAGTAGTGTGCTTGCCTACAATGCATGAAACCCTGTGTTTGATTCCTCAGCACCACATAAACAGAAAAGGCCCGAAATGGCACTGTGGCTCAAGTGGTAGAGTGCTATCCTTGAGCAAAAAGAAGCTCAGGCACAGTGCCGAGGCCCTGAGTTCAAGTCCCAGGACTGGCAAAAAAGAAAAGAAAAGATTAATGTCATCTTCCACAGACCAAAGTAAGAAGTATTTGAGAAAGTGTAAAAACTAGGAAGACGTCTACCAGAGAAGAAGGGATAAAGGTTAGGTTACTTAACAGATTTAGGAAAGACCCCTAGAAAAGGGGTATAGCCTCAACCACTACTCTGTTAACTAATGTCTCAGAGGCTGCTGGGAACCACACACTACAAATATGACCATATGACATCCATGCATCTTGTTAGGGAAATATGTATACTTTTACAGACGCAGAACCGACAAGTTCACCAATCATACATATTTGGCTTATGAATTTTCATTGCTTGGGGTTTACAGTAAATGTGGCTGTGTGAACACAGATGAAGAAGTGACCTGCCATTTGCCACAGTGACCTACTTTAGTCACTTCATGTATCTAGTCATCTGTATTTCTTCTGAGAACTATCTGCTTCACTTGTCCATTAATTGCTATTTGTTTTTTTTTTAACTCTTTATTCATGATATCAATCCTTTATTGAATGGCTGGTGAATATTTTCTTCCATTCTGTGGATTGTCTCTTGGTTTTGGTAATTGTTTCTTTTGCTGTGTGGGAATTTTTTTTTTTAAATGTGTTCTGTCACCAGATGCATGTGCAGGTTAGTGACGTTTCCTTTTAGAAGTAGGGGCTCTTCATTTATGGTCCTTGACTTCTATCTCAGAATGAGAATTTTTGGACAAGTCACAGTTGGAAGAAAACAACAGAGCTTTATGAGTAGGCAAGTGAGCAAGCAAACAGGAAAGTAGGCATGCAGACAAGCAGGCAATAAAGAGAAGGCATGCTCTAACTGTGGGAGCCCTCAGAAGCAGAGGGCTGTCTGATACCACGGGTATTTGTAATAAAGGCAGTGTTTCTGACTTAATGGTATGCATTGATAGGTTATTTATTTTTGCTATCAATTTTTGGTGTTACACTAAATTCCTGGCTCTTGTCTACCATTCTGATTACGTTTTAGGTCAACCCTTTCTTTCATTATGTTCGGGGAGCATTTTTCTCAAGAAGGGATACATCCTGCCAAACAAATTTTAATTCTTGGGGTGAGAAATATATCAGGAAGGAATGTTTCCTGTTGTCTCTCTTTGAAACACATATAGTGTGCTTTTATTGTTTTTAGCTACCTTTTTTCTGAGTTGTCTTCACCAGGCCTCATTTTCCCTAATTTCATGCCTCATAACTGTAAGGTTTGTGGAAAGGAGACACCATGAGTTGGGCAGACAGGTTTATTTGGGGTGACCAAACTACCATCCCACAGGACATGGAGGCTTATGGGGGTGCCAACTCCACCAGGGACTAAGGTTCTTCAAGGAGAGCTTAGGGAGGAGGGGTGGCCACAGTAGAAGAGTAAATGACCTCAGAGCCTGGGGAGCCTCCTGCTGCCCCCAGGTGCACCTGGGTGGGGACTTCTAGGGAAGGGGTTATTGTGTCCACAGAGGGAAAACAAAGACAAGGGACCATATTTCCCAGGTAATATTTTTTTTGGGGGGTGGCAGTTTGGTTGTCTACTGGTGGTGGTTACCATGGGAGTCTAATGGCAGTTTAAATAAATATCCCGTTTTAGTGCTGAGGATGATAAAGTCTAGTCTCCGAAAGAGAGAAAAAAGGTCTTCTTTTGTACAGTATAGCTGTATTGACAAATGAATAGTTTTTCAATTTCTGAAACGCATACCACGGTTAACAGTTGACAGTTTAGTAATTTTCAAGAGATAACCAACTGCCACTCTCATGCTCTAATTCCCTCTTGTGGGTCCCACTTATTTTCCCCACTTTGTTTTCTTTATTAGTATATACCAAGTATATAAAGGGGTTTCATATATATGCATATACTGTGCTTTGATCAAATTCACCCCTCCCCCTCAATTACTCATATTCCCTCTCCCCCCCCCCCCTTTTTCTTTTGGAACAATACAATGGGTTTTGTTATTCTGTTTTCATTTGTGCCAGCTTTGGTATTGATTCCCAGGAAAAGTCTATAGGTCAGCCATGATGCGCTCTGGTTAACCCTCAAATCTTTTCTCAATCCACATTTTCCTCTGTCCTCTGCACTTGGCTGGCTTTGGCAGTTAAGTTGTAAAGCCCTTTGGGGAAGGAACATATCTTACCCTTTACCCGTCAAAGTAATTTTCCCCGAACTTACTTAACTCGGGGTCTGTCGGACCTTTAGACTTGTTAGGATAGCTGGTCATTTTTCCCATTCCTTCCCTTAAGACCCCCAACATTCCCAGATACTTCTAGGGAGCGCGCTGTCCAGGGCTGTACTACAAATCCCAGAAGGCAATGCGGTATTGTGGGCACCGCGGCGGCTGCTGGGATATGCGATCCTGGAGAAGACACCGTTGCACCGAAGTCTTCTTCGTTTTTCCTCTTTCCGCCTCTCTGGACCACCGGGGACGCTCTACAGTTGTTCTTGCCTATTTCTTAGAAGATCTTGGCGCCATGGCCATGGTACAGAAGCATGCAACGAAGTAGGCGGGACTCGGAATCCACAACTTCCTCTTCTGGTGGCAAAGGTCAAGCGGAATGTAAACACTGGACCACGGAGCGGTGTCAGGTAACCCGGGCTTGTGGGTGCGCCGAGGGTGGAGGAGGAAGTCGAGCGGGGTGAGTGCCTAGGACGGGCTGGGACGGAGCTTCAGGGAAGTCTGGCCGAGCGGGAGCGCTGAGGCTGGTGTCGGGGGGCCCGCGAGCACGGGGGTCGAGCCGCCCCTGGCGTGGAGGCGGGCCCCGCGGCCTCGACCTTTCCAGGACTGGTGATCTCGCCGCAGCTCCTTCCTCCCGGGCTTTGGGGGCGTCTGGAGGGCCGCTGGAGGGGGTGGCGTCTGGAGGGCCGCTGGAGGGGGTGGCGTCTGGAGGGCCGCAGCAGGGGGGTGGTGTCTGGAGGGCCGCAGGGCGCGGGGGCGGGGGGGGGGGAGGTGTATGAAGGGCCTCACCGGCCCCGGCCTGCACTGCCTTTGTGAATTCGTCCTCATGGACCTTCTTGTTCTTGTCTGGCAGTGATGGGAAGGTAGCAGATTTCTCTCCCCGCCCACCCCCCCCCCCGCCCTCCTTTCCTTCTTCCCTCCCTCCCTACCTCCCTCCGTCCCACCCTTCTCCTCCCTTTCTCCTCTTCCTTCCTCCCCCCCTCACCCTCCCCTCTCTCTCTTCCTCCCTCCCTCTCTCCCCCCGCCCCCCCCCCCGCCCCGTGGCATTTGTTTTGGGTAAATCCTTTCTTGAACTCTTTAGGTCCGAATGCATTTTTTTTTTTTTAACCCGGAAGGTTGCGGCCACTGTGGATTTTCTCATTGAGATCCAAGTTCTTGGACTTGGTCTAGTACGCAAGACACTTTACTCAGCCACAGTTATGCACACGACAGCCATGGTGGGGTAGAATGTCGAGACCGTAATGTTATCAAGCTCTTATTAGAGTAGGGATGACTGAACCAGGATTTAGGATTTAGAATACGACGTCATGTGGGAAAAAATGTTATGCCATTTGTTAAATGTAATTCTGTATAAAATAAAGTCCAGTCTGGTTTTTGACTGAGATTAACATAGAACCTGAGCGATTGTAATTTACTTACATAGTACTTACCTGATAAAAAATATTGGTGCCTTGTGCATCTAGCTATAGGTTTAGGAAAGCCTCTTCTATAAGAAGTTTAAATTATTTGTTGAGATAAACTTAGAGGAACAATAAACGAATCTTTTTTCATGGGGAGATGGGAATACTACAGGTCAGTTGGCCTTGACCTAATATTGACCTGGGATTTCTGACCTCATGCTTCTAATGCTTTTTCCTCCTGAGTACCTGGAATACCGCCATGCACCATCAAGCCTGACAGAGTCATTACTCGGCTATTTAATATACCCTTTGTGTGCATGTGGATTGCTGAGGTTCAAACCCAAGGTCTTGCACATACTAGGCAAGTACTGTACCAGTGAGCACCATTTCCAGCCATGTTTTTCATGCAGTTTGAACAGATGATTATTGTCCTGAAATCCATAACTCCTTGTTTTATCCCGGTCTCTCAACTTTCCTAAACATTTCAAGTAATATTAACTCCATTGTGTCTGCAAGGACTATTTTTGACTCTCTTGCCTAGACCACAGTTGTCAGTTTCTTGTGATATGAGACCTCTGTGCCCTTATACTTTCATTCTGTCCTGATCTGTTACAGCCTCCAGTTTCAAGAGATGTGAGCGAGAATGATATAAGCATGAAGCAACAGGCCTTGCAGGTTTTTTCATACATAAGAACGGGCACCTGGGGCCTTAGCTTATACCTTTCTTCAACAGTTACAACTGGAAAATGGGGGAGAATAGTGGGAGTCTGAATGACCTACTAAATAAGAACAATACATTTGCTCACCATTTTTCCTATCCTAGACACCTTATCTCCTGTTACTAATAATCAACAGAATCAGTTAATAATTATTGATTACATTTTTCATCATTTTGAGCCAGAGTTTTACTCTATAACCCAATTTAGCCTGGGACTTGCTGTGTAGATCACCTGTGGCCTCAACTTCTGGATCAGCTTCCTATAGACATACTTCACCATACCTAGACGTTGACAATTTTTTTCTTGTGAATGCATCAGATTTCTTTTAGCATTAGTAGAGTTTTGCACTGATATCACACATTGCTAATAAAGAAACAGCTTCATTTGGGAAAATGTAATTACAATTCTCTTTACCTATAGAGACAGTCATAAATATAAAACTACTTGTTAATCTTTTTTTTTTTTTTATCCATCGTGGAGCTTGAATTCTGGGCCTGGGTGCTGTTTCTGAGCTCTTCAGTTCAAGGCTAGTGCTTTATCACTTTGAGCCACAGGGACACTTCTGGTTTTCTGGTGGTTAATTGGAGATAAGAGTCTCATGGACTTTCCTGTTTTATTATGGAAAATAAGATATATGAAATGAGATAGCAAAGAACAATGAATCCTATATATTAATCATCTATCTTCAGTTAGCCATTCAAAACAATCTTATTTCATATCTTTCCCCTGCATTCCCCACCCCTGTTGATTTTTTTTTTTTTTTTTTTGCCAGTCGTGGGCCTTGGACTCAGGGCCTGAGCACTGTCCCTGGCTTCTTCTCGCTCAAGGCTAGCACTCTGCCGCTTGAGCCACAGCGCCGCTTCTGGCGGTTTTCTGTATATGTGGTGCTGGGGAATCGAACCTAGGGCCTCGTGTATCCGAGGCAGGCACTCTTGCCACTAGGCCATATCCCCAGCCCCCCCTGTTGATTTTTTGAAATGATTCCTCGCTATAGAATTTCATGTGAAATTTTTTTTGCTAGTCCTGGGGCTTGAACTCGGGGCCTGAGCACTGTACCTTTTTTTTTGCTCAAGGCTTGCACTCTACCACTTGAGCCACAGTGCTACTTCTGGCTTTTTTCTGTATATGTGGTGCTGAGGAATCTAGCCCAGGGCTTCATGTATATGAGGCAAGCACTCTACCACTAGGCCATATTCTCAGCCCCATGTGAAATATTTTTATAAGCTGAAGATTTTATAAGTAATGACGTGGTTTTAAAAGATATGCTTTCTTTCTTTTTTTTTATAAACACACTTAGGCCACACCTTCATTTCCACCTTTTGCTGGTTAATTAGAAACAGGAGTCTCAAATTTGTCTGCCTGAGCTGACTTTGAACCCCATCCCCAGATTGAGATCTGCTTGTGTGTAGCTAAGATTATAGAGCTTTGGCTCTGGTCCCATATTTCTTATAAACTGGCAGAAGTCTAATCTGATTCAGAATTAGTCTTTGCAAGAATGCTCCAAGGTTGGCATACAATTTTCATTAGAGAGCACAATGATATGACATCCAGTCATCTTTCTTTGAGACTTTTAGCAGTTCTTGATTATTGCCTAGGCTCGCTCATTAAAAATGGTGACAGTTTCACCTTTTTATCTTTTATTTACCTGTTCATTGGCCAAGTTTGAATATAAAAGGTGTTTTATGTGTGTGATTTTTTTTTCCTCCCCAGAATGGCTTCGTTTGGGTGGAAAAGGAAGATTGGTGAGAAGGTATCAAAGGCTACATCCCAGCAGTTTGAAGCTGAGGCTGCTGATGAGAAGGAGGGGGTTGAGAATGATGAAGGGAACTGGCTTCATGCCACTAAACGTAGAAAAGAAATTCTCCAGGAAGACTGTGCTGAGAAAAGTAAACAGCTGAAGGAGGAAGGAGCCAATTTGGCAGAAAGTAAAAGGTATGTTTTTAGAATATTCTTGTCTACATTATCTGCATCGCTGTCAGTAATGGGATGGAGGTTTGAATTCAGTGAATTCATGTATTAAAAAGCTGGTAGAAGTGCTAAAATAATAGAAAGTAATAAGCTAAAAAATAGATTTAACTTTGCCACTTACCATAACTACTTTTTTCTTCTCTTTTTTTTTACTGGCATTCATCAGTAGTACAAAGGGATTTTATTGTGATAATTCTGTAGATACTTACAGTGTACACTGAACATGTTCTCTCCATTACGTTCTTCTTCCTCCCTGCTCCCCTTTTCAGTATCTATCTTCTTTCTTCAATCAAAGAAGTGGTTCACACTATTCTTAAACTCTTAATCCTTCTATTTCAGTTTTACTAGCACAGCGAGTACAGTTGTATATCACTCCACCTGGCTGCCATTGAATTCTTACTTTAGTAAATATAACATGGTTCATAGGGATTTTCCAATAGCTTCCTTTGTTCTTAGCCCTTCCCTAGCTATGTTCTTAAGATTCTCCTATATGTAACTGTTTCTTTTTCCTTTATATTTCTCACTTTTAAATTTCTTTTCCTCTTCCTCTGGTTAGATATCTTATTGGGAATGAAAATTCATTCTCTTGAAACTCAGTTGGGGAAGACTCAAATTTTTTAGTAGAGTTTGTCTATAAAATGGAATTACTATATAGATGCAAATAAAAGTAGATCATTATCTCACACCGTATAAAGACGATGGACTGACTAAAAAGCAAAATTTTAAAAAAGTTGGGCCTTGGAGAGAAATCCAGATGTGCTGGGTGCTGGAGGCTCATGCCTGTAATCCTAGCCAGTCTGGTAAGGAAAGCCCATGAGACTTTTATTAGCAGTTAAGGGGGCGGGGGTGGGGGGTAAGGGTGGGGGTGGGGAAAGAGAAGGGGGAGAGACCTACAAGTGAATCTGTGGCTTAAGTGTTAGACCGCTAGCCTTACCTAGGTACTTGTGAGGCACAGATTGGGAGATATATGATGTTTGCCTGGGAAAAAGGCTTAAGAGACCCCCATCTCATAAGGTAGATAGGGTGTCACATGCTGATCATCCCAGCTATGTGGGAAGCATAAAACAAGGTGCCTAGGCATAAATGTGAGACTATTTGAGAAAAAACTAAACCAAAAAGGGCTTTTGGAGTGTGGCTCAAGTGGTTGAGTATTACAAGGCCCTGAGTTCAAGTCCCAGTACTACCATAGAAAAATCTAAATATAAAAGGTCAAATTCTATAGTTAACAGACAATAATATAGATAATTTTTATAATCTTTTGGAGGACTTTTAATTTCGAAAATTTGGGGGGGGGCTATTTTATAACATAGGTTTTCATGAGCTAACTGCTGTTGACTGCATTCTATCTATAAAATACAGATTTAAAAAATTCAAACTAGAATATGCTATTCCGAGAATATATTTTATCTTATACCCTAACTATGTAAGAGTTTTGGGTTCAGAATTTTTCAACTCCCTTCATTCTCTCTTGCCAAGAAAATATAGCACTTGAGAATAACTGCTCTCTTCTGTGTCTCATTCCTTTTCCCACCTCCTATACTTTTCCATTCCTCCATCTTCCAATTTGTTTTATATAACAAGGTTTTATGAAAACTAAATCCCCTACTTAGGGGGTACAGCCCAGTGAAGCTTTGGGTCTTGGTAGCTAGATCTTTGTTCTTTTTTTTTTTTTTTTGCCAGTCCTGGGCCTTGGACTCAGGGTCTGAGCACCATCCCTGGCTTCTTCCCGCTCAAGGCTAGCACTCTGCCACCTGAGCCACAGTGCCCCTTCTGGCCGTTTTCCATATACGTGGTGCTGGGGAATCGAACTGAGAGCTTCATGTATAGGAGGCAAGCACTTTTGCCACTAGGCCATATTCCCAGCCCTAGATCTTTGTTCTTGAGTCTAGCTCCATTTATTAGTTTTGTAATATTAGTCAAGTCACTCATTCTGCATATCTTTCCTTTTCTGCATGATGTATTTACTTGACAATCTTGTGCTGATGAAATGAACCTTCTATATGTAATGTACTTGAAAGCTAGATATAAATACTAATTTATATAATTATAGTATTTTTATTGTCATAATTGCTATTATAATTTCATTTGTTCTGTATCCTTAGCTGGTCAAATATTTTTTAGACTTCAAGTATTATTTCCTAATGAGGTTCTCATGAGGTTGAAATCCAATGATGGATACAAAAATTAAATGTCAACTTCTACTTGGAACCATGAAAACTAGTCCTAAACATGTAGAAAAATGGGACAAAAGGGATGAAAGAAGTGTTTTCAGAAATTGGATAATGGTCATCATAGAACTCAGATTTTTGAGAGAAGGAACACAAAAGAGATGATTTTTGTGAGCTGAAGGTAGAAATTTCCAGGCTGTAAACAGGTAGAAACCACACAGACTTTATTGGTTTTGCTTAGTTGGGTAGACCAGATTTCAGAGAGGCTAAGCAAGCTAGAAGTTGTAGAATAGAGTGTTAGAGAAGAAAGTTCTTTAAAGAAAAAGCTATCCATCTTTGTGAGATCCCCTTGAAGCTTGATGAACAGTAGGCCATGCACCTGTGGATGAAATGTCCTAAGTCCAGGCAACATAACTTTGTTGTAAGCCAAACAATTCCCAAGTCAAACACTGCAGAGGGAAATTCAGGTTTCAGCCCTTTAATCTGTAATGTCTTTAGTGGTTACCAGTCACAATCACTGGAGCTACTAGAGGAGTTATGCCTTAGTAGAATGATCATAGTATCTCTCGAATGAAGGCTACTCTAGGCCTGCCCTAAGCAAAATTTACAGTCATGTTTTGATCCAGGCATAGTGGTACATTCCTGTAATCCCAGCACTTGGCAGGTAGAAGCCATCCAAGCATACAGAGAAAGACCTTGTTTCAAAAAAAAAAAAAAAAATCCCACCAAATTACTAAGTAGGCCAAGAAGTTGGAAGCTGTAGGCTATCAACAGGACAAAAATCAGTCAGGAGACGTAGACTCAAAATAGAATAGGTAATGGAGTAGTGGACAAAGAAGTTTAAATACTTGTATAGCTTTGTTTAAATATTTAAAGGGAAACATGAACCTAATGAGTGAAGTGGATACTACAGAAAAAAAACCAAAACAGTGGAATAGCTCAATATTATCTGGAATGAGTCAGGTTAGCAGCTATGCTAGTGGGTCTTCAAAAATCCAGATGCTGAGACTGAATTAAACATGCAAAAGTTTTTATTTACAGGACCTTCTAAATGAGAAAATAGAATGAAACTAGGAATTTGGGGAAAGCTAGATGTCAAGGGAACCAGTAATTAACAGAGCCTTCTGATCAGTCTTCACAAAGTGGAGAAGCAGGCCATATGCTTAGGAATCTCAGAAGGTATTCTTTGCCAGTGTTAACATTTGTCACCCCCGAGAGAGGATCTTGCTGTACTTGCAGTAACTGTAGGCTTTTAGCCACATGGTACAAGTAACAGTGAGTGAGTGTAGTGAGAGTGGAGTATCAGGGGCAGAGCTCCTGGTGGGACTAGGAGTTCTATTGGCATTGGAGGGCCAGTTGGCCATCTATAAGAAGCTGCTCTTGTCATCCATGACCATGACCTGCTCACTTATCTGCTTTAACCCATCACTCTTTCACACAGTCTCCACAGCCCTCTCCAGTGTGCATCCAGCAAGAGCCGGAGCATTTTAGCAGTTGCAGCCCTGAGGAAACGATCAAATCGTGTGTGTGTGTGTGTGTGTGTGTGTGTGTATGTGTGTATGTGTGTGTGTGTGTCATTCATGTCTCTATATGATTATATATATATATATGATTTGATGCATATATCATGACTTTTGCTTTAATGCTGAGATTTTTAAAAATTGTAAATGATTGCAAGGATTAAGTTCATGGAAAGTGGACTAGCTTTGAGATTGGTAACAATTCTTAGAGTGACAGAAAAAGATGCTCTGAATAAAATGTTAAAGAAGAGAGAAGTTGATAAAGAGGAGGCACAGTTTCTTTTTCTGTTTTAAATGTTTTTTTTTTTTTTCCCAGATAGGGTTTCTCTGTGTAACCCAGGCTGCTTTCTAACTCAGTATGTAGTCCATTATGTAGCCTCACTGACCTTGAACTCACCATACAGCCCAGGCTTACCTTGAATTTAGGATCCTTCTACCTCTACCTCCCTGGTACTGAGATTACAGGTTTGTACTACTGTACCCAGTCTCTCATTTTTTTTTAAATTTAAATTTTAATGTTTTTAAACTCTCAGTATTTTCTCATTTAGTTTTAGTCAGCACTTGAGAGTTAGATAACTCTAATTTGGCATGATCCAGGTGTATCAGTATTATCCCTCTGCCAAAAAAGGTCAGCTCTGCTGCACCAGAATCTTCTTTAGCCTTGCTTACAGTAACACATGACTCAGATTTATTTTGCCATTTAAGTCCAGCTGCTTTTAAGTCCTACAGTTTTATCATATACTTCCCATCTGAACCTTAAGTAATTTGGTGCTTTTTAAAGACAAATATAGTTAATCTAGTGGTTGAGAGTATGAATTTTAAATTTAGTGTACCTGAATTCAAGTACTACTTTATCATTTCTGTCTGTATAAACCTTGAGTTATTAGCTTCTCTGTCACTTTTAGTTTGTAAAATGGTGATATATTTCTTATAGAATGTTAGAAGATTTAAGAGCAAGCCCATGTAAAAGTACAGTAGTCCTCCTGGCAAGCACTAAGTAAATATACTGTCGATTTTAGGATTTTATATGTTATTGGAATATTTCATGCAATATTGTTTTGGTGGTTATTTTGTTTAAATATATGTTTCTAACATTATAACTAGGTAGAATATACCTATTCAAGAGTGATAGTATAGGTCCCAATATTCTGAAATCCATGTGTAGCTTTAACCACTAGGTGGTGATACTTGATTGCCTACATAAATGCTCTACTTTTCTGTATTAGAATCTGTGTGTACCACAAGTATACCGAGAATTGACCTGTTAAAGTTCTGGAGGGCTGGGGTCACACACAAAGAGTGTGAGTGATTTAGGGCCTTGTGGAGCAGACTTTGGTGGAGGAACAAGGTACCAGTAAAAGCCTGCAGGCAAATTGGTTTTCCTTATTTTCCAATAATGGACTGTTTCCAATTTATAGTGGCTTCATAAATCTCTCAGAAGACGTTTCACAAAATGAGCAATTGTATGTGTTTGTTTGTGGAGCTGTTGCTAGTTTAACTTTGTCTTGTATTTATTCTCCTTATTCCTCTTTTCTCTTCATTCTTGATTCCCTGGGATCCTACCAGTAACAGATAGTCAGCAGGCTTTGTCCTCAGATTCTATTTCCTATATAATCCAAAATATAAATAATCTTTAATTTCTTAATTTTTTTTCCTTTCCAGCCCACCTTCAGTTAACTTTACCTTTTTTCACATATTCACCTCTGTTACTGTTAATTATCTTAATCTGTGGTAATCTGTTATGTAAATTTCTTTAATGGTCTTGTAACTGGTCTCCCTGTGCACATTTTTATATTCTTAGGATCCATTCCCTTCCTCTGGGCTTCATTAATCTTCTAAAGTACAAATGAATTAATTTCCCTGTTGTATAAAAACTTGAACTTTCCCACACCACCTACATTAAATCTACACCTATAATTATGACCTATTAGATTTTCTGTGCTCAGAGTTTTGATTTACTTCTCTGACCTCTCACTTCCCTTCCTCCTTATTGTAGCCTCATTGATTTTGTTTCCTTTCTTTAAAGAATGGAATGTTTGATCTTTCCTTGGTCTCTTCTGTTGTTGAGAATGGACATTCTCCAGACTGTAGACAACCACCTTTTGTTTTGCAAGTCTCAGCTCAGGTTCCTTTCTAGAGAGATCTTTCCTGACTCTGCATTCTGATTAGCTACTTGGTCATTGCCTATCAAATCTTTCCATTTATTTTTTTTTAAATCCTAGCACTTATATTTGAACTATATGTCTTTCTTGCCCTCTACTCTTCTTACATATACATACTTTAGAAAGGAAAGTCTAGAAATATAATAAGGATCTATTATATCTTGTTGAATGTAGCATTCTAAGTACCTAGAATGCTGCCTGGCCCGCAGAAAGTACCATGTAAATATTTGTTAAAACAATAAGTTGTTAACTATATAGCTCATTAAATTTGAAACTATAGACAAGTCTAATTTGGAACAAAATAGCTAAGCACACTGGCATTTCTGACTGGCAAATGAGCTTGCTATCTAATTTTCATTTTCTTGGTCACCAGCTGTTCTTTGCCTCATTGTAGGATATTATCACACTTGCCCTTGTATAACCCCTGGCATTCACCTTGCTTCCTTCCTTGTATTAGTTCAGTTGGGTACTGTAAGGTTGTCTTTAAACTGGCTGAAACAGACTTTGGTCATTTATTAACTACAGTGACTTTAGACCAAGTGTTTATCTTTCAATGCTTCCTATCCAGCAGCTGCAGTAGGGCTGCTGTGTCTTTTTAGTCTGTTCCAAACTGAAGTTGAATTAAGAGATATGCTACCGGAGTTATGAGAGACCATTATTACATGCCAAGTTTCCTGTGATCCTATGGAAGAACAAAGGGGTACCACAGGGAAGTAAACCAGAGAGAAGAATGAAAGAAGAGATCAGAGAGGCAAAACTGCTACCAATAGAAAGCTGCTCATTTATTTCGTTACATCTTCGTATTTTTGTGCTCAACCAAGCACATTCTATTCAGTTGTACTTCTGCTAACAGCTTTGGTTAAAATAAAAGCAGTGGAGCCAGGTGCTATTGGCTCATGGCTGTAATCCTTGCTACTCAGGAGGCTGAGATCTGAGGATCATGGTTCAAAGCCAGCCTGGGCAAGAAAAGCATGTGAGACTCTTTATCTCCAATTAACCACCAGAAAACTGAAACTCGTGTTGTGGCTCAGGGTGGTAGAGTGCTAGTCATGAGCAAAAAAGCTCAGGAACAGTGCCCAAGCCCTGAGTTCAAGCCCCATGACCAAAAAAAAAAAAAAAAAAAAAGTGTCTGGGAAACAAATAAAAGAAATTATCCAAGAGAAGATAATACATAATAAGACTATGAAAGAAGTGATCAGTGGTTCACAACCTAGACACTTGGTGTAAGTGTTGAAGTTCATGAAAATAGGAGCTGTCTTCATAAGCATTGAAAACAGGGTGGTGGTAGTTCATTTTATTTTAAACAGAAGAAATGTTTCAACATTGGCATGAAGTATATTAAAGTAAGCTTGAGATATCCTGATTGAGCTATCCAGTGGTCTTAGGTGTAGATGTTGGTTGACTAAATGGCTCTGAAGCTTAAAAGAGAGACTGATTGGGAAAAATAGCAATGACTAGGTGGTAGTGGAAGTTATTTCCATACTGGTTTTGTTCATTTCAGCCATTCTTAAGTTTACCATGTATGAATGTGTTAATATACTTTTTTCTCCTATAGACAAAAGAAACCTAAAACTGATGAATCATTACAAAAATTACCTGGCTACCTTAAACAGTCATCTCTGTCAGCTAGGTTTTTGTAGCAGGACCCAGGGTTACAGATGGGTTGTAAATTTCTAGAAAAAGTGCTTTATAATACTTATAAAGTGAATGACAACGTATTATGATGTTTGAGTGAATGGGGTTGGGGAAGAAATTTTGACTGATTTCTCAGCCTAGAAAGTTAAAAAAAAAACTTTGGACAAAAATTTCTTAACATCTCGGATCTGGGAATGGCTTAGTGGTAGAGTGCTTGCCTAGCATGCATGAAGCCCTGGATTCGATTCCTTGGTATCACATAAATGGAAAAAGCCAGAGTGGCACTGTGGCTGAAGTGGTACAGTGTTAGCTTTGAGCAAAAGAAGCTCAGGGACAGTGCCCAGCCCCCGAATTCAAGTCCCAAGACTGTCAAAAAATTAAAAAAAATTCTAACATCTCTTTTATTTATATTTTTTCCTTTTTATTTCTTTTGCTGTCATTCCCTTTCATTCTTTTACTTTTAATTATCTATGTTTTTTAAACATTATCAGTTCTTAAGTAGATTTACTTAAATTTTTTATTGTTATTATAAAGGTGATATATACAGAGGGGTTACAGTTACATTAGTCAGGTACAGAGTACATTTCTTTTTGGACAGTATTACCCTAGATATATTTTGGTGAGCAATTATTACCTAGTTCCTGATTTTTTTAACTTAATTTTTTTTTTTTTTTTTTTGCTGGTCCTGGGGCTTGAACTTTTAGGGCCTGGGAACTGTCCCGAGTTTTTTGCTAAAGGCTAACACTCTACTACTTGAGCCACAGCTCTACTTTCAGCTTCTTTGGTGATTAATTGGAGATAAGAATCTCACTGACTTTCCTGCCAGTCTGGCTTTGAATTGCAGTCCTAGATCTCAGCCACCTGAGAAGCTAGGATTACAGGTGTGAGCCACTGGTGCTTGGCTAGTTCCTGATTTTAAAATGTGGTCATATACTCTCAAAGACTTATTGAAAGTGTGATATTAATGTAACTTTAACAACTACAGATATCGGGAAGCAATTCAGAAGTGGGATGAAGCACTACAGTTAACTCCAAATGATGCTACCCTCTATGAGATGAAATCACAGGTAATTATAAAGAATTTTATTTTCTATGAAATTGTGCTTTGGTTGGTGAGCATTGATGTGCCAGAATAATATTTTCTCTTTCAAATATAATTTATTTAACTTTAAACATACATCATATTATTTGTAGGTGTCTTATGCATGAACTTAGAAATTTATTTGCTTAGTAATGAGTTTAGTTTTTACTTTAATTGTATGGATGATTGTTTTTTAAAAAGTTACTAATGATCTCTTAAATAAATGAAAAGTTTCTAATTTGCTTGTCAGTTATCATACATGTAGCAGTATCTTACTTTTCCTCAATATGAGTATGGGTTGAGTGCTTTCAAAAGAGCCTAGGCCCTCAGCAAGAGATTAGAACCAAGGCAATTTATTAATAGTTTAAAAATAACATTTGAAGCTGGGCACTGGTGACTCATGCCTGTAATCCTAGCTACTCAGAAAGCTGAGATCTCAGCATTGCAGTTCCAGCTGTGGAGTCAGCCTGGGCAGGAAAGTCCATGAGACTCTTATCTCTAATGAACCACCAGGAAACCGGAAGTGATGCTGTGGCTCAAAGTGGTAGAGCACTAGCCTTGAGCAAAAAGAGCTCAGGGACAGTGTCCTGGCCTTAAGTTCAAGCCCTAAGGTTCCCCCCTCCCCCCATTTTTTTTCTATTTAAAATATTTATTTCTAATATTTTGTGGGAAAAGACTATAAAGAAAGCTTTGGAATATCTGAGTTAGGTTTTCTAAGAGACTGAAAATCTCATACAAAGTTAGGTGTGGTGTACATAACTATAATCCCTGAATTTGGAAGGTTGTGACACAAGCATTAGCCATTGTGAGTTTGAGACCACCCTAGATTACAAAGTGTTCCTGGTAAGTGTTGACTACAAAGCAAGACTCTGTCTCAAAAAACAATAAATAAAGCAGCAATCTTAAAAAGTAGCATTAAATATTCTTTGGCCAGGCACTAGTGGCTCATACATGTAATCCTAGTTTCTCAGGAGGTTGAGATCTGAGGCCTTATGGTTCAAAACCAGTTCAGGCAGAAAAGTCTGTGAGACTCTTATTTCCAGTTTTGTTTTGTTTTTCTGCCAGCCCTGGGGCTTGAACTCAGAGCCTAAGCACTGTCCCTGGCTTCTTTTTGCTCAAGGCTACCACTCTGCCACTTGAGCCACAGTGCCACTTCTGGCCTTTTCTATATATGTGGTGCTAAGGAATCGAACCCAGGGCTTCATGTATGCGAGGCAAGCACCGTACCAATAGGCCATATTCCCTTACTTTGGGAAGGAATTATTGTAATTCAGGTAGGATCTGTACTATTAACAAATGTTTTTTAGATGATGATTCCAAACTTGAGACACATGCTTTATCAGACGCAAAATACATTTAGTTCACCGAATCATGTGATAAGACCTTCATTTGGATGCCAATTAACTACTAAAAAGCTGGAAATGGTACTGTGGCTCAAAGTGGTAGAGTACTAACCTTCAGCATAAAAAGCTCAAGGACATTGTGCAGAGAGTAGAGGCCTCAGGAGTGGTACACACAGACATACACAGAAAAAGTGAAAATATTTGTTATATATTCTCTTTTGTTAGTAATTTGCTAGTTTTAAGTATATTACTAACAGATTGTGTTTATTCTTCCTTTTGGCATACAGGTCCTAATGTCTCTTCATGAAATGTTTCCAGCAGTGCATGCAGCAGAAATGGCTGTCCAGCAAAACCCACATTCATGGGAGTCTTGGCAAACTTTGGGTCGTGCTCAGCTTGGGTTAGGAGAGATAGTACTGGTAAGGAAATTACAGTGCTGAAATTTTAAGTTTATTTCCTTGTTCTTTTGATTACACACACACAAAAAGCCATTATCAAATCTCTGCAAAAACAAGCAGAAAATTAACCCTTAAATGGATTTATACAATAAGGAATTAATACATGAACACAGATCAAAGCCATAAACATTTCTTATGATTTATTAACACAAATTGTGTTAGAGTCAGTATAATTTTGGTAGGGTCAAATATATTTTAGTTATTTGGCATCATGAAAATTAAAACAAACTTTAAAACAATATTTGGTAAATCACACTTAAGTAGACAGCAAGTGAGTTTTAGCTTTGTTCTTTGGAGCATTAAAAGTGGCAAGTTGTAAGGTGGTAATGTCAATTAACATTATTATGGAGACAAACCACTTATAGGTTTCATAGAAGAAATGGAAGAGTAATGGTAATATGCTTAGCCTAGTGAGTGAAAAGTGAGGAAGGGTAGATTTGAAAATGAAACCTTAATCATTATTCATGGAGCTGTATCCAGCTTTGACATTTTAATTGGCATTTAGTTTCTATTTATTTTCTTATGTTTTGGTCCATACATAGGTACAGTAAGAATTGTTAGATATGTGAATTCATCGTGTTAAATTTGCTGTATGTGATATCTCTCAATATGTCTGGGTTCTGTTGGTAGCAAAGGCAAAATAGATAAGAATTGGCTGTGAGAATTGTCTCATTTTTATTTAGGCGAGACTATACATACCTGACAGTTAACATAATTCAACGTTTACTTCTTGTTCATTGAATTATGACTGTTTACTTTTACAGTTAAAACAGATTTTTAAGTTTCTTTTTAAAATACTTTTTATTATCTTTAAGTAGATGTACACAGGAGATTCAGTTCAGCATGTTTATGAATACAGTGCATGTTGATCAGGGTCACCCCTTCCATGATTCCCGTATCTTTTCCTACTCCACCCACATCCTCATTTTTCTTATTTTATTTTTCAGTATACATACTGAACATTATGTCTGTTAAATTTGCTGGTGAATGTTAAGTTTAAATGCTTTAGTGATGGTTTTAATTTATAACTTAGGTTTTTCTGTTGTGGACCCTCAAAGGTCCCTTAGTTACATTGAGGACCAAGATTCCAACATACAAACTTTTGTGGGACAAGCTACATCTAAACCATAGTGCTAGTCCTTCTGGTTCCCGCTTGTAAAAGTGGACATGTTGAACACAGTGAGTTCAAGCTGGTCCTTCCCCAGGGAGAATGTGGAGCTAGGACATTTATTCTTCCACTTATTCTGCTAAGCTGAAGGGGAGGACATATAGTGGACCCTCCCCCCCCCCCCCCACCAAATAGGTAGATTATGCAACACCTGACAGTTCTCCAAATCAGGCAAGACAGAAATCAGTTCTTTGGTAGCCCCTGTAGAAATTGGGACAGTCATCTTAAGAATCATTTTTTTTTTTCAACTGTCCTTTTGGGGAAGCTGGGATCTATAGTTTCTTCCAAATGGCTTGGTGCTGTTCCAGGAGTAAGATTCTGTGTGAGTGCTCTGACTCTTCCTACGAGGGAGCGTGAGTCTGCTTTCTTATTTGTCTTTCAGTTGTTTTTTGGATTTCTTAAGAATGGGTGTTTGTCTGCAACTGTTGCTGAGTTATTCAGCAACTGTTGCTGTGCTTATTTAGTGCCGGTGGGCCCAGGGCTGCTTTCATCCTTTAATGATGTAATTCCTGTGTCATCTGGTCTTGTGACATTCTTTTTTTTTTTTTTTTTTTTTTTGCCAGTCCTGGGCCTTGGACTCAGGGCCTGAGCACTGTCCCTGGCTTCTTCCCGCTCAAGGCTAGCACTCTGCCGCTTGAGCCACAGCACCGCTTCTGGCGGTTTTCTGTATATGTGGTGCTGGGGAATCGAACCTAGGGCCTCGTGTATCCGAGGCAGGCACTCTTGCCACTAGGCCATATCCCCAGCCCGTGACATTCTTTGATATTGTTGAGGAATGCAACCTTTTGGATTTACTTTAAATACCTGTCTTTAAAACTTACTAAAATAAGTACATGAGTTCAGTAATTAAGACTATATTATTCTGGCATAAATGTATAGATACACATCAATGAGAGAAGATCAGGAAGCTAGTAAAACCTTTACTTTTATAGTTCATTGGAACAGGCTACTAAGACAAGCCAATGAGTTGAAGAGTAGGCTTGAACAAATACCACTCAGTCAGCTGGATATTATGTTTAGGTCTTTGATTGACTTGTTATTTTTAGATATATGTAAAATACATGTATAGTTTCATTCCCCTTCTATATTTGTGTGTTTGCGTGTGTGTGCGTGCATGTGTGTGCATGTGCACATGTGCACTTGGGCCAGCTCTGAAGCTTGAACTCAGGGCTTGGATCTGTCCCTGAGCTTTTGTGTTCAATGATAGCACTCTACCACTTGAGCCACAGCTCCACTTCCAGCCTTTTTTTTTTTTTTGCCAGTCCTGGGTCCTGGGGCTTGAACTCAGGGCCTGAGCACTGTCCCTGGCTTCATTTTGCTCAAGGCTAACACTCTACCACTTGAGCCACAGCACCACTTCTGGCCTAGTCTGTATATGTGGTGCTGAGGAATTGAACCCAGGGCTTCATGTATACGAGGCAAGCACTCTACCACTAGGCCATATTCCCAACCTCACTTCCAGCTTTTTATTAGTAGTTGGAGATAAGAGCCTCATGGACTTGCCTGCTTGCCCAAGCTGGTTTCAAACCTTGCCTGCTAAGTAGGATTACAGGTGTGAGTCACTGAGCCTGGCTTAAATATAGCCTGTTTTTTTTGTTGTTGTTGTTGTTTGTTTTTAACTTAAAAAACAGTATACCACATTCTCAAAGGTATTTATTTATTTATTTATTTATTTTTGCTAGTCCTGGGCCTTAAACTCAGGGCCTGAGCACTGTCTCTGCCTTCTTTTTTGCTCAAGGCTAGCACTCTGCCACTTGAGCCACAGCGCCACTTCTGGACATTTTCTATATAAGTGGTGCTGGGGAATCGAACCCAGGGCTTCATATATACGAGGCGAGCACTCTTGCCATTAGGCCATATTCCCAGCCCTCTCAAAGGTTTTTAAACTGGCATTCCTGCCCCAGTTTAAAAGCTAAGTTTAGGGTTGGGGTGTTGTTCAGTGTCAAAGTGTCCTGGGTTCCATGCCTGGTACCAAAAAAGAAAAGACAGAGATACAGTTAAGAGAAAAGCTCAGGTTAGTATTTATTAAAAATTAGTATTATACTTTGTTCAACTATGTCATCGCTTTATAATGATTTGTAAAGGACCTAGAGCTGATAAGGTATCTGTGAAATTGTAAAATCTTTTTGTGTGTGTGAGGATCTTTTGAGTAGAGTACATGTTCTCAGAGAAACCCCACAGTTGACTTAGGCCAGTGTTTCTCAAACAGAAAGGGCATGTTGCCACCAGAGGATATTTGTCTGTATTGGAGACAGACATTTTGGGTTAACACATAGAGCACACGTGTCAGTAGAGCTGAGGTTGATGTGGCTCCAGATTCAAGTGGAGTCCTCTTGACTAAGAAGTATAACTAGAGTAAGACTGTGGTCTCTGAGGCCATCCTGCCTCAGTTTGCGTCCACCCAAGCCCCTTCCCTGTCCATGCCTTTGATAACTAATCTCTATTCATCTGTAAATTAAGATACAGACTTCTTAGAGTAATTGTGAAGTGAGTTATTACATGTAGATTTTTGCAAATAGTGACTAGAACATAGTAACCCTCAATAAATGTAGCATTGTTAAGATCTAAACTCTTGACTTCACTAGTATGTCTTCCTAGTACCGTGCTGTTAGGTCTTAGTCCAGGAAATCCTCAGGTTCATGTGTTTGCTAATGGGCAGAACCTGAACAATACATTCCCTTGGTTGCAGACTTCAATATTAGTACCTTTGTCTTAATGGCTTTTAGTCCATCAACATGTCATCTGTCACTTTCTCTCATACGTCTATACCTTTGCTTTTTTCCTTCCCCAGAGCTGAGGACCAACTCAGGGCAGCCAGGCAAGGCTAAGTCCCCAACCCCTTCTATACATTTTTTAAAAAACAATTATTCAGTCATAACAGAAGCCTTCTATCCTTTATGTTCTACTATATCAAAGTAATACATTAGCATGTCTATATGTTGACATGTCTACATACCCACACATATACGATATTAAGCATGCTGGTTTTTAGAAACAAAACAAATGGAAATTTCTGACATGGTTTTTGTTTTCCTAGGCAATTAGAAGTTTTCAAATAGCCCTTCACATCTATCCAATGAACCCTGAAATATGGCAAGAAGACCTTTCTTGGGCAAGAACCCTCCAGGAGCAGCAGAAGGTAGCACAAAGGGTTAAAAAGAGCGAAGAAGCGCCGTCTGGAGCGATACCTTTCTCCCCTAAGTCTATCCCTGACTATGACTTTGAGAGTGATGAGATTGTGGCTGTGTGTGCCGCTATTGCTGAGAAACAGAAGACAGCAGCGGCAAATAAAACCATGGTGATTGTGTCCGCTTCCGGGACAGTGGAGACTGTAACAGAGAAGGAAGAGGGTGCTCCACCGCCAGACAACTCTGTGTTTATCAAAGCCCGATGAAGTGGATGCACCCTAAATTATTTGAGTCTGTCTGATTACTGCTTCACATTTAGACAGAGACACACACGTACTCTGAGACAGGGATGAGACTGCTGTCCATAAAATACATTTGCTTCTCATGAGGTATATAAAAATGCAGTGGTAGAAGCATTGTGTAGTGTTGGACTGTGCTTTTTAAGTTATGACTTCTACTTGAGGCTAAACTCCTGAGAAAAATGTGTTTGGGTTGATAAACTTCGTTTAATTTGGATATTAGTGGTTACACTTAAAGGTATGAGTTGGAAAGTATATTCTTGGATAGTGAATAACTTGATAACTAATGTTATTAAAGTATTGACCCATTAACATGTTTTATAGTGAAGAGAATGTATGATTTCTTCTAGAAAAATGTTGCCATTACTATTTACTCTTCCATCTTTCTTGCTTCCATCTTTATTGAATTAAGGCTTCACAAAACTTGAATAATTTTACCCTTCCTTATGATTCAAAGTTATCATTTTGTTCTATATAGAATCTTAGAAAGGTTGCCTGAAAATGCATGCAAATGTGTACATCTTATTTCCTTGATATTTCTTTCTATTCTGATTTGTGCTTCTGGATTTTGTTTGTTTTCTGTGCTAGTAGCTGAGGCTTGAAGTAAAGATGTGGATGCTGGCTTCTAGTGTTTTCTTGCCCAAGGCTGACACTCTACTACTTGAGGCACAGCTCCACTTCTAGTTCTTTGGTGGTTCATTAGAGATAAGAATCTCATGGACTTTTTACCCAAGCTGGCTTTGAACCATTATCCTCAGATCTCAGATCTCAGTATCCTGAGTTGCTAGGATTACAGGAGTGAGCCATTTGCTCTTGGCTTCTCTTGACATTACTTGTAACAGTAGTAGTCATCTCCTTTAGTATTTGTTCAATGTGTGAAATATTGATAAATGTTAAATGAATTTTTTATTGTCATGGCAATGTAGTTCTCACCACTAATAGTCTTTTTTTTTTTTTCCTTGCCAGCTTTGGGGCTTGAACTCAGGGCCTGGGCACTTTCTCTAAGCTACTTTTACTCAAGGCTAGTGCTCTACCACAGTGCCACTTCTGGCTTTTTCTGTTTTTGTGGTACTGAGGAATCAAACCCAGGGCTTCATGCATGCTATGTAAGCACTCTACCACTAAGCTACATTCCCAGCCCATAGTAGTAACTTTTTAAATGATGGCAGTTACAGTCATGCCAACAAATTGTACTACATTATCCCATTCACAATCACTGTTTATTTTCCTTATTTTTAGAAGCATAGAAAACCCTGAAAACACTTGTTTGCTTGTAACTTTCCAGCTGGTGATTTAAAGTTACTTTTCTAGATTATTTTTTGTTGATCTAGTCAGTGAAATGAAAAAATAATTACAACTTAAGTAACTAAATAACATTCTTCTAAAAATAAAAAGTAGGGGTATCATAATGCCAATGATTGAATAACTTAAACAAAAATACAGAGAAACTGGAATGTTATTTGTAATCTAATCCCATGAGTATGAGAAGGATATGTTGAAAAAAGTAGTTTATGGCCAGGCCTGGTTGTGTTCCAACACTTGTGAGACTGAGGCAAGAGGATTGTAAGTTTGAGGTCAACCTGGGCTAAGCAAGACTCTGTCTCGAAAATAAATATTAAAAATAAATTAAAAATGAAATTATAAACAGAACATAAAAAATAGTTTATTAAAAGGCTACAATCATATTCGTAAATTTCATTGCTAATATGGATTGTTACTTTCACACTATACTTTGTAGTACAATCATTTAGAACTTTTAGGTCTTACTATTTCTGCCACTCAGGATGGAATCATTGGTCTAAATTACTTTTTATCTGTTAGAGATAAAAGATAGCTACTGTATGTTAAGGAATCTTACCTAACACTGTTAGAGCCTGTAAGTCATGCCCTACATTTTTGTGGGGATGATTTAAAAAATTGTTTTAGTGGAATGCCTATCTCTTTCTTTACAGAGTTGATGTTCAGCCCTTGCCTTAAAAAGTATTATATTTTTCCCATAGGTTAAACCATTAGAAAGAGCCTGGGTTAGAATGGTCAGCTTTAGAATGATCACATAATTATTTTATTAAATAATAAATATTCTCAAAAGGCAGTCAGGTATCTTGAGAAGTGAGTACTTAACGTTTGGTATGTTGTTTTATGTAATGAGTGTTTATTTGTTGTGAAATTTGTGACTAAATAGTTTGCATTTTGAGATTTTTCCAGTTGCTTTGAGATGTTAGCTTTCCAAAAATTGGATTCATTTATGTACTTTCTGATATATAATTCTATTATAAGAAAATGCAATATTTGTTTAGCTATTCCTATTAGTCAACATCTAGGTTGCCTTGGAGTTTTCTGTATTATGAATAAAGCTGCTATGTACAAATATATTCTGTGTGTAGACATATGTTTTCATTTCTCATAGGTAAAAGCACAGGGATAGAATTGCACAGTCGTGTGCTAAATTTATGTGAAACTTGAAAGTGTCAAACTGTTTTCCAAAATGTCTACATCCTTTTTTATTTAACAGCAAGTTTAAAATGAAGCTTGAATTGCTCCACATCTTTATGCTTGGTATTATCAGTTTTTAAATTTTTATCCAATTAAATAGCTGTCTAATGGCATCTGTTTATGATTTTACTTTCTCCTGATGATGTTGAGCTGCTTTTCAGAAACTTTTTTCACATTTTTGTAACTTTTCAGAAGTGTATATGTTATGCTTTGCCTGTTTTTATTTGGGTTTTTATACTGAGTTTTAAGAAAATATATAATGAATATTTCTCCTCTAATCTAGCTTTCCACTTTGTTTTCTTTGTGGTGCCTTTTATTTATTGTGTTGGTGCTGGGTTTGAACTCAAGGCTTTCTGCTTACTCTACCATTTTAGCTCCACCACAACCTTCTTTATGACACCTTTTAACGAACAGTTTGACATTCGATAAATGCCTATTTATAAGTTTTTTCTTTGTGATAATATTTCTGGTAAGTTAATAAATTTATCTTTACCCCTAAATCACAACGATTTTCTGTGTGTTCTGCTAGACATGGGACAGTTTTAGCTCTTGTGATTGGCTCTGTAATCCATTTTAATTTTTATGTATGGTATAAAGGTTGAGGTTCTTTTTAATTTCTTTTCCTTTCTTTTCTTTTTTGTCAGTCGTGGGGCTTGAAGTCTGGGCCTGGGCTTTGTCCCTGAGCTCTTCAGCTCAAGGCTAGTGCTCTACCACTTGAACCACAGCGCATTTCTGGTTTTCTCTTGGCTAATTGGAGATAAGAGTCTCATGGACTTTTCCTGCCCGTGCTGGCTTTGAACTGCAGTCCTCAGATCTCAGCCTCCTGAGTAGCTACGATTACAGGTGTGAGCCATGGGTTCCAGCTCTTTTTTTCTTCTTTTCAAGGCAGAGCTCTTAGAATGTATTTTTGTTCACCTGAAAAATAAAACTTAAAAAAAAAGTAGGACTTTTTGACTACAGATATATCCTGAATGGCTGAATTATAAATAATGTCTCTGATCCTGTTCACAGCTGGGGTTGGTATGAATGTCCCAATGCCAATGAAGGCTGTAGAATCAGGAGACCTGCTAGAGTCCCACTGGGCTCTGATTCATCCCAAAGTGGATTGAAACAGTCCAGAAGAGCCAGGGCCGGGTAGGAGATGGGGCACTGGAATCCCAGATACTCTCCTATGAATCCAGAGGATTCTTGGGATAAGAGATCAGTTTACAAATTATTAAAATATAGGACTAAAAATTCACACAGTAATAGATATAAAGTATAGGCTATGACTGAAGTTACAAAGTGGAATTTCATGTTTCTTCTCCGAGGATCTTACCAAAAAGTTTAAAAAGGCCTGTGGGCTTTTTAAAGACTGAAGACCCCATGAGCTGCTGAGAAATCTCCAAGCCTACAGACGTCAGAGGGTTGCCAGGCTGGGATGGCTCAGTTGCTATTTTCTTTCTTTTTTAATGTGTAGCAGTTCAAGCACTATTCATTGAAAAAACTAACCTTTTTCCTTGAATGCCTTGGTAGATTTTTGTCTACCAGCTTCTCTCCCCGGTTGTCTAGCTATTCTGTGTTTTTTCCATACCAATAGAATTGGCATGAAAGCCCATAGCCATTTTGATTAGAACTGTATTGAGTCTGTACATCAGTTTAAGATGTACTGCAATCTTGTTTTGTTTTTAATTTTTTATTATTATTATAAAAGTGTTGTACAGAAGGGTTATACTTATATGTCAGGAAAAGAGTGCATTTTCCTTTGGACAATGACACTCCTTCCAGTTTTTCCCTCCTATCCCCACCCACAAATAGTATAGTTCATTTTCAACATAGTATCTAGCAAGTACCACTGCTGCATTTGTTCACCCTGTGTTCACCCATTTCTGTTCCTCCCCTTACACTTAAAAGACATGTAAATGAACAAACAGAACAAAAAGAGAACACAAAAACAGCGAAAAAGAAAACATCTTGTGTTTTCATTTCCTGAAGTTCATTTTGATAAATATTATTTTGTATGATCAGAATCACCTGGGCATTTTACCTTTTGCTCTCCTAAAGAGTATCCTCTTTTGGGGGCTGGGAATATGGCCTAGTGGCAAGAGTGCTTGCCTCCTATACATGAAGCCCTAGGTCTGATTCCTCAGCTCCACATACATAGAAAAGGCCAGAAGTGGTGCTGTGACTCAAGTTGGCAGAGTGCTAGCCTTGGGCAAAAAGAAGCCAGGGACATTGCTCAGGCCCTGAGTTCAAGCCCCAGGACTGACAAAAAAAAAAAGTATCCTCTTTTGGTCTCACTGTGTGTGAATGCCTACAGATCTGTATTTTTTTTTTTTTTTGGCCAGTCCTGGGCCTTGGACTCAGGGCCTGAGCACCGTTCCTGGCTTCTTCCCGCTCAAGGCTAGCACTCTGCCACCTGAGCCACAGTGCCCCTTCTGGCCGTTTTCCATATATGTGCTGCTGGGGAATCGAAACGAGAGCTCCATGTGTAGGAGGCAAGCACTCTTGCCACTAGGCCATATTCCCAGCCCTACAGATCTGTATTATTTCTTATGTCCTGGTATTTTAGATCTAGCATCCATATATGAGAGAAAACATGCACTATTTGTCTCTCTGAGTTTGGCTTACCTCACTTAAGATTTGTTCTAAGTCCATCCATTTTCCTGCAAATGATATATTAGCCTTTCTATTTGCTGTGTAAAATTCCATTGTGTATAGGAAGCACTACAATCTTAATCTATGTCTTTGAATCCATTATCACAACATAACTCTTACTATTTTAGATCTAATTTGTTTTTATTTATTTTTGTACTGGTACTGAGACTTGAACTCAGGGCCTGTTCTTGTCTTGATTTTTTTCCTTCATGGTTGGAGCTCTGCCCTAGTGCCATGGTTCCAGTTCTAGCTTTTTTTTTTTTTTTTTTTTTGGCCAGTCCTGGGCCTTGGATTCAGGGCCTGAGCACTGTCCCTGGCTTCTTCCCGCTCAAGGCTAGCACTCTGCCACTTGAGCCACAGCGCCGCTTCTGGCCGTTTTCTGTATATGTGGTGCTGGGGAATCGAACCTAGGGCCTCGTGTATCCAAGGCAGGCACTTTTGCCACTAGGCTATATCCCCAGCCCCAGTTCTAGCTTTTTGTTTGTGTTGGTTGTGGGGCTTGAACTCAGGGCTTGGGTGCTGTTTCTGGGCTCTTTTGCTCAAGGCTAACACTCTACCACTTTGAGCCACAGTTCCACTAACAGTTACTTGGAGAAAAGAGTCTCATGGGCTTTCCTGCTCAGACTGGCTTTGAACTGGAATCCTCAGGGGATCTCAGCCTCCTGTGTAGCTAGGATTACAAATATGAGCCAGCACTGCTCAGCAGTTAGGTTTTAGTGTTTATTTGGAGGTAAGAGTCATGGATTTGTCTGCCTGGCTGGCTTTGAACTGCAATTCTCAGATTTCAGGCTTCTGACTAGCTAGCATTACAGGCATGAGTCACCACTGCTTAACTCAGTGTCTTGCACTTGCTGGTCAGGTACTCTGCCATGTTCAGTTTTCATAATGGTTGTATAACTTTTACACTCTTACCAAGAGTATATGAAATTTATAAATTCACTAGTCTTTTCAGACTAACAATTTTGCATGTATGTTTGGTTTATAAGGGTATATCTCATAAAGGCATATCTTACAAACTGGTATTCATTTTTAAAAAACTGACATTACTAATATTTCTTGTTCTAGGTATAGGTAGCTCACCTACATTCATTGCCCAAATATGTTTACTACTCCTTTCTCTATTGCCAGAATAGTTAATTTAAAATTTGGTTTTAGTTTATACTCATTGTTTAATGACTGTAATTACGACACATAAATTATGCTTACTTAGTTTGTCTTTCCTGAACTCTGTTTTTTATCATCAGTAATTTTCATTCTTCCCCTCTTTCTTTCTCCTTTCTTTTGTTCCCCGGCCCCCATTCCTTCCTCCCTCTTTTCCTCTCTTCTTCCTGTTCCCATTTTGATTCTTATGCTCTGTAACCCTGGCTGGCCTTGAACTCATGGTCATCTTGTCTTAGTCTCCCAAGTGCCTGAATTTCAAGCATGTGTCACCATATCTGTTGAATTGTTTTTTTTTGTTGTTGTTGTTGTTCCCCCCCCCCACACCATGTATATGTAACTAATATCTCCACAACTAAAACAATCTCAGTAATGCCAAGTATAAAATAATCTGCTGTTTTTTAATTTTTTGTAATAGAACAGAATTAGGGCTAGGAATATGGCCTAGTGGCAAGAGTGCTTGCCTCATATACATGAGGCCCTGGGTTCGATTCCCCAGCACCACATATACAGAAAACGGCCAGAAGGGGCGCTGTGGCTCAAGTGGCAGAGTGCTAGCCTTGAGCAAAAGGAAGCCAGGGACAGTGCTCAGGCCCTGAGTCCAAGGCCCAGGGCTGGCCAAAAAAAAAAAAAAAAAAAAAAAACCCAACAAAATGTAATAGAACAGAATTAGTCCTGGCCTAGGATCTTGGCCTGTTATAGAGCTATTATTGCCTTTGAGCTCCATTTCATTACTAGATTTTTTTTTTTTTTTTTTGCTTCTTCTTTGCATCAAATCCTGTTTCAGCCCTTCTCAAGAAATAACTATGTAGCTGTTCAGAGCTTCGGGTGTGTGGAGCTGCTAAGGGCCGAGGGCTGGCCTCCCTTCCATGGTGTAATGATTGAGTGGTAAGGATGTCAGTGTTGGCCTAAGAGCTGGAGGCTTAGCTATCTTATCTCTTCCTTTCTCTGAGGTGCTTCCAGTAGTCACTAAAAAGCCCCAACTGCGGCCCAGGGCATTTCCGTATTGTTCTATTGTCAAACACTTGTCAGTCTTTTATCTAGTTCCATTTCTCTTGTACCTGGAAGGCAATCATGGGGTTGTAAGTTCAGAATCAGGTTCAGTGTTAGATGCAGTGGGAGGAGGGCAAGATATAGGGAGAGTGACTGAAGAGGATAAACAACTTTGTTCTGAAACTAATTCAAGTAATTTAGGAAAAACGTATGATATGGATATTTTTTTGCATTAACATTTTGTATAATATGTAACACTTTTGTAAAATATGTAACACTTTGTATAATATGGATATTTCTGCATTAACATTTGAGGCCAAAAAGCATAGCTGATAGCAAATATTGCTTTGCCTAGCCAATATTGCTGTGCCTGGATTTTGTGTTTGTAGCCTATAGAGAAATCTGTGGAGAGAGATGCCTGTCATTGGGAAAAGACTACTGATGCCTTTGTCCTCTGGTCAAAGGTCTACTTCATGAATACTAGCATTCTCACTACCTTTTCTAACATATCCTATTGGGACCAAGTAGTATTTAACAACAGTCAGACATCAGAATTTTCTTGCATAGAATGTTTAAGCCACAGTAAGTGGTTCTAGAGGTGTCCTGCTGCAGGAAATTAGAACAACAAAAACAAGAATACTTGCATAGCTGTTCAGTCTTAAACAATAATGATAAAATTGATGACTAGAGAAGGATGAAATTATTATTTTGGGGCTGTTCTTTTTAACTTTAATATAGACTTGGATATAAAATGGGCTGAATTACATTCTCAACCCCTCATTATTACTATCTTTGGGAGTAAAACCTAAAAAATGTATCTAAGTGAGATTGTAAGGGTGAAGTTCTCTACAATATACATGGGTGTCTTTCTATGGAGAGAGAGAAATGCGAGCAGTGCATCCATACACAGACCCAGAAAAGGTCACATTGAGAAGATAGCCAAAACAAGGAGACAAGTCTCAAGAGAAACCAAGACCATCTTGATCTTGGAGTTCTGGCCTATAGGACAATGAAAATGTACATTTATGTTGTTTAAGCTACCCAATTGGTGGTAATTTATAGTGGCAGCCTTATGATAAGTGCAACTACACAATTCAAATAAAAATTAATGGAGGACTTGAACAGATACTTCCCTAAAGAAAATAATGAACTAGCCTATGAGCATATGCATAGACCCTCAATATCATTAGTCATCAGGGAAATGCAAATCAAAACCATAGTGAGATACTATTTATCACCGATAGGATGGCTATAATAAGAAAAACAAAATAACTTGATGAGAGTAATTGAGGGAAAAGTGGAAGGGGGCAAAATGATTGAAGGGGTGACTAGTCAAGATGAATTATACAAATAAATGGACATTAAATTGTATCCCCTTTGTACAACTATTTGAAAGCAACAAATAAATAGTTAAAAACTTTAAAAGGGGGTCTGGGAATGTGGCTTAGTGGTAGAGTGTTTCCCTAGCATGCACGGAACTCTGGGTTTGATTTCTCAGTACCATATAAGCAGAAAAAGCCAAAAGGGGTACTGTGGCGCAAGTGGAAGTACTAGCCTTGAGCAAAAGAAGCTCAAGGGCAGTGCACAGGCCCTGAGTTCAAGCCCCAAGACTTCTAATCAATCAATAAAAATACAAAGTATTGACGAAGATATAGAAAAAAACTTGCTTTGCTGGTGGGAATGTAAAATGGTAGTTATGTAGAAACAGCCTGACACTGCCTCAAAACTGACCTTATAGTTACCATATATCCTAGCAATTAAACTCGCAGAAAACATTTTCACACACAAACATATTCACAAAAATGTTCATAAAAGCATTACTCGAAATTGCCAGAAAATGGAAGCAACCCCATGCCCATCAGTTAATACGTGGATAAACAAAATGTAGTGGATCAGTGACATAGGATATTTTTCAGCCATAAAAAAATGGAACATGGTCCTGATTCACACTGCAACATAAATGAACCTTGGAAACATTATTCTAAGTGAAAGAAGCCAGACGCAAAAACCTACATACATTATTTCGTTTGTATAAAATGTCTAGACTAGATCAGATAAAGCCAATAGAGACACAGTGGTTGCCAGGACCCGGGGAAGGGAATGGGAAATTAGCTGCAAATAGGCAGATGGTTTCTTTTTTGAGTTTACAAAATGTTCTGGAATTAGATAGCAGAGATTGTTCACAATTTTGTGAGAATACTAACATATTTTGAAGGATACTTAAAAAATTTTTTTTGGTTATTCATGGGGCTTGAACTCAGGGCCTGGGTGCTCTCTCTTTTGCTTAAGGCTAGTGTTCTACCACTTTGATCCACAGTGCCACTTCTGGTTTTCTGGTGGTCAATTGGAGATAAGAATCTCACGGGGACTTCTCATTCTGGGCTGGCTTTGAATCTCAGCTCTCAGGACTCAACCTCCTGAGTGAACCACTGGTGCCAAGTGGGTGTGTACTTTAAAGCAGCGATGGAATCTGTCCAGCCTGTGAGCTGTACAAGGCCCACAGGTAGAGAGCTGGGACAGGACAGGACAGGATCGCCTGCTTCTTGTGAGTACGACTGGTCTGCCTGCACTGTATTTGTATGCTTTGTATGGCCCAAGAATGATGTTACAAATATCCAAACAGCCTTTGGCAGAAAAAAGGATCCATATACTTGTAAGGATAAATTTTGTAACAGGAATATTTTGGTAAAAGAAAAATTATTAAGCTAAATTAGTGTCCTGGATAGGGAATATGAAATATAGATAAGTGCAATTTTTGGGGGGTGTTCATAGTGCTCATTCCTCATGAGGCTTCCATTTTTCTCCCCCAAGCATGTGGGGATGGTTATATGTATATTCATTTACATGTAAGTCTAGGAGTTGTCTGAGTTGCTTATGTTCCTGGAGGCAAAACAGAATCCTTATTCACAACTCAGTTACTCTCTGAAAATACTGTTATTTTAGAAGTCACTAAAAATGGTGAAAAAAATATTCCAGAAGTTCAAGCTTCACGTTCCTTTCCAGAGCCCTTCCTTAGCAAAGAATCATGGCGCCAGAAGATCTATGAAGAGGACAATCCTGCTTGTCTGCTATCATCCCAAAATAGCTAGCTAGGCATGATGGGTCACACCTGTAACCAGCCCTTGGGAGGTAGAGGCAAGAGAACCATGAACTTGTCTAGCCAGACCTGTCACAATCATAGCATGACCGTGGCTCAGAACTCATGTACGTATATGTATGTATGTACATATATATGTGTATAAATATATAAATAAATACATACATATGTCTTTTGAAAGGTCTTTAAAACCTGCAAATAATAAATCACAGCCTCCCTCCTAGGAATTCTTGCTAGTTGAAGTATGTCTTAATACTGGCAGGTTCAGCGTCCTCCAGGAGCTTTTTGTTCAATTATTAATGATATACTTGTACACTCTCAACACGTGGAAGGCTGAGGCAGGAGAATCTCAAGTTTGATTTCAGCCATAACATGTTTGAAGGTAGCCTGGGGTATGTAGTGAAACTCCTACTTAAAAAAAAAAAGTGTTTTCATAAGCTTTGTAGATAACTCATTCAGGCTGTCCCTGAAATGGTTATTTCTAAATAACATTCTCCAGTAAGTAGATCCAATGTTTTCTACTGTTCCTGCAATTCTCTTTAATAATAATTCAAAATTATTTCAAAATAAAAATAAAAAACAATTTAAGATGATATGGACGATGACTTCAGACACACAAAAGCCATACAAGTTTTTCAAAACTGAGGACAGAGAACTTAGATTGAACGCATTTATTTACTGTCACCTCCAAAACAATTTCAATTGTAACAACTGCTTCTTAACATCATGTCACTATCAGGCTCAGAACTCTGTCACAACCAACCAATTCACAAAAACACTTTCAGGAACAAAACATGCTTAATATTCTTTGATAACAGCTCTTCAAATATCTGTGCAGCATACAGGGTGTCATCCCAAACTGTACAAGTGCTGAACCTTATACACATCAACTCTTCAGACACATACATGTTGTGAATTTAACCATGCCCAACATTCTCCCACAACTCGAAGGTATTTGTGGGGCAACTTGTCTTCCTCTTACATTTTAAAGGTTGTTCTAGGTCATTCCTCAAGCACATAAGACTATGCACACTGTTAGGGGGAGAAAAACCTGCCTAGACATTTTGGTGTCTGTATTATACACTTCAGTTATGGGGAAACTACTAAATTTTTGAGAACAAATTACATTACATTTTTAAAAGTACCAATCAGCAGAGACAAACATTGAAAATATTTACCAGGGCATTAAGTTCTGAAATCACAATTCTCTGGATAAATAAAGGTAATGACACTAAAATCTTTGTTTAAAAAACTATTCTCTATAGCTTGGAAATAATTATATTTTAGACTGCAATTTTCACATATTAAACAATCTTTTATTTTTTCAATAATACCAAACTCTTAGAAACATCTATTTTATAGATGTTCATTTAATCAAATCTTCCACAAATTCCTTGGTTGTTTATGGAAAAAGAGAGAAAAAGAAAATAACACCGGAGACTGCAGCTGGTTACACTGACAAGAGAGGGGTTACCATCATTTAATTATACCTTGTATTAACAATCAACCTTCTCACAGAGAAGAAAATAAATACCTTAAACCATATTTACAATGATAAAAATTCACATTTCATGCTTTAGTGAGACACTTCAAATCAGCCACCGTTTACTGGCATAGAGCCCTCTGATGTGTGCCCATGAGAAGTTCTTGGTGTTAAGAAAAATAGCATCACGTCCCCCATCCTCCCAGCCGGTGGATAACCGGGTTCAGCCATCCAGTGGTGACTGCCACCCCCAAGTGACCACGGTTGGGGTGTGTGTGTGTGGGGGGGGGGGGGGGAGGACCCATGCTTCTAGCCTCTGGACTCCTGTCAATCATTTGGCAGCTTGGGCCTGGGCCTTCTCCAGTGTGTGCGCAGCAGGCCCGGCGGCCCTTCCCAGCATGGCTGAGCACTTCCACGACGTGTCTATTGCACAGGACTTATTTGATTTGATTAGTTCCAGGATCAGTGCTGCATGGATCCCCCCCGGATCCTCCCCCCCCCCCCCGCCCCCTTTGGTAACTATATACATTTTTCAGCCGCGTTCAGTGGGAAGGTGGGCAGGGTGACCTGCAGGGCGCTGCCTTTGGGGGCAGGCCCCACGGGCCTGGGCGCCCCCAGCTCGTCCACCAGCAGGACGCTGTCGGAGTCGGGGCCCTGCGAGGAGTCGGAGGTGTCGGACATCCGCAAGGTCCTCAGCGAGCTGCTGTGGGCGCGGGGCAGGCTGCCGGCCGGCGCGCCCGGGAGCAGCGTCCGGCCGCCCGGGGCGCTGTCGCTCAGCTCGGGCAGGCACAGGAGCGTCTGCGACGTGCTGCTGAGCTCCTGCAGCTCGCGCGCCAGGAAGGAGCGCGAGGCGTGCGACAGGCCCGACGACGTCCTCCGGGCCTCGGAGCAGGGCGGGCCCGAGGGCTCCCCGCGCGAGCCGCCCAGGCGGCAGAAGAGGCACTTGATCTTCTCCATGGCCTTGCTGAGCACCGTCTTCCGCAGCAGGATGTAAATCCAGGGGTCCAGGATGGGGTTCACCGAGGCGATGCGGATGGCCTGTAGGTCTGGGTTCTTGCTGATGTCGCGCACCACCGCGGGCTGATACAACTGATTGATGAACACTCGCACCTGCAGGAACCACACGCCCGAGTGAGCACGAACACGACTGGGGAACACTAAGGAACGTTTGGGCAACATTCACTACTGTTTTGGGTACGGGACAAGAAAAATAACCCTTTATATATACACATGTCCATATACGCGTATACACACATACGTATATATACATTCACATATATGTATAGAGATACTGAGATTATCTTATTATAGGAGAATATGCTGTAAACTTTTGTTGTTGTTGTTGTTGTTGGTCATGGGGCGCTGTCCCTGAGCTCTTTGTGCTCAAGGCTGGTGCTCTACCACTTTGAGCCACAGCGACACTTCTGGTTTCTGCGTGGTTAGGAGACAAGAATCTCACCAGGACTTTTCTGCCCCGGCTGGCCTCAATCCGTGATCTTCAGATCTCAGCCTCCTGAGTAGCTAGGATTATAGGCAGGAGCCACTAGTTCCCAGCTGCTCTACCTTTTGAGCCAACAGCAGACTCTCCTACCATCTAGAACTACTACAATATCATATGTGGTTTTATTTTTTCCCCCCTATGGCTTTCATAGTTCTTGTTTTCCCCATGGATAGTAATTATGTCATGCCAACAATTGTTCCTTTATCCAAGACTGCCCCAGCCCTTTTTCTCTGGCTGCCTTTCTCTCTTGAAGATAGTATGACTCTTCAGCCACCAAGCAATACTGTTCACCTGCACGTCTTCTCTCCAATCCTTTCTCCAAACAGCCACTAGAAGATTATTTCTCAAATAGCTCTGTCTAGTTATACTGCTTAGTGGTGGCTCCTTGCAAGCCATAGTTATGTGAATCATTCAGGGCAAAGCTCAGCTGTCATTCAATAAATCCAACCTGAGCCTCCACTCAGAACCCTCTGTGTGTTTGTACAGCTTTCTGGCCAATCAATAGCCAAATGCCTAAATTGCACAGCAAATAGAACAGTTGGAACGACAACTCATTTTACTGCTCTTTGAGTGATTAAGGCAAGAAATGTGTCTGCCAGCTCACTATGTGCCAGTAAATACAGGATACTCAAGCAACCTGTCTGTGATTTTGAGTTTTAATTTGGTCTTATCAATAATCCTGTACTTACATTCTTTCATGTGTTTCATTTATTACGAATAATCACTTTACTGTGTTATAGACAATATAGTAGGTTCTAGGGACAAGAATTATTCTACTAGATGTTAAATACTACTTTTCTGAGGGGGTACAGTACTAGGGTTTGAACTCAAGGCCTGGATGCTGTCGCTTAGCCTTTTCCCTTCATAGATGGTACTCTACCACTTGAGCCAACCCCCCCACTTCAGAGTTTTGGGTGGTTAATTGGAGATAAGAATCTCATGGACTTTCCGGCCTGGGATGGCTTCAAACCTTGATCCTTAGCCTCCTGAGAATCTAGAATTACAGGCAGGAGCTACAGGTACCTGGCAAAGGGACATCACATACTTTTTGAAGACAGAGTAATATGTAGACAAGAGGACATGAATGTCAAACAACTGTTAGTGCTGAAATGATGCAGGAGAGGTACACATGGAAAGTGGGGGTGGGCTGGGGGAGCTCATCTAGGATATAAGACATCAGGAGACAGTTTCTAGAGGAGAGGCAGCAGCAGTTCTTAAACTTAGGAGGAAGAAAATAATACTTTGCAGAGAATTCTATGTAGAAAGTCCTAAAAGCATGGAATGATACCTTACCTTCTGGAAACCATTCATTGAAAAGAACATGGATTGGTGCAAACATAAGGAAGGTTGACATTTTATTCCTTAGCACAAAAGGCATGTGTGAATAAAATACTCTCACACTTGTTCTTACCTCTCACTTTATTTTACCTAAACCTTCTAACTACAATAGGATTACTTATATAAAGATCCAACCTGTAATTTTTATAAAAGGTACTTTTGAGATCATTGCCAGTTGTCTCTAGTGATTCCTTTGGGTAATTATTTTAGGTATGAGAGAAATAAGAAAAAATCTCACAGCCAGGGAATATAAAATAAAAACTTACTAGAGGAGAAAGAGTAACTCACAACAGACCTTGAGTCTGAAAATTAGAATCAAGCATTTCTACCTCTAACAAGACTTCAGGACTTTATTGCTTTACCTTACAGTGTAATAACTAGTGACTCATATTATATGAACCACCAGAAAAGGATAGGAATATTTTAGAAAAACTTATAGCAATTTAGATAAAAGAAGAAAATAAGGGCCAGGAATGTGGCTTAGTGGTAGAGTGCTTGCCTGGCATGCATGAAGCCCTGGGTTCCATTCCTCAATACGACATAAACAAAGCCGTAAGTGGTGCTGTGGCTCAAATGGTAGGCCCAAGGCCAGAGCCCAGGCTCTTAGTTCAAGCCCCAGGAGTGGCAAAAGAAAGAAAAAAAGAAAGGAAGGAAGGAAGGGAGAGAAAGACAGAGAAAGAAGGCAAGAAAGAAAGAAAGACAAAAAAGAAACTATTTTAAAGAATTATTTTTTTAATCTGCAAAAGTCAATTTATAAGAAGATTATCCTGGATGATGCTTGATCGATGACATAACTATTTCTGTTTCTTCATTAACTGAAATTTAGATCTCAGTCAGATCCAGGTCCACCAATAAATGCTTCATTAAGATATTGTTGTTTTTATTTGTTATTTTTCTTTGTTTTAGGAACTTGATTGTAAAGCCTGACCTAAAGTTGGCATTAGAACCTAAGCTGAACAAATTATGATGCTGTTAGTTTTAGTTATTTCTACGTAGAGTGAATATTCCTATGTTACTCCAGTTCTTCTGAGACTAGTGTACATTTTGTTATATCTTGTGGTGGTGAATACCTGTAATCCCAGTACTCAAGAGGCTAAGGCAGGAGAATCCTGAGTTCAAGGCCAGCCTGGGCTATTCAGTGAGGGCTTGAACCAACATACACACACACACACACACACACACACACACACACGACAAGAAAATCAGAATTCTGGAACATTTCTAGTTCTATAGACTTTAGGAAAAGAAAAACCCATAGCCCTATATTTCTCATAATATAAAGTGGTCAAATGATTTATTTATTATCATGGTCTCTGGAAAATGGCTAGGAATGAATTAGAATAAACAGCAGTATGTGATGTATTTTTTTAAAAAATGATTTTTTGAATAAATAATAACTCAAAGACAAAACATATATGGCTGAAAAGGAACTACAGAAATGAGTAAAAACTTTGCTAGGGCTATTTCTAGGTGGAGAAGCCTATAAGTCCCCACAAACAGTAACAACAAAGCAATAACAATCAAACCTTGTAAAACCCAAGCATCTAATTTTTCCCTTCCAGAAGCTACACAAGCTCTGCAGAGATGTCTGGACGACA
Source organism: Perognathus longimembris pacificus (assembly GCF_023159225.1). NCBI lineage: Eukaryota > Metazoa > Chordata > Mammalia > Rodentia > Heteromyidae > Perognathus > Perognathus longimembris. The sequence continues at coordinate 23,339,199 of NC_063179.1, read as the reverse complement.
CATCTTTTTTCAGATGTGGTGCTGAAATTTGGAGTTTTGACCTTGACAAGGTCTTCCTGTCTGTCGGTGACCAGGTTTGGTCTCTGTCCCAGGTTCCAGTCTGTATTTGATGGTGCGGTTTTTGTTGTTGGTCATTAGACTAGATTTCTGTTAAAGAATTATTTTTGATAACTTACTTGTTAAAATTCATGAAGTCTATAATTTCATTCATATCCTATATGAATGTTCCAAAGGGCAAAAGGAATGATGAGTTTAAATTTGTTAGCATGGGGCTGGGAATATGGCCTAGTGGTAAAGTGCTCCCCTAGGAAATCTGTTAGCATCAGGTTTTATGGCAGTTTGTGTGAACTAGAGATTTATGGCCGGTAGGTGGCACTGTTGCTCCACCTGGGAGACCTTAGTCTAGCAACCTCCACTAGGATGGCCCTTTCAACAGCCATTTCCAAGACTCAGACTGGAATCCTGACAGTTTGCACCTGTGAGAGTTTATTTATTTATTTATTTATTTATTTATTTATTTATTTATTTGGCCAGTCCTGGGCCTTGGACTCAGAGCCTGAGCACCATCCCTGGCTTCTTCCCGCTCAAGGCTAGCATTCTGCCACCTGAGCCACAGTGCCCCTTCTGGCTGTTTTCCATATATGTGGTGCTGGGGAATCGAACTGAGAGCTTCATGTGTAGGAGGCAAGCACTCTTGCCACTAGGCCATATTCCCAGCCCTGTGAGAGTTTTAATTGTTGCTGGATATATTCTCTACTCTAATGTCAAAGGCATGGTTATTACTGAAAGGAGAACAATTTTTGAACAGCTAAAACAAATAAAATACAATGTGTTGCTATTTTTTTTTTTAATTTTTGTGACCTTTTAGAAAAGGCAATGGGTTTTTGTAATCAAAGGTGATAATGAGAGTCAGGAAGGAACCATTACAGAAGGGAAGGAAAGAAAGCTGTAACAAGCAAGCTGTAGATTAGCATCCCATGGAGGGAGTATCTTACAATTAGTGCAAAACACCAAGTCTGATCATTTCATTTGTTTTTAGTAAAAGGGAGTTCACGAGATAATGGAAGGATGAGTATAAATCCTCAAATTCTAATTATAGGCAAAAACCTTGTCAAAAATTGATGAGATTACTTGAAAAGTATCGATTTAGTGAGTTTTGCTTTGCACTGTATTCTCTGTGGAAGTTGATTTCAAGTAGAGGAAGTTAAAGACAAAAAGTAATAAAAAATATCATGCATTTTGTAATGCCTGAATAAATATAGCAAACTCTGCATCACTTTAAAAAAGGTGACTTGATTTCCTCTCCCCAAAGAGAGAGAGACTCAGATCAGATTGGAAATCCCCTATGGGAACTCTCGTCTAACAGGCTCTATATGTTACACAAATAAGCAAGTTCAGGCAGCTTTCAGTTTTGGAAGAGTGGACTGCTAATTAAAAAACAAACCCTCTGAGTCAGAGGGGGAAAATATCCTAAAACATGCACTGAATATAAACAATACTTCTCCTTTCTTCCACTTTGAAAGTGAGTCTACTTATTTATTTATTTATTTTTTGGTCCTAGCTGCTGCTGCAGTAAGCATGTGATTCCTTGTCATTATTCTAAAATTCTTGGTAATAATTAGGAATATAAATTGGAAAGGATTTGACCAATTTACAAGAAGGTGAAATGACAGGAATGTTACACGGAAAGACAGCAGTTGTAGAGAGAAATATTCAAGTGTTGTAAGCAAGTGAACTGCTGCTCAAATTCTGGCTGTGCTCTGCACACATTCTTCAAGTGCTTATTAGCCGAATTGCTGGACTGGAACGCATGTATTTGCTCTTACAACTTATTTGTAACCTCTATCGGAAAACTTGGCCACTAGGGAATATACTAATAATTTAAAACTTCAGGTAAGAGATAGCTTTAAAGTGTGGCTAGTGACATGGTATTAAAAACACATGCTTCATGCTTACATATAAACCTGTCTGCGTGGAACACTGATGGAAAAAAATGAATGCATGTTGATATATTGATGACAGCCCATCCTGCCTCCCTCCCTCTTTCTCCTCTCTCTCTCTCTGCCTCCCTCCCTTTCTCCCTCCTCCTCTATCTCTCTTTCTTTCTTTCTTTCTTTCTTTCTTTCTTTCTTTCTTTCTTTCTCTCTCTTTCTTTCTTTCCTTTCCTTTCCTTTCCTTTCCTTTCTGTCTTCTTTCTTTCTGTCTTTCTCTCTCTTTCTTTTTTCCTTCCTTCCTTCCTTCCTTTCTTCTCTTCTCTAACATTCACAACACTTCTGTAGCTAGATTTCTGCTTTTATGCTACCTCTCTGCTCCAAGACAGAAAGGAATTAGCTGGGCATGCTCAGTTTTCTCATCACTTTGTGAAGAGTCCAGAATAGACACAGCTGTTACTGGAAGGCCTTAGCAATACTTTTTTCTTCTTGAAGGATAATGGAAAATGTTTTTGGACTGGGTAAGTCACCTCATTTCTTGTTCCTCTGGGATCTCTAAGTGGCCACATACTTGAAGAAAAGTTCCTTAAACTATCGGTAAATGTCTACATTGCAAATTTATTTCTGAAATTGGTTTTTAAATATACAACTTCAGTATTCTGATAGAAGACTCTAAATTCTAGAGGAAAATAAGACTTGTTAGCAGACATTCAAAAAAAAAAACAAGGCATGAAAAATCAGCAAAGGACAATGAGAAGACATCGGACCAGGACTCATCATCCACAGTCACTTACTAAGCTGTGCTCATCTGTGTTTTCATCTGATGTTGGGGAAACTGAGGTAGAAAGAGGGTGAGAACACTGGTATGTCTACTTCCTTTCTGGAGGTTTTCAAGGTTCCAATGAGCTATCGGAGGTGGAACTAACTTACTTTTATGTTACTCTGCAGTCGTTAAGGTACTACTATTTGGGCCAGAGTTTCATATTATAACTGTCATTTTATAACCTAACCAAATTAGTAACAAAAATAATCAAATCCTTTTGATTCTGCATCTAGTTGTACCCAAATTTACTACATTATCCAATGATGTGACTTCCAGTCATTGGACATGAAATCCATTACTTAATGGCTCCATTTCCAGTTTACCTTCCACAAAAATACACATGTATAGTTTTTTTTTTGGCCAGTCCTGGACTTTGGGCTCAGGGCCTGAGCACTGTCCCTGGCTTCTTTTTGCTCAAGGCTAGCACTCTGCCACTTGAGCCACAGCGCCCCTTCTGGCCATTTTCTGTATATGTGGTGCTGGGGAATCGAACCCAGGGCCTCATGTATACGAGGCAAGCACTCTTGCCACTAGGCCATATCCCCAGCCCACACATGTATAGTTTTAACCTGCTTCTGTAAGCTGTTGCTGATTGAGTGCTGATGATGTCTTTATAGAGATGACTAGCAACCCAATACATACCCTCAGGAAGCTAGTTTCTTAAAGACTTAAATTTTACTTGACAAAGGTAGACAGTAAAGCAGATTAGCCATCTCATTTCTAAAAGAAAATAGTTAGTTCAGAGAAAGAAAAGAAAAGAAACAGATTAGTCATAAACAGATTAGTCACAGTCATAGCCTTGGTTTGACTGTGCATGACAGCAATGCTTTCTGAATAACACATAACAGTTCAGTACACAGACAAAAGATCTGGCTATAATTCCCATGTTAGCAGTAGCCTTGTAACTATAAAACTGCACATAAGAATTCTAACTGTAGTATTTAATATAAGAGCATTAAGAGATTGTCTTGCTCATATATTCCTAAAGAATGTCTCTTATTTATCTTAACCATATGCTTCCATCCCTTTGGCTTCTTCTCTGTTTAAAAAATTCTTGGACACCAAGTACAAATAGAAAAATGGACCAAAATGACAAGAACCACCTTCCTCTTAAATGTTGACATGTAATATTGTTTATAGATCCTTTGGTTCTTGCGTTCTCTCTTCATTGATTCAGAGAATTTTGCAGGTTTAGCATATTTCTTGTATTCATAATTGATTCCCCAACCTTTCTCAAATTCCCATTCCAATCTCAGCTCGATGTATGAGAGATATATTTTTTGGATACAAATTAATTTTTTATAAGAAACTCAATATTAAACATCTTCAAGAGTCACTTAAAGAGCATCTTCTCTGGACAAGCTGCACAAAAACTTGACTGTGTTTCCATTGTGACTTGCTTTTCATCTACACTGTGTCAAGCTTTCTGAAATTCCAAGGAAACTATATTTGGGGGGCAAGTAGATTTTTCTAATAATTTTAAATGATTGAAAGATTCTGAATTCCCTCAACTGGGATCCCATCAATGGCTTCCGTGGAATTCAAAACAGGCACAACTGCTTCCGTGTGAGAGGGTTCAGAAACTTCCATTTTAAATAGGACTTTGAGTAAGAGAAGTGTGTGTGTGTGTGTGTGTGTGTGTGTGTGTGTGTGTGTGTGTGTGTGTAAGCAAAGTTGTAAAAGTAAACCAAGGGAGATGACAACCGTGAATAAGTTTCCCTTTTGATTCTTTTAGTAATTGCTGAGTTGTGGGTGTGCAGGTGGGCAGGGTAATGCACCATTGCTTACCACAAATTTACATTTCAGGTGATTTTGAAATTAGATTTTAGTAGCCCAAACTAAAGGCTGAAGCCATTGCTATTTCTATGATTTTATTTCTCACAAAGTACAAGTGTCTATTTTTTGAGTTGAGATTATTTAACATTTACCACATGTTACTAACATTCTTCAAAGTATTTTTCTTAATGAAAATACCAGTTGGCAAATGATAAATATAATAGCAACCATTTATTGCCACTAGATAGCCAAATAATGGAGGCTGTCACAAATGGCCCTCCACCACTTCAACCAATAGATGAACTAAGCTTTCAACACCTCCCCAGGAGCCAAAGCCCTTAGAAACTAGGTGTGTCTTGCTAGCCTCCTAGCAATAAGTCCTGTTCCTTCAAGTGCCTGTTCTGAAAATAACAACTATTCCACTCGTCACTTTATTGTTCTGTAAAACCTAAGACAGAGGCCAGAGAGGTTTTTTTTGTCCCCACCTTTAAATTCTCACTTTGTTTTGTGTAACAAGACAAAGCAAATTACATTTACAGACAGGAAAATATATTTATGTGACTCGAGTGTGACTTAACTCTGCAAACTGCAATGGGTCCTGGACTGGCTTAAAGGCTCCTCTAGCTAATTATATTTACTTCTGTTTGTACAAATTGGCAAGAAGCAACTGTAAGCTGGCACTCTGCCATTGCTAAGTTCTTCCATGTACTGTCACTTTCATCAGAGATATAATATTTTTACACCAAAGAATCCTGGACAGTATTAATAAAAGAAAGAAAAGAACCATGGTTCAACTAGTCCATTACACTTACTGGGTTGGTACTTTATCGAATCCTCAGTTGGTATTTTAAAGTTTTCAGGAATGTAGTGTTTTGAGAGATGGGAAAACTATAAACTAGTGACTTTCAAGATAAATTCTAAAAAATTGCATTCTTCTGCCCTCCCTCCCCTCCTCTCTCTATGTGTTTGTGCATTCTGATAAGGACAGGCAAAGTGGAAAAGTAGTGGGGTTTGAACTCTTTTGTTCATAATATTTTGGCAAACCCAATGGCAATTTTAAAGAGGGTATTACCCTTAAGATAAAATGTACCAAACTCCAACCGATATTGAATGAAGGCCCAAATGATAAGTGTTCTAGAAGCCATGCACAGGAGCAGTGTTACAGGAGGTGAGACACAGAAGGAGGGTTTGGCGCTGGACAGACTTTAGGCCCTACAAACCATTGGACTTTGACATGACAATAAATAAGAACGCTCTCTCCGCCTCAGTTTCTCTACAAACATATTCAACATTCCTTCTGGTGGCTGAGAACTCAAATTTAAGACCCCATGCACAGCAGCCTGCCCAGAACAGGCCCCCTAGACATCTTTCCTTCCTGCTCTGCTGAAAGAACCAGGAACCCGGGTCTCCACCGTGCTCTCCGCAAGAATGATAATCTGCGTGCATTAAGATCATCCACCCAGCATCATCATTAAGAGGAGGAAACCAGTGTAGCTTCCAATGGGTGGATTGCTCTAAGCCAGTCGCTCCCTTCCTCTGCCAAGAGAAGGAGTTAGACTAGACTGAAACGCATCTGATCTCTCTTCTAGCTCTAAAAGGCGAAATCCCCCCCCCCCAAACGACCCCCACCCGATCCTTCAGAAACCCAAATATCCACCCCCTCCGGGCCCCCTCTCCTGAGGAATGGCTTCCACAGGAGAAGGCCACCCCGACATTCTGCAGCCTCCGCGTTTCCGGAAGCACGGGGCTAAGTCACTGCAGGCGTGGACTTCCCCTCCCCAGGGGACCCAGCACGCCAGGGAGTTCCGGGAAGATTCTAGGCGAGTGTTGGCAGTGGAGAGTCCAGCGGGGACTGTCCCCAAGAGTGTGAAACCCGGGTTTTTTTTTTTTTTTTGAGGGGGGGGGTAGAAGAAACGGGTGGAATGTTGGGGAAAAGCACCTGCTCCACCTCGTGTTCAGACGTGGAAGGAAGGGTGCTGGGCATCTCTGAGAAGCCCGGGAGGATCCTAAGCGGACGGTCATCCCGAGGAACCGAGGGGGGTGGGGGGGGAAGAGGGGGAGGACGGTTCCCCTCCCTCCCCGGGCGCACTCACCACCAGCGGGATGGAGCAGATGAGCACCACCAGCGAGGTGGCGATGAGCAGGATGACCATCTGGATCTCGGCGCCCGCGATGCGACGGAAGCTCCGACGGCGGCGGAAGTCGCCGAGGCGCGGCAGGGCGGGGGACGCGGCGGGGTGAGCCCGGCCGGCGGCCGAGGCGGCGGCGGCGGCGGCGGCGGCGGCCGCGTGGTGCTGCTCGGTGCCCAGCGAGGTGCGGCGCATGAACTGGCGGTGCATGCGGAGCAGCGCGCCGCACACCAGCACGTTGCACAGCACGGTGGCGAGGATGAGGAAGGAGCTGAAGCCCGCGTACATGTAGGAGAAGGCGGCGTAGGCCGTCACGTTGGTGGTCCAGTCGATGAAGCACCAGGTGCCCGGGTACTGGCGCTGCGAGTGGCCCAGGCCCATGCTGGGCAGCGCGCAGAACAGCACGTTGGATACATAGACGGCGCAGAGCGTGAGGCCGGCCAGCCGCTTGTCCACGTAGTGGCTGTAGAAGTAGGCGTGGTTGATGGCCAGGTAGCGCTCGATGCTCATGGCGCAGATGATGCTGAGCCCCGACAGGCCGAAGAAGAGGAGGATGAAGGTGCTGTAATCGCACAGCGGCTGCTCCCCGGGCCACTGGCCTTTCATGTACGTGGCGATGGTCACCGGGCTCACGAGCAACGTGCCCAGCAGGTCAGTGACGGCCAGGCCGCACACCAGCGTGTAAAACGTCGTCTCCTTCTGCTCCTTGCGCGATTTGCACAGGACCACGATGGCCACCAGGTTGCCCACCACCCCGAAGATGAACATCACCGCGGGGATGGTCACCGGGCTGTTGAGCCGCTCGGCCGCGGAGGGGGAAGCGGACGTGTTGACCCCCGGGGTGGACATGACGGCGGGCGGCCTGGTGCAGCCTTGGCGGGTGGAAGGAGTTGGGTCTGGGGATGGAAGAGAGAGAGAAAGGGAGAGGAAAAGGAGCTGTGAGCAGAAATGACCACCTGCAAGGGGTTAGGCTCATGGCAGGGCAACACTCCCATTTGTGAGAGGCGACCCGGGCGAGCAATTGCCCCTCATGTTCTGATCCGCAGCCACTTACTCACGGCGGCGACCAAATCCCCCGGGTGCCTTTCTCAGCCAGCAGCACCACCCGGCCGACATGGAATATTTATAAGCCTATGACTGCCATTCCCGCCGCTGCCACCCAACCCAACTCCCTCCATGGCCAGGACGAACGAGAAGCATTTCGGGGACCGGGGGTGGGGGTGGGGGTGCCTGGCTCGTGATATTCCCCACAGATCCCGAATGCACGACATTCTCATGGAAAACAAGTGATAGACGAGAATGTGGTTCTCCGTGGGCGCGCCCGACCCGCTCTCCACGCTTGTCTCCCCAGTGGCTTCCGTGCCATCTTACCTGGAGCGATGCGCCGCGGGGGAGCAGCCCAGGGGAGATCCCCGAGCTCACACCCCCTCCAGCTTGCCTTCAGCCTCGCCCGGCTCGCCCAGGACCTCGCCCCGCCTGCTGCCTTCTCCGAGCCGGCTGTCAGCGACGGCCACTTTTCCGGAACTGCGATGAGCTTTCAGAAACTTGAAGAGCAAAGAGGGACCTCGGGTGGATCAATAAAGACTGGTCTTGGGTTTCTTCTTTAATTCCCCCCACCCTCCTTTCTTCTGCGGCGAGTGTCGGCCTGGGCAGACAGCCCGCAGACGCGGTCCGCCGGGCCCCGGCAGCTCCCAGGTGTGCAGCCGCGCGCGCAGGTGGCTCGGAACGCGGGTCCGCGGCTCCAGCCGCCCTCCTCCCCCGAGGCGGCAGAACGCACGGCTACCGGAGCTGGTGCGTGTCGCTGAGGCCGCTCGCGGAGCCCTGGGGTCGGCTCGGTGTCCGCTCGGCCTGAGGCTCTGACCTGGGGCTGTTCATCTTCCTCTCGTGCGGCCGGACTTCGTAGCTGGGGCTCCGGCACGGCTTTCCAGCTTCTGTACAAACTTTTCTCCCCCGAACAAGTTTGCCTGGTGGAGGCGGAGACAGACTGGCGCGGCCCGGGCTCCCATTGGCTGACGGGGAACGGGGCGGAGCGCGCCTCCTTGCCCGCGGAGAGAGCGCGGGGTGGAGAGCCGGGAGCAGTCCGGGGTGCGAACCGCAAGGGGTGGGGGTGCACGGCGGGGCGGGGGGGGGGGCAGCTCGGGCGGGGGAGACCCGGGGAAGCGTCCCCGCTGCTAGGGGAGCTGGCTTCCAGTGGTTCTGTTCTCCTGGTCATCTCTACCCTGAGGCTCCCAGTGGTACTTTCTACGCACAGCCTGCAACGTGGTGTGTGTGTGTGTGGGGGGGGGGCTCCTTGTTTTAGGACCCTACCCTGGAGTGACAGGTGTGTGTGTGTGTGTGTGTGTGTGTGTGTGGTGTGTGTGGTGCGTGCGCGCGCGCGCAGGTGTATGTGCGCTTGCTTGCAATAGCTCTTGGGGTGGATCTAGGCGGACGTGGTGGGGGACGGGTGGATAGGTGGAAGGGTGGGTAGGTAGCAGGCTGGGGCGGAGAAACCAGGAAGAAGAATCATCCTCTCACCAGCTCACCATAAAAGGAGCTCGTTGGCAGTACCCGGCCCGCACTCTGTAGGGCACTTGAGCAGGAAAAATAATAAATGAAGGAAAGGGAAGACTCAGCCAGGACGGCGACCTCGGCCTGGCTCCCGGGTCCCGCAAATGCGAAGATTTCTTTCCCCACCCGTGGAGAACCTTTTTCTCCCTCGGTTGAACATCTGTGGGCCGAAAGAAGGGTAGATGGAGGTTTGCCGGGAGCTTGTGATAGTCCTGTTGGCCACCTTCGGCAGTTCTCCTTTGAAAGGCCAGACGGAGGGTGAGAGGGGAGCTAGCAATTCACCGGGCATTGCCTCCTGGTTGATGGGGGAAAGCCTTGCTTGCCTGACCCTTTCTTCTTGGGGGGACAGACTGCCCCTTTATTCACTGTTCACTCCTTTTCACTTTATTAACAAAACACAACTATAAATAAGAATAAACGATTGTGAATTCTCATGGTGTATTTTAAACACGTGTTACCTATTCTTTAAAACACACAGGAGATGGTGTAGGCTTTCACAAAACTTACATTCCTAGAAAATAAGTAGTTTCCATCTGTATCACACACATTAAAAAAAATCTTTATTGAAAAGGTGATGGGCAGGGGCTTACAGTTACATAAGTAAGGTAATGGGTACATTTGTTTTTAAACACCGTTACCCCATCCTTCATTTTCTCCAGCTTATTCCTCCCTACTTCCCCCCCCCCAAGTTGTAAAGTTCATTTCCAACATAGTGCCAAGTGAATATCAATGTTGCATTAGTTCATCCTCTGTCCTGCAGTACTGTGCTTCCCTTGCCTTTCCACAGAAGGAATAAACTTGTATAGAAGACAAAGGGTACAGAAAACTTAAGAAGAAGAAAGAAAGAACTACATACAGGACATAATAAGAACACACACACACACACACACACACACACACATACACATTTTAACATCTCCTCTCAGGTAAGTAAGTAGCTTGATCCCTGTATATGGTAAATAGACACTAATTACCTACATTTATTTCATGAGAGAGCAAACCAGTGTAGAATTTATCTGATTTTTCAGTTAGTCTCAGCAACAAGTGAGAAATGACTGAAACAAAAAAGGCATCCTGTTTTTTTAATATATATATATATTATTATCAAACGGAATTACAGAGAGGTTACAGTTTCATACATTAGGCAATGGATACATTTCTTGTACTATTTGTTACCTTGTCCCTCATTCCCCCTCCTCCTCCCTTTCCCTTCCCCTTCCCCCATGAATTGTTCAGTTGTTCAGTTCATTTTCACCAAACAGTTTGTAAGTATTGCTTTTGTAGTTGTTTGTCTTTTTTTACCCTGTGTCTCTCGATTTTGGTATTCCCTTCCAATTTCCATGTTCTAATACCAGTATACACGGTTTCCAATATACTCAGACAAGATACAGAGATAGTGTAGGTACAACCACAGGAAGGTGATCCAAGAAGATCATCAATAAGAGAGGCTACAGTTACATATGGCACGTTGAAAGTAGTTACAACTGTGATATAACAATCGTTTCCATAACATGGAGTTCATTTCACTTAGCATCATCTTATGTGTTCATAAGGGTATAGCTATTGGGCTCCTGTGATCCTCTGCTGTGACTAACCTAAACCTGTGCTAATTATTCCCTGTAAGGGAGACCATATAGTCCATGTTTCTTTGGGTCTGGCTCACTTCACTTAGTATAACTTTTTAAAAAGGGCATTCTGGATTTCACCAAATTTCAGGAGAAATTAGCTATCTGAGTGGTAAAACATTTATTTGATTAAGACCCCCTGCGGGTGCATTGTTGTAGTAAGGTTCTTTTGTGTACACTGTGTGTGTGTGTGAGCGCACGTGTGCATGCATGTGCACATGTGCACCTACACAGGGGCTTGAGCTCAAGGTCCACAGCTCCTGCTTAACTTTTTCACTCAAGGCAGATTGGTGGTCTACCACTTGAGTCATACCTCTGCTTTTGGCTTCTTGCTTGTTGATGGGATAGAAGACTTTCAAGGACTTTTCTTGTCCTGGCTGAACTGTGATCCTCAGATCTCAGCCTCCCAAGTAGCTAGGAGTACAAGCCTGAGCCACTAATGTCCTATTTGCTGTTAGGTATAGTATATGTCTTCATTATAAATGCAAGAAATAATGCACATTGGTTGGCTAGTATAAAAAAGATTCAGTGGCGATAGGCCATTTTCTGTCTTCTCTTACCACTCTTCAGTTGTCAATACTTCCGTTGCATAGAAACCTCTTATCAGCATAGAGCAAAAATCAACGTTAGAAAAAAGAAACTATTGTGCCCACACTCTTTGTTAACCACTATGCTTTACCATCACCCACACGGGTTGGCTGTCAGTAAATGCAGGGTGTTTATTATACTCACTTCCTGCTAATACTTCTTTTTGCCTTTCTCTCATTTTGAAGCTCCCAAAGCAGAATAATATGGATTGGTGCACTTGTTAATTTGTCACCCTGAAGAATATATTAAGTGTACTACTAGCTCTGGCATACTGCTGAGGAAATTCGTGGTTATACTTGGCTTGTGACCAGTGAAGCTGTTTTCTTACTAGACCTTTCAGGTTTCCTTGCGGTAGCTTAAAGAAGAAAGAAAATAAATAACAGTCCAGGATGTAAGATTTAAAAATGTTACAAAGTTTAATTCTTCATTTGGTCCACCATTCTTTAAAATTTTATTTAGAATTGTTCTTATAAAGGGGATATACAGGGGATGTGTGTGTGACAGTTTCCTAAGCCAGGTAATGAGTACACTTCTTGGTCCACCACTCTTAAAACTCGAATTTAGCCTCTAGAAATAGAACTTGAAACTCTTGGAAACAATGATTGTACTTCTTTACTTGGAAAAACTAGGACAGTAGAGTTAGAGTCCTTTTGTCAGAAACCCACATTACAAAGAGAAAGAAGAATTGCCACAACTGTGTGAGTAATTTGTGTTGTTTATACATTTCAATGAAGAGACTTTTATTTTAAACATAGTCTTCTTTTCTTCCTTGTAGTTTCGTCCTCATTTCTTCCTTCTCTTCCATGAAGAGCCTAGGTTCAGTTCTTGTAACTGTTATTCCATCCACTCTCAAAGTTTGCTGGAGTCTGAGATCTGCCTGACTAAACAGTGTGATTGCTCCCTTCTAGCTAATTGTTTAATCTTTTGAACAAACACCTTAAGAACACTTCAAAAACACTGAAAGAACGTGTTTAAAAGTGAAGGCTGCTTATAGGCTGTTGATCACATTGTTTGGATCAAAGAAATAGGAGACAGAGAGGAGATTCAGCCATCAGGAATGGGGTAAGGAAAGAAACAACTTCTTGGAGAAAGGCTGCAAGGTGAATTGCATCAGCCCAAGAGCCTTTCCTGAACTATAGCTGTCAGTATCATTGTGCTTTCTGAAGCACTAACATTCACGGACTAGAGCCTGTGCAGCTTGTGTTGCCCTCGTCTTTCATGATAGGCCATGCGGAGACTCAAAACAGAGTGTCAGTATTTGTCTGCTGTGGATAACACAGTGCCCTGGGACACAGTCTTCAAGTAGGTTGAGTGGATGAAAAAATACATGGCATTCACCTGACCTTGCATAGGGAACCATGCTCATGGTTGTGATTATGGCCCGATGGCTTTCTCTTTTTATTTTTATTTGTTTTTTTTTGCAGGTCTTAGGGCTTGAACTTAGGGCCTGAACACTGTTCCTGAGCCTCTCTGTGCTCAAGGCTAGTGCTATTTCTGGCTTTTCCTGTTTATGTGGTACTGAAGAACTGAACCCAGGGCTTCATGCATACTAGGCAAGCACTCTACCACTAAGCCACATTCCCAGCCCGCTTCTCTCTTTTTAGTAGTACATTTCAGATGTGTGTTCTCCTGATTATTTTCATTTTCTAAGTGTACACTTTGTGCTGAGTCTAGTACTCATAAGTGCTACATGACATCTTGTGATTAACTCCCCAATGTTTTCATGTGGGGATAAATTACTGTTGTGGGGACTGGTCACCAGAAATTGCTTCCGCCTATCTCCTGTTCCAAGCGAACTCTTCACTCTTTATTTTTCTCCTTCCTTTTCTCCAAATATTTTCGACCATACCCCATTATAGATTGGGCCAATGGGCAAAAATAAGAGAATTCTGTTTACCTACTGTTGCCTTAAAAAAATAAAGGTATAATATGAAGAGATAAAGCTTTACAAGTCCTCCCTCTTCTAGAGGAGGGAGGATTTGCTGATTAAATTTGGGCCTCTTACAATTAAATTGCTGTGTTTTAACACTTGAGAAGATACACAGAAACTCCCTGGTTTAATTCTCAGCAACGGTGTCAGCGGCAGGTCCTGTGGGCTCAGCACTTTCTTACTCCTCCCCCTACCATCTGAGCATCACTGTCTTGTGAATATTAGGTAGGTGTGTTAAGAGACTGTCATGTTTAACCAGATCCTGTTTCTATTTCTTTCTGCCTGTGCTGGTCCTGGAACATGAACTTGGGGCCTAGGCGCAGTCTGAGCTCATCACTTGCACCAAAGCTCCATTTCTTGGTTTTTGGTGGTTAATTGGAGACGAGGGTCTCACAGACTTTCCTACATGGGCAGGCTTTGAACAGCCATCCTCAGATCTCAGCTTTCTGAGTAGCTAGAACTACAGGTATGAGCCACTGGCACCTGGCTTCTATTTCCTTTTGACCACCTAATTTCCCAGAGAAAGAGCAAGACAAACTCCATTCACATTTGAGACCTGGAACTTGAGACTATTCTGAAGGAATGGCATGGCTTAAAAAGAGTATTGTTTGTTCCTCTCCAAATTGCTTCTCTAGTTATCAACAAAACTAGGATATCTTCCATACCAAGGCCAGAAAGCCTTATGAATTCTAGCTTTGTGTCCATTGTTCTTCACCCTCAAAATAGAGAGGTAAGACATTCTATATTTGTGAACTAGAGCAGAGGTCTGTGAGAATTCATCATGGATTTTGAGGGGGCTAGAAAACCCAACAAACCTGATCATTGAAATATGAGAAATCACACAAATTTTGTAAAAAAAAAAAAAAAAAAAAAAGAGAAAACATCCCATTACTTGGAGATAATCTGCTTTTTGATCAGGATGCTTAGCAACACAAGTTCATACCTTTTAATTGTCAGGAAGATATGGGGGAAGGAAAAGAAGTAAAATTATTTTCTAAAGATAATCCCATCTTCACAATGTGAAAATGAAAGCCAAGAATTAGTTTCAGGGCTGGGGATATGTCCTAATGGCAAGAGTGCCTGCCTCATATACATGAGGCCCTGGGTTCGATTCCCCAGCACCACATATACAGAAAATGGCCAGAAGTGGCGCTGTGGCTCAAGTGGCAGAGTGCTAGCCTTGAGCAAAAAGAAGCCAGGGACAGTGCTCAGGCCCTGAGTCCAAGGCCCAGGACTGGCAAAAAAAAAAAAAAGAATTAGTTTCAGCCCTGGCTTGCTTCCTGCCTTTCAAGTCAATGGATATTGATTTCCAAAGAAACAAGTAATTTGTCAAAACTCTTCTGTAACTTAAAATCTGAAGACAAAAGTGTTTGAGGATGTTCTTATCCTTCAGAATAAATGAATTATATGGAGGATCATTTAATAGGTAAACTTGTTCTTAAAAAATAGTGACTGGGTGCAGTGGCATGCATTTATTATCCAAGTTATGCAGAAAGCTATTTTTTAAAAAATTATTATGCTTAATAGTTATACATGTTGTTCCATTCCACATGTCAGTTTATGATTACAATGTATCTTGATCAGTGTCATCGTGTTCTACCACTTGAGCCACAACTTTACTTCTGGTGTTTTGGTGGTTAATCGCAGATAAGATTTTCATGGACTTTGCTGCCTGTGCTGGCTTTCAATGCTGACCTTCAGATTTCAACCTGCTGAGTAGCTAAGATTACAGCCATTGACAACCAGCTAAAGAAGTGCCAATTTTTAAGAATTTTAAAAAATGTGTAAAATTATGTGGAAGGATAACACACACTGTTCAAAACTGACTGCTGTCCTCAGGTTCTGCCTTTAACTCTGATCATAGCCTACCTCCACGGTAGGGATCTGATGATTTTCTAGGGGCCAACGGTCCACAATGTGGTTCACTCTGGATCTAATGTAAACAACAGTAGCAGCCTGTGCTGCATCCTTCATCTCATTTTTCTTTATCATGTTTAAGAATGGAAATAAAATACTTTTTTTTTCTTCAGAGGGATATACTTTAGATGACATTATAGGTGGGTGCACTTAATTTTGGAGTTTACAGACTCCTTCAGATTTCCACAGTCATGTGAATATTAAGGTGTAGATGGAGAAATGTTGATTTGATGAAGAATTCAGAGTTCTTGTTTACAAAAAAAAAACCCACAAAGGTTTCTAGTTTTGGTCTTCATGACAGATAATTCTGCCTTTCATTCCAAATCAAATGTTCTTGCCCTTGTTAAAGGGTGCTCTAAAAAGGCAGGTTATTTTATTATATCTAGTGAAAATTTGGTAATTTCAGCCTTTTGAAGACTTTTCCATTGGCATTCTTTAACGGTTTGGTCACTTTCTTCAGACAGGGGTAAAGATTGTAGTTACATTTGACTTTCTGCATGAGCTTCACTAAAAGTTTTGGAGGAGCAGGTCTGCTATTTTGCTTAAATACATACATTTTTAGGGAAAATGAGATTTCAGTAGCTTTACAAAAGCTGTATTTATCAGAAAGTGTGTCATTCTCTCCAGATCATCCCCAAATAGTGGTAAAAAGGTTAGCTGGGGACACTGGTTTGTTTTTAAGACCTGGAAAAATCATTTCCTTTGCAGAGTCCAGTCAGCCAGCGATCCCTGTGCAGCTGTGTGAATTGTATGGCCTCAGAAATGTGGAGTCTACGTCACAGTTCAGCTCTACTTTTCCTCTCCTAATAATGAGCCATGCTTTCCTAGAAGTCCGAGTAAGGAGCTAGCCTTTCATATTGCCTCTACCCTAAAGAGAAATGGTGACTCTACCACTCCTTCTTAGAAAAGCTGCACTTAGATAGGTCCTGAGTCACCTACCCAGGAATGCAGACAGCCAGGGTTCCAGGCACCTGTGCAAAGTACTTGCAGGGTTAAGCCAAGCAGACTCCATCATTTCTTTCCTTCTCTTTCTGTCTCTTCCCATATTGTCCTTTGTTTCTGACTCCTTATCAATAGTCTCAAAAGCCAACCTTCGCGAAGCACTAGCTGTATGTGCGTGGATATGCAAAGTACCATTAGGGAATAAATTCCCCTATTTTACAAATGAAGATATTGAGGCAGAGGAAAACTTAGTTACTTTTTTCCAAGGTCACAGACGTCAAAGATGCTATGGCACCTGTTAGTGATACTGGATGATACTGCCCACCTCCTGAACACCCTCGCCCCTGCCTGCCAAAGAACAACAGCAACCATTTGTCAATAGAGAAATAAAGGTATAAATTTTGTGGACAACAATAGCATATTCACATTAATCATCCTGTGTCCCCTAGGGGAAAATCGGAAAATTCAAGCAAGAATCAGAAGATTTGATTGTTTCTGATTTGACCTTGTGACCACTTATTTCACATTTTTTTTGGTGGGGCTAGTGACCACTCCTGCTGTTACCAAGGGAATTGATAATAATTTCACTGCAATTAAATGATCAAAAACTTCCTTGTGAAGCTCTCTCTGATTCTGTTCCCAAACACACAGCCAAAATCAACTTTCCTACTTAGGTGAGCCTGCACAGAGCAATAAACAGGAGTGTTATGTCAATAATGTGAGGAGAAAAAAAACCACCTCTAAAGGACTGCAAACTATGTACCAGGGATTATGCTAAGCCCTTGAGTTTTTTTTTTTTACTTAGTTAAGCCTATAATAAACCTACAAGGGGAGTAGCATTACTGCCCCATTTTGCAGAGGTATAAACTAAGCATTAGGAAGATGCTCTATAGCATCTCAGTTCTAGGACTGGGACAGAGATTTGTCCTCTAACCACTCTATGCAGATGCAAGATGATTGGGAAGTCAGACCTCAGCCCTTCTAGGCTGAATTTCATGCTCACTGACTTCTTTAAGGCATCATCCGGTCTTTGTGCTGTTAGATTCTTCCTAGGTTCATCTAGATTCCCAACTCTGTAGGCAGATGTCACCAGCAGATCACTTTCAAAGGCACAAGGCTCTGTTCTCTTTCATCACTAAATGCACTGCATTTGCTTTCTTCTGCTCTAACACGAACAGATGGTGATGCATATGCCCGGGGACTTCTTTAGACTTTATAGGAATATAGTCTCCATCACCTGTTGTCTTAGCAAGATGTAAAGTCAGTAAGAAAAGCTCCACTCATTTTGCTGTGTGTCCTTGGTGAACATGGAGTGGGTATGACAGGGGCTTTCAGGAAGGACCTGAGTGGGGCAGAGCTACATCATCCTTCCTCTTCTTTCTACGCCCACTAGAGATGTTGCTCATCAGCATGCTGGCTGCTCCTTTGGATGGCTCTCAATGTATTTCCTACATGAGGTGGAATTTACTTGCCACATTTGATCCAATATATAATGTATACAGTAACAATTCTCTCTCTCTCTCTTTTTTGGTTAAGGGGCTTGAACTCTGGGCCTGGGTGCTGTCCCTGAGCTTTTATGTTCAAGGCTAGCACTTTGCCACTTTGAGCCACAGCTCCACTTCTGGTTTTCTGGTGGTTAATTGGAGATAAGAATCTCACAGACTTTCCTTCCTGGGCGGGCTCTGAATCTCAATCCTCAGATATCAGCCCCCTGAGTAGCTAATATTACAGGTGTGAGCTACCAGTGCTTAGCTATAGTACCAGTTCTAAGATTCTCCAATAGGTGGTGATTTTGCAACCTTTGAAGGTGTGTGTGAAAGATTGTTTTTGCTAAGGTAATTGTGGAAGGGCTATGAAGATTTTTAATCCATCTTTTGCAGACTTTGTGCTAAATGTATATGAAAGGATTACCCAGGAGTGAACATGACTATTAAATAGTTAACTAAAATATTTGCCCAAAACAGAGAGTCCTGCAAGGCATATTTAAAAATACCTATAAAAAGGCATTTCCAGTGTGTCTGTAATGTATCCAGCAGTACAGCAAGTGGGGTGGCCATATTTACTATTCAGAATTTAACAGAACCCAGATGAAGAAGCTGGGCACCAATTGCACTTATATAGTCAAATTGTGACATTTAAGTCTTCTGCTGTTACCAAAAATTAGAAAATGTAATTCTCAAATAGAATTCTGGGAGTCAAGTAGACAGTAAACAATTGAGAAAAAGAAAACCTTCAAAGAGTAAAACCTGATTTTATTCAGTAAATACTTTATGGTGTTTAACCATGAGTAAAAATGAGTCAGGCAAGTAGCCTGTGTTAGCAATCCCAGCACTTAAGAGTTTGAGATCCTATAACCCTAAAACAAAAGCAAACCAAAAGCTGCAACAGAATCAAACCAAAACTATAACCACAGAAATACACAATAATGGATATTTGAAACAGCAAGTCATTAAAAACCCTATATGGCTTGGAAGTTTGTTGCATACAGGGAAACTACTTAGGGAATATTTTCTGAAAGTACTAGAATTTATACATGGAAACGATTTTACTTTTGGTTGCATACATACATATGTTAGTGCATTTAATTTTCATTGTAAAGCAATCCACTAAAAATAGAACTCTTTTTGAACTTTTCAATCTTTGTGATCTATAATAAATCATTAAATACCTTCTTTTATTTTGGTACCCTGTATCTTGTATGTATGTTTATCTGATTTGGGAAAGGGAAGGAGGAACAACAAAATGGAGAGACAAAGAACAAAGGATGAACCAACACAACAGTGATACTCACAAGATACTATGTTAGAAATGACTGTACAACCTGGGAGGGAGAGGAGTCAGGGGAGAGGGAAAGTGGGAGAAAACGAGGGAAGGGTAACACTGTTCAACAAGAAAAGTACTCATTACTGTAACCCTCTGTACATCACCTTTACAAGAAAATAAAGTATAAAAGACATTCTTGTAGTTAAAATTGTTATTAAAAAGGTGATTTACAAAGGGCTCACAGTTACTAAGTCAAGCAAAAAGTACATTTTTTTGGACACTGTTACTCCTTCTCTCTCTCTCTCTCTCTCTCTCTCTCTCTCTCTCTCTCTCCCAGTTTTTCCCTTCCATCCCTACCCACATGTTGTATAGTTTATTTAAAACATAGTAGCTAGTGAATATCACTACTGCATTTGTCACCCTTTGTCTCTCCCTTTCTGTGTTCCCTTTTGCCCTACCAAAGACCGATAAACGAACAAATAATACTCTTTCAGTTGTTGAGCAACAGTTTTGCTTATTTTTCAACATAATGCCCAGTCACATCCACGAAATGATTCCCAACAGTCATCTTCCTGCTTGGCCTGGGCAACAAGAAGATAGGCACATATCTTAATAACTGTCATTTGTGTAAAGGAGAATGTGTTTTATTTGTTTTGCTTTTGAATTAGCAACCAAGAGGGGTTTCAGGATGGTATTTCCATACACATACACAGCACACTTTGAACAATTTCGCTCTCTCCTCCACATTGCCATTTTTTTTCCTCTCCAAAGAACATGTCTTGTAAGTGAAACCTGAATCAATTGAACTTTGGTCTGTCTTCTCTCCGGAGAGATAAATGTTGTCTATTTCCTCCTTCTGAGTGCAGTGCAGGACAAAAATCACCCTAGAATCAGAGAAGGACACTCAAGATTTTGGTTTTGGTTTTTTACCTGCCTCAACTCTTTTAGAGAATTGAGTCTACTCAAGCTTTTCTGCAATACATTAGTGAGCGTCAAGCACGAAGAAGCAAAGGGAAATTGTTTCTTTCTTTTTTTTTTCTTTTTTGCCAGTCCTGGGGCTTGGACTCAGGGCCTGAGCATTGTCCCTGGTTTCTTTTTGCTTAAGGCTAGCACTCTGCCAAGTTGAGTCATAGCGCCACTCTGGCCTTTTCTATATATGTGGTGCTGAGGAATTGAACCTAGAGCTTCATGTATATGAGGCAAACACTCTTGCCACTAGGCCATATTCTCAGCTCCCAGGGAAATCGTTTCTGTAAGTGTCTTTCTGACCCCTTGGGATGGGTGAGGAGCCTCCAAGAAACACACTTGCTGATCAAAAACTATTTGCAAACTAGAGAATAAAAGCATTCTTTAGAATTAAAAATCCATCCTGTCCTTCCATAGCTCCTGTAAGACATGGAAGAAGAATGTATCAAAACTTTGGTTGCTGGGAAATAAAAGCATTTAAAACTAACAGACTCAGGATGGCCTTTGAATTCGCCTCTGGCTGGAGGATGGAATGACCTGTTCCTTGAACACGTCAGCATTCTTTCTTCCTTATTAATGCAAAGCTTAATTTCATTAACAAGAATGTCAAATAAAGGGTTGTCTTTGCTTTTTTCATAGCACTGTCTTTGCCTTCCATTTTCAGTTCTTATTTTAATTGAAATGTGATAGAAATGTTCACATACTGTGTAAAGCATCACTTCAGTAAGTATGGGATGTTTTCCCCATAATAACTCACACATTTAAAGATAAAAATGCACAATTTGGTTTTTGTTTTCAGTCTTCAAGCATTTGAAAGAATATCAGAGAAGAAACAGAGGTGGAAGAGAAGGGGAGAGAGAGACTGGGAGAGAGGGTAAGAGAGAACATAAAGGAGAGAGAAGGGGAAAAGGGAGGTAACTGAGTGACATTTTCTTAACTGTCACACCCAGGGATCCGATCCTATGATGTCATGGGAAAGTCACTCTTGAGGTTTCACCTAGGAATTTATAGGTTCCCAAGGCAACAAAAGCAAACATATTACAATGCATATATGTCATTGACATTAATGATGTAAGAGATTAGGAAGACTTAACAGAATTTGTTTATAGAATTTACCTATTCATTCTGAAGAAGGCGGATCACTTTTCTCTAAGAGATTGAATCTTTAAAAATTATAAAGTAGGGCCTGGGAGTTTGGCCTAGTGGTAAAGTGCTTGCCTAGCATGCACAAAGCCCTGGGTTTGATTCCTCAATACCATATACACAGAAAAAGCTAGAAGTAGTGATGTGGCTCAAGTGGTTGAGTGCTAGCCTTGAGCAAAAAGAGCTCAAGGACAGTGCCCAGGCCCTGAGTGCAAGCCCCAGGACTGGCAAAATATATAAAATAAAAATGATAAAGGAAATACTGTTCTTTCCTATCCATTCCTTCTGCCCCTACAATATTGAGAATGTGAGCATACAGTGTACATTATTGTATACAATGTCATTTAGGTGCTTAAATGAAAAATTGTAACCTTATGGAAACATGTTTCAGCAGATATTTTATCGAGAAAAAGGTTACCAGATAAATTTTAGAAGGACTGTACTATATTCTTCTGCTAGAAAAACCTCACTGCACAGTTATTAAAGGCCTTGAGATGCTTAATAACTAAAAATAATACTTTGAGCAGTTTAGTTAGCATCTCCCAGTTTTTCTGGTCATGAAATCCTTCATCAATAGTAAGTAATATAGATTAGAATTCCATCTAACACATATAGGAAACCTTTCTAAATACATTGAAGGATGCTCTATTTTGTTGAGCAGTAGTTTAGAGATACTATCAGAATACAAACATCATAATATTAATAGCCATGTTACTTATTTTCATGTATTAAGAAAATACATTTTTCTTGTGATTTTATGGATTTTGTTGCTTAGGATGGACCTAAGATAATTTATGTTAAAAACAGTAAGTGGATTTAAAGAAAACATAAGGTAAATAATAGTAAGGATCATATGTAAAATCATAAATGTGGAGAGTGAAAATCTGAGGGTTGGAAAATGCTGGTTTTTGTTTCTAAGTAGAAATACAGTCTGGCTGCCAAGCAGATATAGTATTTGGATATATATATATATATATATATGTATATATACACACACACACACATATATATAACACACACATATATCCACACACATACACACATGCACATGCACACACACACACACACATACTGCTAATCGGGAAACTTGGAGAAAGGGTAGTTGACTTTAGCTCTGCCTTATAAGTAGTAAGTGGGTACAGGTAAGGAGAAAGAAAGCTACTGCAGCTTAACAAAGTGAACGGAAGCTGACTGTGGTGATGTGTTCTGCTTACTGGGACACACTGGGGCTCAGGGAGGACTCTTGAATTCTTGCCGAGTTGAAGACTTGTAGTCACCAGAGAACAGTGACCACATGTTGCAGAACATAGCTGAAACACCCCTCTAGCTCTTTACGTCCTTTTCTCAGAGTAGCTGACCCAGACATCAGAAAATTAGTTTAAGGCAGTTTACATATATATATATGTGTGTGTGTGTGTGTGTGTGTGTGTGTGTGTGTGTGTGTGTGTGTTTAAGGTAAGGTAGGTTACACATAGACACACACACACACACACACACACACACACACACACAGAATCTGAGCTATCTTTGTGTGAATGGAGAAGCCATGCAGCCATGTCCCCCAAGTGTGACAGCTGCTAAAGACAGATTTTCCTGGCATTTCAGGTACCATCATTTTGAGTCTTTTAATCTCCTCTAGTTTTACATTAAAAAAAATTTCTCTTTTCTTTTAGATTTATCCATCATGTTTTTCTGCTTCGTTATGCTTGGCTGGTCTGTTTCATGTTTCTTTTTTTTCTTTTTTTGCCAGTCCTGGGCCTTGGACTCAGGGTCTGAGCACTGTCCCTGGCTTCTTTTTGCTCAAGGCTAGCACTCTGCCACTTGAGCCACAGTGCCCCTTCTGGCCATTTTCTGTATAAGTGGTGCTGGGGAATAGAACCTAGGGCTTCATGTATGGGAGGCAAGCTCTCTTGCCACTAGGCCATATCCCCAGCCCCTCATGTTTCTTGATTGTACTGTGAATGGGATCTTGTGACCTCACATTTCCTAACTGCTTATTGCAGGTGCAATAATGTAATGGCATGCATACCAGCTCTTGCCATGCCATTTAATTTAGCTGTGTGAGCTTACATACAATTATGGAAAATCTTTACTCCTTAGGTTTTAAATATATATTCTTAGAAATAGGCATAATAATACTAACCTCCTCCAGGATGAAATGAATGAAGATATGCAAGTGTTTTGTTAGTGTTTAGTATGCAGCCTTGCAAAGCAGGGAGTTGTTCTCACTCCTGGTCTGTAGGACAAGTTTCAGACTTGGTGCGATGTAAATTGTCTCAAATGTTCCAACTGCTATACTATATAATGTGAAAAGAATACCAGTGACATTGCTTTGCTTTTTCTTTGTTTCTTTCCCTTTCTTTTTCTCTCCTTTCTTCTCTTTCCACATCCCTTCCTTTCCCCTTCCCTCCATTCCTATCTTTTCCTCCCTTCTTCCCTTTCTCCTCCTTCTCCTCCTCTTCCTCCTTTTCCTCCTCTTTTTTCCTCCTCTTTTCTGTAAGGTTCGCCAGAAAGGAAACCCGACATATGGTTCAGGCAGAAGGAAGTTTAGTGGGGGGAAAGCAAACTCCTAGCCCACACAAGATGGAGATGGGAAGGAAGAAGGTAAGAAGAGAGAAAAGAGCAAGAGAGAGTAATTGAGAAAAGGAAAGAAAGCGGGGACTGCCATGTAGGCAGAAAAGTCAGTGAGACTCTTATCTCCAATTAACTACCAAAAAAATAAAATAAAATGGCTCAAGTGGTAGAGTGGTAGCATTAAACAAAAGAAACTCAGGGACAGCAGCCAGGTCCTGAGTTGAAGCCCTTGTACTGGCTGGCACACACAAACACACACGGGGGGGGGGGGGGAAGAGGGGTTTGGTGTGTAGCTTGTTGGCAGGACACTTGCTTAGCAAGCAGGAAGCCCTGGCTCCAACTGTTGTATAGTAAATTATCTGAGAAGCCACATATTGAAGGATCAAATCTTGGAGATTTTACTAGAGCATTAGCAGTCTGCAGGCAGCCAGTTATTACAAAGGCCGGAAGTCCACAAATACCCTTAACACAGTCAGGAAACAGGCCTAAGAGGAAAGAACAAAAACAAAACCAACAAACCAGTTCAGCTCTACTAGAGAGCTGACGTGGGACGCCATGGTGACCAGAGATGAGCCAGGAGACAAAACACAGGACTCGAACATGGAGACATGTGGCATGGCATGGTGGCTTCTGAGCTGGCCTGACCCTAGGGTGAGGTCACAGGAAATTCCCAGACCCAGGCACTTGCCTGACAGGTTCAGTAACCTATAGGCCAAGTGCTCACCCCTGTCTCTAGGAATTCAGGCACACCCACCAAGACAAGATGCCAGATAGTACAACTCACCATGTGGCCAATGATGGCACTGGCCAGATCTGACCTCTATATTACACAACAGCAGAATACCTTCCTTGAAAGCAAGAAGAGGCTTTAAGTTTGAAACCCAGTATCACCCCCATTCCCCAACATATCCCTCACCCAATTGCAAAAGACCCCCAACTCTCAAAAACAAAATGATGCATATTAGGATACCCACTCTAGTACAACAAATTATAGTGTAACTACTAATGAAGGTGTATTAAATTAAAAAATATTATAAAGGTGATGTACAGAGGAGTTACAGTTTCATAAATCAAGTAAAGAGTACATTTCTTCTTCTTTTTTTTTTTGCCAGTCCTTGGGATTGAACTCATGGCCTGAGCACTGTCCCTGAGCTACTTTTGCTCAAGGCTAGCACTTTACCATTTGAGCCACAGTGCCACATGGCTTTTTCTGTTTATGTGGTACTGAGGAATTGACCCTAGGGCTTCATGCATTTGAGGCAAGCACCACTAAGCCACATTCCCAACCTCAAGGTATATTTCTTTTCAGACAATGTCACCCCTTTCCTCACCTTCTCCCAGTTTTCCCTTCTTGTCTCCACCACAAGTTGTATAGTTCATTTTCAACATAGTGTCTAGTGAGTATCACTGCTGCATTTGTTCACCATTGTGCCTCCATTTCTGTGCCTTCTCTTTGCCCTCCCAAAGACAGCTGACAGAACAGACAAGAGAAAAAGTAAAGAAGACAAAAAACAACAACGAAAAAACTTCTTGTTTTCATTTCCTGGAGTTCAATTCAATAGATATTATTTTATATGCATATAGGCACTCATCCTTGGAGAGGAACACAAAGTGAGACAAGCCAAGAACAGAGAGACAAATGGTGCGTGGTCTCCCTGATATGTGGGTTTTAAAATCAATTGCAAAGAGACACAACAAAGCAAATAGGACCCAAGATACCAATACACAGTGAGACCAAAAAAGGACAGTTGGAAGAAATGCAGCAAATAGTAAGAACCAAACACTACCTTATAGGTACTTAACATAATGAACTCCCAAGATAAGGAAACAAAGGACCTCTTTTTAATTAGTCTTATAATGTTTAGAGAACCCTATATTCTTTACCTCACATATGGTGTATACACATGCACATCTGAGGGAAGCTGGGGGAGGGCACAGAATGGTGGAATGTGGGTGAAAAAAAATACAGTAGAGGGGGCCCAACAGCTTCAATGGACATTGACAGAAGTGAACTAAGCAACTGAAGGGCAGTGAGAGGAGGGAAGAAATGAGAGAAAAAGAGGGAACAGATTATACTAAGCAAAAGGAAAGAAATGTACATATCACCTGACATGGAAGAAACTGTTTTATTCTTAATGTTCATAGATTTCATAAGCATTGTAGATTAGAATGTCCATCATTGGGAAGGTTAAAAAGTGGGTAGGGGGGAGGTTGGGAAGGAGAGAAGGTGGGAGAAAAATGAGGAAGGGGGTAACAAGTATGACAAGAAATGTATTCACTACTTTAACTATGTAACTCGAATCCCCTGTAGCCACTATGTACATCATTTTGACAATAAAAAAACTAATTATATATTTGAAAATGTACTGTGTGCAAAAATGTGTGCATACATCATGGTGTATTACTTGATGAATTCTCACAATGAGAACTTGCTTTGCAACTCATGCCTAGACCACAAAACATGACATTATCTGTACCTCAGGAACTGTCCTGTGCTTCCGTCCAGTATGAAGAACATTTTTTTGTTAGACACTAAAATCTCCAAAGAAAGGAAATTGATATTGCTCTGATCAGTTTAATTTTAACAGTCAGTACTAAGTGTTCTGATTATGAGGACTAGAAGATTTGGAAAAGCTTTCATATGTTTTAAGATGGTTGCTTTCATCACGAGGAGAATAATGAATTCACAATTCTGACCAAAAATCGTCCTTTTGAAGTGGCCCAATGGCCTGAGACTATCAAGCCAGACTTCATTTACTTTGTATTTACTACTGTCTTTTATGTAAGTCTGATAGGATACCTCATAGTACATTTAGTGCCAGTATTTAATTCTCTTGTAATATGTATGAATGCATTGCCTTGATGCTTATTTTTTCCAGATTTTAAAAGTTTTATTGTAAAGGTTATGTACAGAGGGGTTACAGTTACCTAAGTCAGGTAATGAGTACATTTCCTTTTGAACATACAGAGCCCAGGGTACCAGCTAAGATTCACAGAATGAATCCTTGCTTGTTGATAAGTTACCTTGGATTATGCCAGTGCAAACAAATGGGTTCTGGATCAGGCTACATTTTGAGGAAGGTTTTCTAGAAGGTTAATGTTGTCCTAAAAGAAAGACATTGTCAAACTATGGATAATAGAAAGAGTTTCCTAAGAAAATTCTGTACATTATGTGACCTCAAATAATGAAAGACATTTATATTTGGTCTTTTGTTGCTTTTTAAGCTTTCCACCTGTAAATAGAGACAGATAGTATTTAACAAAGGGGTTGAAAAGTTTGTGTAAGCAGAACAGGAAATATCTAGCTCAAAACAGATGCCTGATTTCTACATCTTTGAAGCTGATATGGTGTAATGAGTCTACCTTCCCAAAGAATTATTTTTATCTTAACTATCTTTCCTTGTCAATAAAATGGTTGATGATAATAGTAAGTACCACAGAGAGTCTGGGTGGGGATCAGATGAGTTGATACATATACAGAACTCAAGAATTCTGGGGACATAGTGAGCACTCCACAAGTATTAGTTGTTATTTAAATATTTTATGAATACATCTTCTAATCCACATAGGTAGTATAATCTCCTCTTTAAATAATTCATCATATACATTTTTCTCCTTAATTTTCTAAGGACTGACCTGTATTCTTTGGTTTCATTTTGTGTTTATAGCCATAGCTACACTTTATCTTCTTTTCTTTTCTTGCATTTGTAATTGTTATTGTAAAGATGATATACAGAGAGGGGTGACAGTTACATAAGTCAGTTAACGAGTACATTTCTTTTTGAACAATGTCCCTCCGTTACTCTCTCCCAGTTTTCCCCTCTCATTCTCCTCAAATTGAATACTTCATTTTCAATATAGTGTCTAGTGAGTATCACTGCTACATTTGTTTATCCTTGCCCCACCATTTCTGTGCCACCTTACCAAACATACTAGCAAAAGGAAAAGAGAACTAAAACAGCAACAAAGAATGAAAACACTCTTTTCCATTTCCTGTTCATTTTGAAAAATATTATTTTATAAGATCAGATGCATGTACATAGATACACTTTCCATGCATGTAATTTTGGACTTGTAAATGAAATTTATTTTAAGTCCTCAATTACTTAATTAAAACAATTTCCTATTTCCTTTTGCAATTTCCAGCAAATCACCCAACAGGCTCAGATGACAAGGTTCAGAGGTTACACACACACACACACACATATACACACATACACACACATACACACATATACACACACAGAATTCTTGTGAACTATAACCTATAAATCACTATCTCTTAGAAAGAGACAGAACTTAATTTTCTTTACATCTTTGTCCTGGGGCTTGTCCTCATATCTTTTAGTTTCTAATAGTAATATCGACATAAAATTAGAATGACTATAAAATATCACAGATCCCTAAAGAAACCAACTAAATTGAGATACAGTCATCTTTGGTTCTTAGGGATACAAATCTTGATCATAAACATAAAGTTGATTAACCCAGTATCTCTTACTTCTTATGTGTTTTTCTGTCATTGGGCTTGCCATCTAGGCTGAGAGACTAATTGCCTTCACACTATTATGAATCATGGGTAAAGCTTATTACATTTACCTTAATTAAACCAGAGCTATACAACAGGATGAAGGACATCATTGCTTCTTTGTTACTCTTGGCATTCCTCCCATTTCTCTTTTGTGATAAATTACCCACTCTTTGCCCTCTGATTATCTACCAGGGAAACAAGCTCTTGCTTTGTGGAGCCGAAAGGGAAGTATATTATCATTTAATTTTCAACTGCAAGGGTTGGCATATTGGGTCAGGAGCAAATAAATCTCAATTGTTACTTATCATATGTTTAAGTAACTCTGGGATTTTTTTTATGAGAGTTTTATGAGGACTGTCTGCAAAGGTTGACATTCTGCTTCAGCAGGAAGATACTAATGTGGCGAAGCCATGGCTAGGTCACCAGGTTCAGAAACAGAGGAGCTACCTTCTTCCAGAGTGGGAGACATTTGTGGGAGCAGTGGATACTGACTGAGGAGGGCAGATTATAGAGTATTGCAAAGGATTTTAAAAAGAGATTCCTCTGTGGTCTTACTTAAAAACCATGATACTGGAATAATGACTGCCATAGGAAATAAAAACAACCCATTTATTTCAGATATACAACTTGTTGTATCTGGATGTGAGTATTCATCTTGGCAACCATCACAATATTCAGTGCCTTAAAACATATCCATCACCTGCAAAATTTCCTCACTTTTTGTTACTTATTTTTCACTGCTATCTGTGACAAATGAAATTACCCAGTGACCTTCCCTTATGGTAGAATCTGTTAGTGTGCAGTAACCCTCGACACTATGCTGTGCAGTGGGTCTCTAGGATTTATTTATTTTACATAATGGAAAATGTATGTAGTCAGTAGGACTACCAACTCCCTGTTTCTCCTCTCCTCAGACCCTTCCATTGAAAGCAAGGTTTTGCATGCTGATTTGCTAGCAGTAGATACTTCCCAAGAAAATTTGATGAGTGGTCAGTGAGTAGGTTTATTTTCAAATTATGTATGCCAGTATTGTTCAACTAAAAAAGAATTACATAAGTCTTTGATTTTCAACATAGAGCAGTGAGAAAGCATGGCACCTTCTCAATGATCAGTTCTAACTTTGGTCTCCTACCTTCCACCATAGAAAATAATGCATTCTGCATATGCAAGAGATCTTCATATAAAAAGCAAAGCGAGGGAATATCTCTAAAATGTTATGATCTTGGTAAGGAGAGAATGTGAGTGAAAAACTGATAAATTAAGCTATATTAAGGTTAAGAACTTCTGTTCATCCAAAGACCCCCACAATGAGTACAAAAAGGCAAGCCAAACACTAAAGAAAATTCTGCATGAGCTCATTCATGTAAATTTAAAAAAAGATGTAAACTTAAACAAACATTTGAAGAGGTCAAAATTCTAAAGTGAAAATGTGGGGTAGAGGAAAGAAGGTAAACACTGTAGTGTCATGAGAAGAGTTCCTATTGCTGATAGGGTCACAAATTTATTAAACTGTATGATTTGGGGGGGGGCAATTTTGTGGTATACATTGTATACTTCCCAATAAAAATGTTGGTGAACTAGCTGAAAAAAATTTTTTTATCAAGTAAGCTAACAATAAAAATAATAAGGACCAAGATAACAGCTTTCAAGTGCTGTCAATTTTTGGAGACCCTCTGATATTGAGATGCTGGCTGAAAATAAACGGTTGTCAGGACCAGAATGTGTGCTTCAGAACTTGTCTACACCGGAGTCAGAACTTATATGCTTATATTTGCCATGATTGACTAAAGAAGAGGGGAAATAAGACATGGAGGGCAGGGCATAAAATAAGATCCTCCTGGCTGAGTGCCACAGGCTTATGCCAATAAATCTAGCTACTCAGGAGGCTGATATCTGAGGATTCAGGTTCAAAGCCAGCCTGGGAAGAAAAGTCCCTGTTTGGCTCTTATCTCCAAATAACCACTCAGAAACCGCAAGTAGAACTGTCACTCAAATTGGTAGAGCAAAAGAGCTCAGAGACTGCACACAGGCCTTGAGTTCAAGCCCCACAACTGACCCCCCCCCCCAAAAAAAAAAAAGAGAGATCCTACAAACAAATTTGGGTTCTTGAAGCTGTGCTACAAAGAAGGTGACATTGTGAGAAAAGAAAACAAATCTCTCCATGGTTTCTGACTCTGTAGACCCACACAAAACACCATACACGCTTGACTTATACAGTAGAAGTCTACTTTTTCACAGTTCTAGAGGCTAGAAAGCCAAATCAATGTATGTGCCTAGTGGTGGAGGAGAAGTGTTGCGTTCTTTCTATGGAGGCCTTTCTCTCCTTGGCTTGCAGGTGGTTACCCTTGCTGGCTTTCTGGCTTATTGTTTGATCTTTCCTCTTTGTTCCTGTGCCCCAAGACTCCCTGGCCATCCAGTTTGCTTTATCTTGTAAGAACACCAGTCAAAGTGGATTAGCCCTTACCCTAACACACACACATATATTGACTTAATCACTTGTGTAAAAGTATTATCTTCCCAGGCAGTCACGTTTTAGGTTCAGTATATGAGTTTTAGAGAGTTGGGACAACAACTTATTCTATACTGAGATTTTATTATTCATACCAAGTTTATTTAGGGAGAATGGAATGGAAAGGACTCTAAACTTTCACAGTAAAAGTAATAACAGATTATTGAAGAATAAGAGATAACTACGAGTGCCTTATGCAGAATAAAGAATGGTAGAGGAAAATATTGAAATACAACTTGAAATGTAAGCAACTTTCTTTCTTTTTTTTTTTTTTTTTTTTTTTTTTTGCCAGTCCTGGGCCTTGGAATCAGGGCCTGAGCACTGTCCCTGGCTTCTTTTTGCTCAAGGCTAGCACTCTGCCTCTTGAGCCACAGCACCACTTCTGGTCATTTTCTGTATATGTGGTGCTGGGGAATCGAACCCAGGGCCTCATGTATATGAGGCAGGCACTCTTGCCACTAGGCCATATCCCCAGCCCCAGCAACTTTATTTCTACACATTGAATGCATGAATATAATCAAAGAAGCTGTACACTCATAGCAGAGGGAAATTAACTTGCTAAGATTGCTTGAATTCCTCATGTTGACGTGGTTTGTTTTGAAATCTTTCAACAATTTATAGTCTGAAGGATTTATGGCACTTCCTTTATTATTATTTTTGGAAGAAAAACAGACATGGAAAGAAAACGTAACCATTCAACAAACTGAAACTTTAATAGAAAATGTTATTCAGCAACAAAGAAAATATTTACCTGGTATCCAATTCATAATCTTTGAATGGTTCTAGTAAAGAAACGTTAATCAGAGGAGACATCTAATAAAATGTTTATTTGATTACACTACGATTTGAAAAGGAATATTACCACAATTTAAATAAAATACAAAAGTCTGAAATTTTCTTTGTTCAGTTCCAAGAGATTTTTAAATTCTTTATTATTTGGAATGTTGGATGCTGAATTTCATTCTTGAGGAACTAAGAAAAATGTTTACTGTCAGATCTAATTTGAGAAGTACCATCTATTGTCTATATTATTAAATTTTTTTCTATGTACAAATCTTGTGTCTAGCAACAAAACAGGATAGTGATATCTAATTCTTACCATTGTTCCAAAGCCTGGCATGTAGCTAAGTGAATAACTTTGTCAAGTTATGAGGTATAGTGCAGAATGAATCTTTTGCAGATATCTGTCTGTCTTTCATTCTTGTTCTAGGGGTCATACCTATAGTCCTGCGTATATGAGGTAACTGCTCTCATACTGAGCTACATCCCATTCCAAGCAGGTATATCTGAGACAGGGTCAGTATATAACTCAAGATAGCCTCAAAGATGTTATGTAGTCAACGCTGCATAGAGCTCTCACTCCTCCTGTCTCCAATTCCCAAGTGTTAGGATTGTATGAGTGTACCACCACAACCAATGCCAGAAAACTTTTCTCATCATGGCTTTAAATCAAATGGGTTTCCTATAAAACTTTAATGAGACAAGTCAATTTACGAGACCAGAATTTTATACTGATAATTTGTGTATATGTAGCTTTGTCATTTTACTTCTGAAATGATTAATTTTCCCAAATAAATCCAACAAAAGGAGAGAAATACCTAAGATGCTTTCCAAAAAACACCTCAGTATTGTCTTGGAAGGCGTCAAATACTTCACTTCATATTTTTCTGCTTAAAAGACCCTTTAAGTTATTTTTATGTAGTCTCCCCAAACCTCTACTGAGTCCTCTCCAGTCTTCATATTACCCGGTGGCCCCCTTATCAGCCCTTGTTTACTGTGAAAGTCAAAGAAAAAGCTTTTGTCAAGATATACCTGGAAGATGCTTGTGATGACATGTAACTTCCAGCTTCATCGCTTGCATAAGCCCAGACTGGAGAACAGCAATTAGCAGATAAGAAAGGCAGGTTTCTGAAACATGACTTAGTTTCTTGACACTTGTCTGAAATTTCCCACAAGTTCAGTGGCTCAAATGTCTGGAAAATACATAACAAACTGGCCCAGAGATGCATATTCTTAGCAAAAGGAAGTTACTACTAATGTATCTGCCAAATTTTATGGAACTAATTGTAATTGTTCTAGAAGCACATGGAAGGGAGTTATGAGGGTTTGAAATAGTAGAGTGTGATGGAAGAAATTTGACTCAGAGAGAGTTTTTTTTTTTTTTTCAGTTGTGGGACTTGAATTCAGGGCCTTGAGCTCTTTTGCTCTAGGCTAGCGCACTACCATGTTTAGCCACTGTGCCACTTCTGGTTTACTGAGTAGTTAATTGGAGATCAAAGTCTCATGGGGACTTTTCTGCCTGGGCTGGCTTTGAGTCACGATCCTCAGATCTCAGCCTCTTGAGTAGCTAGGATTAAAGGCCTGAGCCACTGGCACTCAGCATGGAGAGTTTTTTTTAAGAAAATAATTTGTATGATTCCTCAACACACTGATTCATTTAACAAATACTTGGTTATTGCCTATGATATATTAAAATATCCTGAATTCCAAGAATATCACAGTGAATGCAACGGGAAGAAATCTTTGCCCACACAGAACTTACATTAGAACAGAAGGAAGTAAGAAAAAAAAGATAAATGGAATATATACTATGTCAAATTATAAAAAAAAATACTGACAGTGTAGGCACCGAGAATGTTCTAAAAGGTGATATGATCAGTTTCAAGCTAAACTTCTCATTTTATAACTGAAGAAATTAAAAGTCAGAGGAGTTCAGAAACTAAAGTCACCCAGTTTATTAGTAAGAGGGTAGTAAATATGGACTGCCCATCTTCTGGTGTAGTTTTTTTTTTCCATATTTACTTGCTTCTTATCTAATTGAAACCCACAGTCATAAAAATGGGAGTAAATACATCATGAGACCCAAGGGGTTATTTGTTTTGTGGAGTAGTGAAAGGTAATATAAGATGGTAGGACACTGCCAAATCTGAAAAACCAGACAAAAAAGTTTGGATTTGATCTAATGATAACAAAAGCATGAATAGAAAAGTTGGAAAATTCATCAGATTTAAAACTGCATCTATGAAAAAAAAACCCACTGCATCTATGGTGTCATTCTCTCTTTTCTCTTTCTTTTTCCCCCAAGAAATACTCTTTTGGCTAGTCTTGCTTATCATTAGGTAGAGAATTACTGTTTGCTGAGAATACAAAAATAGCATGCTATGTTTTATGTTTTTTTTTTCTGGGAACTTAAAATACTTGGGCTTGAACTCAGCATCTAACACTCTTGTTTGGCTTTTTCATTCAATTCCAGCACTCTACCACTGGAGCTATACCACTTTCTGAAGGAAGGTATTTTGGATAACCACAAATACTTAATTTTTACTTCACATATTGGGATTGAAATGCTGGTGACATGGATGTTGAGTGAGAACTTAAGTAGGTATTAGATTTGCATATAATGAGCAAGTTGAATCTTATGCAAGTGAGAGATGCTATTACATATACTTTCACTATAAATTGGGATTCAAGTACTTAATCTCCTTCAGGTTCTAATACATAAATTATAAAGGTAAAAATTATAAACATAACATTATAAAACCATTATAAACATAAAAATTATAAACATAAACCATCTTAAGTGCATCAGTCATTGTTTCTGATGCACTTTCATGTCACGTTCCAGTGAGGGACCAAACTAGCAATAAACCACGCAAGAATATGCTTTCAAAAATCAAATAAGGCATACAATGATATGGATGCAGCGAGAGTTTTTGTTACTAATTTTTCTTTGAGAAAGAATAATAGGAAATAGGAAGAAAAACATGTGTTAGAACACAATACAATTTCAATAACCAGTTAATTATCCAACATTTGTTGCTGCTGATGGCATGTTAACTCTGAGTACCTATTTTGGCTTAAGTCTAAAGTACATTGTATTTGGGGATGCAAGGAAATCTAAACAAATATTCCCAGTCTATGAATTTGTTAATGTGAACAAACATTCAATGCAAAACAAAAGGGAGTTTTACATTTAATGGTTGCAGTGGGCATGGAGATCTTAATTTTAATGCTCACTGTAAGTCATCACCTGTTGCAATTTTCCTACCAATGACCAGACTCACTTGCATAAGCAATGTAAGTACACTCTATTACCTTCCTTCATATTCATTTTATATCATGCTTCTTAGAGGTAATGATCCATGAAATAAAAAAAAATCTCTAGGCAGTGATGAAAGTATCTGTAACTATATTCTTCTTGGAGGTCAGAGAAGTCATCCACAAGACTTGATTCAAAATATGTGGAACTCATAGAGTAAGGCTTTAGTCATGGGCGCAGCGAGGTTCAGAGAGATGTCTGTCTTTAACGTCTTTCCTCACTTCAGTTATGTTTGATATAGTTGAATATATATGGGAGTAAAGTTTAAATACTTAAAAAAAGCCTGAGAGATCTAAGTGATGTTACAGAACTCCCTTGCTGACTTTTGATAATGGTCTTCAGTAGCCAAAACTAATTTTAATCCATTTGACTCTACTCACTAAAATAAGAATGTAATAAAATGGTTGGATAAAAAAGTAAGGTTATTTAGATAATCCATATAGTAACTGCTTCAGTGTAAGATAAAGAAAGAAAAATTAATATATATGTACTAAGATACACATATATATTAGTATACACACAAACACACATATATGTTTCATATATATGTTATATGCACTGAGCTCAGGGCCTTGGGCTTGCTAGAAAGTGCTCTACTATTTTTTCTGCCTCCAGTTCCATGTTACATTAGTATTTATGCAGTAGAAATAATCATCCAATGTGGTGGGTGCCATGGTGAGACTCCAGTAGCTACTACAGGACATGGAAGTCAAGAGCAGAGCCTTAAAACCTTTTTCTTGTGTCAGTCAGCATGAACAATGTTGGGGAAATGAAACTCTTCATGCCCAAAGATCAATAAACGGATGGATGTGTGCTTCGTGAGCCAAGTAGGAAATCTGAATTTATTTTTTCAATGACCATTAGGATCCTCCATAAGAGCAACTTGACCTTTCTGGGGATATCATTATATAAATAGTTGGCTTTCAATATTGTCTCATGTTCCTATTTTTATTCTATAATATCTTCACATTTCAGTCACATGATGTGGTTAATAAAATACTAATAGCCAAAATCTTTAGAATTTCTAGGGTCAGCAAAGACATGGGTATTTTTTATATATTTTTGGTGATTCTAGAGGACCTCATGGATAAGAATCACTGCCAAGGAGTCTGGAATCAGTCCTAAGTGCTTGGAGAACACATGGTAAGTTCAGAGAGAGTGGAGCTTTCTCTATATGAGTATTCAGAGCAGCTTGTGGATGTAAGGGAAAGTTTCAAAGAATTATGAAAACAGTTGTCATCTAATGACACTTTTTTGTTAGTAAAACTAAGCACAAGTAAAATAGTACTGTGTGGTATTTTGTCTGTGGGAAGGACTTCTTAGAATTAATTAAAAAATGAAGATAAGTCCTTCAGTTAAGGGGCTATTGAGATAACTCAGGCAAGAAGTCATACAGTGTGAGTGAGAGCTATTGGGAAAGAGAGACAAGAATATAGGATGGAGGAAATACTCAAAAGCTGAAGTGCTTGGGTACTATGCAGTACCTAGAACATATGGCAAAAAGGAATGGAAGTATGGAGAGAAAGGTGTCAAAAGAGGATTTCAAATATCAGGGTCAGCAAATAGAATTACTGTGTCAACAGAAAGGGAAGGCAGAAAAAGGATACTTTGGGTGAAAAGACGTATTCCAAGTTGGATATGTTAAACTGAAGTAAATGTATTAATGACAGTAGCTAATGTCAGTGTGACCTCTCGGCCTGCATGACAGATCCTCTGTGACTTCCCAGGTCCCTCTTGTACACATGGTCTCTGGTCATATCCACTCATCTCATTCCAGCTTTATAGTTTCCCAACTTTACTCAAGATCCACTTTCCATTATTTCCTTGGCCCTGTCCTACTTAAAGTTTCCTTTAAAGATCATTTGCTTCCTGTGATCCCATTGAAATTAATATCCAGGTTGCTTTGTTCAGCATTCTGTTTGTGTGTGAATCATTTCTTCATAGCAGGGGTCATTCTTGAACTTTAGTTATAACTTGCTCAAGAGCTGTGTCCCCACTAGATGGTATCCTTCATATAGCTAGGGAGAGAACCTTTTTTTCCCTCTCTGGTAAGTTCCCAGAATCCAACATATAGTAAGGACTTGCATAACCGAAAGAAGAATATGTGTCCAGCACTGTGCATGTGCCATTTCATATAATCCTCATAACAGCTCTATAAGGGCAATACCACTACCAATCTCATATTATAGATAAAGGAAGATATTTACCTCATGCTTTATAGCTAGTATAACAGAGTTGGATATTGCATTTTAGTTTTTCTGGTGTAAAACTGTGCTTTTTAAAACTCTATATACACAGGAACTTAGGAACACTGGCACACCTGTAAGAAGATGGAAGGAGACAGATGTAAAAGGTGTAAAGAGTTTTAGGATCCTGAAGGTGTTTCCTAAATAGCAAGGAATATTAAAGTTTATAGAGACCAAATCCTTCATTGCATGGTTTCAGGGAATTCAATGGATGTGCCAACATTAGTTCTGTGTTCTTCTTGTAGGCATGAAAGGTGGGAGCAGGTGGGTTCGGACTAGTAAGTGGGCAAATCTTTCTGAGCCTTTATTGCCTCAAGCTAAAGACAGAGGGAAAAAAGAAAATAAGAAGGAACTGAAATGAGTGTTGTGGATAAGGAGAGTGTTTTATGGAACCTTGTGTGGCTCTGATTACACCATAACTATCCCATGTTGTAGCAACAGAAGTTGCTTGCTTTTGATGTCTGTACCTTAGCTTCATCTCACCATGGTCTTCATGCTCTGCCAGGGTGACTGGGTGTAGGGTGATTGTACCTATGCCTTTGTTACATGAAAACAAATGGAGTTTATTGAATAACTGTGAAGTTGTGTTATCTAAATATATCTCCCAACTGCCCCACCAATTTTCCCAGTGAGGAAGTTAAATGTGGAGAGGTTAAAGATCACAATAGCTCAACAGCTATGTACATATGATCACATAAGTGATGCTAAGTGAAATGAACTCCAAGTTATGGAAATAAGTGGTTTATCATTGTTGTTGTTGTTTTCAATGTACCGTGTGAAATTATGTCATTTTCTTTTGTCTTTCTTCCCCATGGTTTTACCTCTGACATCACTGTAACTGATTTTGGTATCCTGGGTATTGTGTATATGTTTATCAGAACTAGGGAAGGGAAGGGGAACATCAAAATGGAGAGACAAAGGGTAAAAGGCGAACCAGTACAACAGCAATACTTACAAGACAATATACTGTAAACCAACTGTACAATGGGGGGGGGAGGAAGGAAGTTGAGGAGGGGTGAAGGTGGGTGGAAAATGAGGGAGGAGGTAGCAAGTTTGATAAGAAATGTGCTCACGGTCTTACGTATGAAACTGAAGCCCCTTTGTACATCACTTTGACAATAAATAAATTAATTAAAAATGTAAAGTAATAGAGAAATATGAAAGAAAGAGGAAGAAAGGGAGATTGGTATGTCAGTCTGTTACTAAAATTCAATTTGG
Source organism: Perognathus longimembris pacificus (assembly GCF_023159225.1). Lineage (NCBI taxonomy): Eukaryota > Metazoa > Chordata > Mammalia > Rodentia > Heteromyidae > Perognathus > Perognathus longimembris. Next base: position 23,300,942 of record NC_063179.1, on the reverse strand, counting down.
TCTAGGATGTCATATGTTTGTTCTTGAGAGTACCTTGGATATGCATACCTAGCCAAAACCTTCCCATTGGTAACATCTCTGTTATCAATCAACTGTCCCATCCCTTCTGTTCTATCTGGATAAGAATCATGAGTAGGTAGGAAAGGCTCTTCCATTACTGGCAATCTTATGAATTTGAGTGCCCTAAGTTTAGCAACTGGACTAGAAGACCCAGGACCTTACAGCTGCAGACCCTGAGCTCTAGGGGTCTTTTTCTCTAGAGTTTAGACACCGAGACTTATGGATAGGCAATCAGGCTTATTGCTCTGGGCTATGACCATTAAGAGCCCTTCTTGATGTAATCCTCAACTTTTGGGTGCAGTGGGCTGTGGCACTGGACAGCAGGAAGCAGCAGAGCTGGGACTTCTAGTGTTACATGTCTTGTACAGGCCTTGGGTACTGAGACAACAGTGACAAAATCTCATAACTCTTGGGACTAGAGTGCTTCAGATCTTGGACCTTAAGGTTTGATAGCTGCCTGGGACTCTCCCACTGACTAGGCCTTGAAGTTTCCTGTCTTCAGATGTTTGTAACCCTCTTCGGATCCATTACTTTTGCTCCCTATTGTGGCTGCATAAGCTGCTCTCTGCACCTTTTGCCACCAACTGCTGCAGTGGCCACTGATGTTACCAGGGTGGCTGCTGTACCTTTTCTGGTACCTTCTCTTAGGAGCATCCAGTCTATGCTAGGGTTGTCACATAACTTCAGACACTACTGTCAGGTCTGGAACTGGAGGATTAGAAATTAAAATTCATAGCTCAGCATCCATAGTCTGCTTTATTTCATTTCTCTTCAAGGTTATTCTCTATTAAAAATATGGCCATATTGTTCTAGCATTTTCCTAGCATTTGGGCTGCATGCCACCATTTTCTTGCAGCCTCTCTTTTTACTGGGTTGCCATGAAAATGCACGTGGCTCAGTCACAGTGCCACTGTATTGTGATGATGTGTGCTAGACAGAGGCAGAAGCACAAAGGTGATTTCCCTGAAGTTATCATGGCTGAGACTTTGTTCTACCAGTCATTGCAACATTGCTCTAACAATGTCAGGAATTTCTCTGGCATCCGTTTTTATGGAACAAAAAGTCATTAACAGATGTGATCCAGTTATCCTCTGAAATCTCTAATTGTAGGAGCAGCAAGGTTTACCTACTTAATATAGGATTAGGATCAGCAGGACTAAGGTGAAAGGTCTCTTCTAGGTCATATCCTTATTTGTGGAGGCAACATAGACTTTTTGGTGTTTCAGTTAAGTTTCTTGGTGATCTTGTATTCACAAGGCGAAATGTGTATGGGGTTTAGTTCAGGCCATTAAAGACATAGTCTCCTAGTGGTAATAGTTCTTCATAGACATTGTGAGGAGGATGGCACTCCTGTGCCATCCTGCTTCAGGGTCTACACTTAATCTACTTACACAGAATAAAATTAAATCAGAATATTCTAGAGCTTTCTAGGATATACTAGAATTTTTTTTAGTTTCTTATTTATTTATTATTGTCAAACTGATATACAGAGCGGTTAGTTTCATATGTTAGGCTTTGGATACATTTCTTGTACTGTTTATACTTTAAAATGAAGAAGGATTGTGAATATGGCTTATAATTAGGACAATCATATGATTTATCTCACAAAACATGGCATTTCTGAGAGTGAAGCAGGGCACTACTAATATTCTTACTACATCTGAGACTTCAACCAAGTCTTTCCTGGGTCAACTGATGTCATCTAATCACCATGGAGTCAGGAGTGGAACCTGATCTCCCAGAGACAAATGATTAGCACATTATATTCATTAAATAAATGCACAATGATGTCCTCTTGTAGCTACTGTGAGAGAGCTGGAGACTTACCCTCAGGAAGTTTTCACTACTATGAAAGAGATTACTACAGAGATGAAGATCAATACTATTACATTTTTAGTTGATTTCATTCTTTGCTCTAATATTTCCAACTTTCACAGGCTATCAGCACTTCCTTATTTGAAAGGAAATGCTGCAATACTTCAGCTAATGTCATTAAGTAAGATATATTGCAAAAATAGAGTTGTGCTTACAAAATGTATTTATAAAATGTTTTTAGCTCTATTTTTCATACAGTCCATACCAAGACTAAGTATGATAGGGATCTTAATAATAAATAAGGACTATTTTTCTAGCAAATATTATTCATTAATCCAAATAAACCTGATAACGTTGTATAGTGCTTTTAAATTCACAAACTACTTCCACATAAATGTTAAATGAGAATCTACTAAGGCAGTGGCCTTCTCTATCTGTTTAGACAAAACCCTTGGCCCATAGAATATGTCTGGTATGTAGGCATTACTCAACAATTGGAATTAATCAATTGTCTGTAATATATTTACTTATTTTGCTCAGCTAGCTTTACTTACTTTGCTCAGGTAGCTTTTATTAAGGTTAAATCTTTTTTTAAAATTAATTTTTATCATTATTGAAAAGGTGATGAGTAGAGGGGTTATAGTTACATAAGTAAGGTAGTGATTACATTTGTTTTTTTGTTTTTTTTTTGGCCAGTCCTGGGGCTTGGACTCAGGGCCTGAGCACTATCCCTGGCTTCTTTTTACTCAAGGCTAGCACTCTGCAACTTGAGCCACAGTGCCACTTCTGGCCATTTTCTGTATATGTGGTGCTGAGGAATTGAACCCAGGGCTTCATGTAGGCGAGGCAAGCATTCTTGCCACTACGCCATATCCCCAGCCCCATTACATTTGTTTTTAAGCAATGTTACCCCATCATTAATTTTCTCCTACTTACCCCTCTCTACTCCCCTTCCCCCACCAAGTTGTAAGGTTAATATCCAACCTAGTGCCAAGTGAGTGTCATTGTTGCATTAATTCATCCTTTGACTTGCTGTTTCTGCGATTCTCTTTCCCTTCCCTGGTCAAATAATCTTATATACAAGACACAAGGTACCGAAAATTAAGAGAAATGAAGGAAAAACAATAAAAAAAACCCTCCAAGTGGGATTGTTGGATCATAGGGGAGCTCTATGTTTAGTTAAAGTGAAATATTATAACTCTGTTACTATCATGTAACATTTTATGGCCTAAAGAAGGGTGTGGTCTTCAGGTTCATCTCCTTACTCTCAGAACTGCATGCCTTGGAGCAGGTGTAAGAACTCTTTATGAAAGATAAGGAGTCATGGAGCTAGAAAGAGCATTAAAACACAGACAGGAGGTGTATTATCTCTGCTTTCAGATATCAGTTTTGAAGGGAAGAGTTTCAACATCCATGGTCTTATTTGCACAAAGGCACACAGTTGACAGTGTGATTGTGGTCAAAGTGACTATCAGGCCCTTGGCTCTGTTATATCATGTGCTACAAAAGTCTCAGTGCAGTCAGTTAGGGTGGTCTAAGTAGTCATACAATCAGAATTAAGTTCCCAGTTCACTTAGATTCACAAGCATCATAATACTGCAAAACACATTTCCACATGAGGTGTATCCTGTGATTGGTATTTCACGATACCTGGTTAGAGCAGACCTCTTGGTTCAATTGTCATTGTTCATATTCCATCTCACTTGTCAGTAGTCATAGTGTTCTCTACCAGGTGAAAAAGGCATGTGATCTTTTCTGATAAAATAATTGAATTCAATCTGGTATAATCAAGTAAGCATCTTCACCAGAGCACACAGAACTTTGTTACTGCCCCAGAGAAAAATCTCAGAAGCAATAATGTTGTATATCTTAAATAAAGTGCTTTCCTCCATCTCACTGTTGGCACAGAATTCAAGTGGACAGCACTACTAGTTAATGATGCAAAAAGATGCTTTAGATGAGTTGAAGGTTAGTTTTGCAGAAGTTGTAGGATTTTCTTCACCAATTCTTTCTGCTTATATAATCCTTAAAATATTTCATAGATGAGGGATATGTGAAAAATGTCTACCTAAATCTAAGGGAGCTTTAAAAAGTAGCTGCAAAGTAGAATTTCTAAGTGATCAGAAAGCATTGGGAGTTGGCAGCCCATTATCAGCGTCATATTGTGATCATGATCAAATAAAAATTAAAGCCCACAATATGATTTCACTATGTAACTACTGGAGCAACTTCAAATAATAAAGGCCAACAAAGCTTGTTATAAGGATGGAACATTTTCATGAATTTCTGGTAGGAATGCAAGATGATACTGCCACTTTGGAAAACAGCTTCTCATTTTCTTGAAAATTAAAAACACACAGCCCCAGCAATTCCACTTCTGGTATTTAATCAAAGGAATTGAAAACATTATTATAACAAAGGTTTAGTTTGAAATATTCATAATTATCAAAATTTGGAAACAACTCAAATGTTCACTAACTGTAAAAGGATAAACAAATTGTCTTATGCCCACACAATGAAATATTACTGCACATATATTATATTATTTACATAATACCTTGGTAATGAAAGAACCTTGTTGAAAGTGCCTAACTAAACACCTTCTTTCTTACTTTTTCTTTTTTGGAAATGAATTTAGAGAAAGGTTAGTGCTATGACAATCACTGACTGAAAGAATTATACTAACTTTCCAGTTTTTTCTCAATCTATTTACTTCAAAAAGAAAAGAAAACTTTCTTGTAGTTCAATCTTGAAATATAAGCAGAATTTTGAAATATGAAATGTTAATATTTTTGTGTAGGGGCTGGGAATATAGGTTAGTGATAGAGTGCTTGCCTTGCATGCATGAAGCCCTCGGTTTGATTCCTCAGTACCACACAAACAGAAAAAGCCAGAATTGGTGCTGTGGATCAAGTGGTAGAGTGCTATCTTTGAGCAAAAGAAGCTCAGGGACAGTGCCCAGGCCCTGAGTTCAAGCCCCAGGACTGGCAAAAAAAGGAAAAAATATTTATGTGTATATGAATGCATTTTTTGTGTGTAGAAAGGACATAATAATTGACTTTTTACTTGCCTTACATTTTTTATATAAGAAAAGAGGAATGGTGGGAGAATGTAGTTGTTAATCTATGTGTATTTGTGAAAATGGAACTAGGAAAATTGAAGGGAGGGGTGGGTTTGGAGAGATGCGGGAGAATTATGAAAGGGGTAACATTGATCAACATGCATGACACTCAAATGGTTGAACTGAAACCTCTTTGTACAACTAAAGATAAAATTTCAAAAGTAAAGGAAAATCCCTAGGTATTAAATACCACCTAAAACACTGTAAGTTTAAAGGCTAACATTCATGATTGACACCTGCTAGTTGAGTACTTTAAGCCAAAACATTGCATTGAAAACATGAATCCTAACAATTTGTTCCATAAAACGCCTATAAAGCAGGCATTCAAATTAGCCTACCTTTAAATAAATAGATATTTTCACTGGTGTATTTGCCATTAAAAGAACTGTATGACAGGAATTTTAGTTTAACAAACATTTACTGTAAAGCATTGTGTTTCAGTGACAGATGATTAAAAGGGAAGTAGAATTTATGGGGCAAGAAAGGAAAGGAAGAGTATCATGTGTGTGTAACTGATGATGAAAAATCTAGGCATGCTGGGGAGAGCTGGAATATTATGGACAGCCAGGAGCAGTGTACTTGGCCTCAAACTTTCATAGGTATTTAGTCTATGCTCCTAGCTTTCTCATGGACAGTTTACCTTATAGGCTCCATTAAAAAATATTGTTTCCCTAGTGAGCCTAATTTTGGTAGAGGACTTTTTCTGTCTTGTTAGTGCTTATGTATTTGGGGTTTGATGATTTACTGTAGTGACTCATTTCATTGTTTGAGTTATGGTTTTATTTAAGTCATTTTTGCATCGTTTTATCATTGTTAACTTCCACTTTATTTTTCATTTTGAAATGCAAAATAAGAAACTATAGAAGGGTGGGGGGCAAGTGGCTCACATCTATAACCGTATCTACTCAGGAGTCTGAGATCTGAGGATCTGAGGATCACGGTGCAAAGCTGACCCTGGACAGCAAAGTCTGTGAGACTCTTCTCTCCAATGAAATACCAAAAACCAGAAATGGAGCTGTGGTTCCAGGGGAAGAGTGCTAACCTTGAGCACAAAAGCTCAGGGACAGTGCCCAGGCACTGAGTTCAAACCTCAGGACTGGCAAAAAGAGAAACAAACAAACAAAAAGAAATGAAGTATAAAGTAATGAAAGTCAGGGAATAAAAATGGGTAGCAAGCAATGGAATTTTAAGTTGTTTTTAATTTGGAGGTACTTGTGTTTGAACTCAGGACCTTGTGCTTGCTGTGCAGGTGCTCTTCCACTTGAGCCATGATAGCAGTCTTTTTTTGCTTTGGTTATTTTTCAGGTAGAGTCTAGCATTTTGGCTCATGGCTAGCTTCAGGCTGTGATCCTCTTCCCTACAGTGTCTTGGGAGCAAGGAACATAGGCATATGTCACTATGTCCTGTTTATTTGTTGAGATAGAGTCTTGCTAACTTTTGCTTAGGTTAGCCTGATATCACAACTCTCAATATCTCCTTCTCTTGAGTAGTAGTAATTCAAGGCATTGGTCATTAAACCGGGTGGGAATTTAATGCTATTATTCCAAGTTATAGTCCATGTTCTTAACAGGAAAATCTTCTGCATTTTCTCTAGACACTCCCACCTAAGACCTCTCTTCTCTCTTTAGGGCAGCCTTCCTATATTAGTCCAACCCATCTTGCCTGTAATAAATGAGAAATATCTTTCAAAACCCTACAGTATCCTTTTATACAAAGAATATACTCTAGCAAAGAGTAGTTATAATGGTAGTTCAATGAAATTTCCATATAATGTTTTTATTTTTTTTCTTCTAGAAAATTCTAGTGACTCTGTCATAGAACTTGGTTGAGTTTCACCATTGTTTGGTTCAAGAACTGCTGAGTTTTGAACCTGAACATTGTATTTTGGATGCCAAAAACAAATGTTGGTGTTTATGGTACAATCATACATGGACTTAAGGGAAGTCAGAAAGCAGAACAATAAAAGTTGGATATTTTACAAATCTGAGTAAATCTCAGTTAGTAGATGAGTAAACATTTCAGAGATAATAGCTACACTAAACACTTTGAACAATAAGTTGCAGGATCATTCATATGAAATGAAGATAAAATTAAGCATGTGTATGATTTTTGTGGTTGAAATTACCAACTTGAACTGTTTTAAGGATACAAGACTCCAACTGTGTTTCTAGTTAGCAATACACTGCAAATTGCTTTTCAAGTAAATTGGCTTTGGTTATACTCTAACACAGAGCTTCTGAAAAGAACTCGTTTCTGATTTCCCATAGAATTACAAAGCACTTCAAATGCTTATTTTGCTTACATCAATATTGCTGAATGTTGATGGATGGGTACCCATTTTCATCTTGGGATAGCTAAAGTTTTCTTTCCTTTTCTTTTTAAAGTGAGGTCTCTATCAGTCATTGAATAGGGAATGGTGTTACAGAAAATGTATTGCTTTAGATGCATTTACCGTTTAGTGTCTAGCTATTTCTAAATCAGCCCTTGAAGGTCAATCATAATCTTCATTACATGAATGTGAAAAGCTTACTTCAGTTTATTTAAATGGTCATATATTCTGCCGTTCCAGCTAATATAGCACATCATGAAGAATGGAGGTAGTTGTTTCCAGATAATCTAAGGAAGGATGCAAAAGATAGTTTCTTTACATTTAAATAGAGAACTGATGAGTAGTAGAAATGTTCTCTATTTTATGAGCAATTGTAGTTCCTATTCAGAAACAGAGTGCAATAGGACACACTTTATTTTCAACTATACTTTTGATGACCTCTGTTGTGAGAAGTGGAATTATTTTCCAGAAACACCAGATGTTGACCCACCTGTCTTGACTACTGTTAAGATCTCTAATCTGTAGTTAGGTAAATATCTTAATTAGATCACATGTCATTTCTGCATCATTAGAGTAGGTTCAAAGCTGGACAACTGTTCAGAAATTTGAGCCTGTGTTGATTGCTATGGTGTTTGTTTGCTGGCATTTGAACAATAATCTACCAAGAAAACCCACAGCATCATTTTTGCAAATGATATTTCAGACTCTCACCTTTGCTGGTCATCAACCCTGGGTGATCAGGGACCTCAATTCTTTGTTCGATACAGTCTCACCAGGGGAGACTTGTTGTATGAGCCTGCATGTGAAATACTTGGCATACTCCATATAATCTTCTTTAACCATTACCATGATCTTGCGCTTGACGTGTCTAAGTAGTTTAAAATTTCATATATGGTATCCATCCATTCAAGAAATATTAACTTAGTACTTTGTTCATACAGAAATGAATAAAAACATCACTCCTGCTGCTAAATTCAGTCTAAGAAGCCAAATTAATTAGGACATGTATAGCCATCTTTAACTCAGTCACAAATAATGTGTCTTTAGTACATCATGTCCTGTTATTCAGTGATATTGTTCTTTTAGTGTGAGGGGTTCTTCTCATTACTGGCTGAACACCAAAAACACTTGAGAGAATTTTCTTAAAAAACTGAATGCCCTGGGTTCTATAGAGATCATGTGAGTTACAATCCTCGGAGTGTATTTAAAGAGCTCCTAGATGCCATCAGGGCTGGCAATCACTAGGTGAAAGTTAGGACAAATTCAACTTCTTCACGTCACTGTAGATGCCATTTTTTAAATTATTATTACCAAGATTGCCATTTCTCCTCTTTTTTGGTCACTTACTTCCAGAATGCATCTTGGAGTACACCTTTCCTGAAATCCTTTCATGGTGTACCCAGTACAAAATGCTCCCTGCTCTCTGTGATATCCTCTTTGCTCATCTGAATTATTTTTTTATTTGGATTTATTGGACAGTCATCATTGTTAAAAAAAAAAAAGGGGGCTGGGGATATGGCCTAGTGGCAAGAGTGCCTGCCTCATAGACATGAGGCCCTGGGTTCGATTCCCCAGCACCACATATACAGAAAATGGCCAGAAGTGGCGCTGTGGCTCAAGTGGCAGGGTGCTAGCCTTGAGCAAAAAGAAGCCAGGGACAGTGCTCAGGCCCTGAGTCCAAGCCCCAGGACAGGCCAAAAAAAAAAAAAAAAAAAAGGTCTCATGATCTATTTTGTGTGTCTTGTTCCCCAAAGAAGTGCCTTGCTTATTGTGCAGACATCAGCTGTCCTGGTTTTGGGTGTTTTGTGTTCATTGTTTCACTGGGACTTTTACACTGCTTCAGACCATGACAGGCACTCCCATTGGATGTGGCCAACTGACTCACTTCTGGTAAGCAGACCTCTTCCTCTAACCTATTTCAGTACTTACAGTCATGAAATATCAGGGTTAACTAGTGGCCTTCCAATGTTACTTCTAACTCCAAATTTTCGTCAGTTTTATCTATCCATTTCTTTGTAGTAGTCCAAATAAAATATTTTAGAATTGCTTATATTTAGGAAGTTTTTTTGAAGGTATCTGCATTATAAAGTCACAGCACATAGTCAGCATCTAAGCATCTTGAAGATGCTTGTTTTTGAGTCTCAGGCACATGTTCAAATAACTGGCAAACAGTAGATATGTTATTAATTTAGTCATTTCATAAATGAAGATTCATGAGCAGAGACCCTTTCAAGTTGCTAAATCATGCTATTTCACAAATCAGATGTATTTCTAATAGCATTGCTCTTTGTATATCTTTTTATTATATAAGTTCTGGGAAATTAGCTGTTTTGTTTTATATCATGACACCTCCTCTAGGACTTGTTTTCTAACATATTTTCTGATTTTGTGTTGGTCACTGATCTGTCTGGATGTCTGTGAATCTACGAGCAGTACCTAAACAACGTCAGTCTAAGTTGCTACATACAGTGCTTATAACTTTCCCTGATCTTACTAGAGGAAACATGGAACATACTAAAAAGTAAACTCGTACAGATCTTTTGTTCTTTGTGTGTTGGTATTGAGGATTAATTCAGGGCTTTGTGTTCTTACTTGGCTTTTAGGCTCAAGACTAGCATTCTATCACTTGAACCATACCTTTTATTTTTTTCCTATCGAGTTATTTATTTATTGTTAAAGTGATGTACAGAGGGGTTACAGTTTCATATGTAAGGCAGCAAGTACATTTGTTATCAAACTTGTTACCACCTCCCTCATTTTTCTCCCTCTCCCCCCTTTTCAATTCCCTCCCCCCCATGAGTTTTACAATTGGATTATGGCATATAGTTTTGCAAGTATTGCTGTTGCATTGGTTCACCTTTTACCCTTTGTCTCTCCATTTTGATGTTCTCCTTCTCTTCCCTAGTTCCACACACACACACACACACACACACACACACACACACACACACACACACACATTACCCAGGGTACCGAAATCAGTAACAGTGACATCAGGGGTAAAACCCCAGGGAAAAAAGACAAAAGAAAGTGTTGTAATTTCAGATGGTACATTGAAAATAACAACAAAGGTAAACCACTTATTTCCATAACTTGGAGTTCATTTCACTTAGCATCATCTTAACTATTTGTATGTACATAGCTATTGAGCTATTGTGATCTTCTGCTAGGACTATCCTAGATGTGTACTAATTATTACCAATGAGGGAAACCATAGAGTCTATGTTTCCTTGGGTCTCCTTTTATTTTCATAACCTCACTAATGAATTTTTTGCTGGTTAATTGGACTCATAGACTTTTCTGCTAGACTGTCTTTGAACAGTAATCCTTAGATCTTAGCCTCCTAAGTAGCTGTGATTATAGGTGTGAGCCACTAGCACCCAAATACAATCATAATATATTGTGTTATGTACATCTATGGTAATATCATATTAAACCCAGTTGATCAATTACAAAGTACAAAAAATACAGAGGTTGGTTACAAATATAAATGTCATGTCAATGTTTTTACTAAAAGGAAATCATTGGCAATTTTGGAGTGCATTTCCTGAGAGTTTTGGATTATACTATAATTTATTTTCATTACACTCTGAATAATCACATGCTGCATACAGATTTTTTTCTATCACTCTGTTATATCCCAGAAAGATGTGACAAAAAGATAAACATTTTCAAGTTCTTGAGACATGTAAAAAATTACCTCCCAAAGGATGGCAATATTGCATAGCTTTGTCAGCAGGGCCTGGATAGTTCTCCTTTCAATTAATTCTTATAACCATTGTAAACCATTAAGAGTTATTTTTCCAAAATACAAAATGATAATTTCTAAATTTTGATCTAAGTTTCTCTTGGAGGTTTCTAAGGAGGACATGTGATTTGCATTACAGTCCACTTACTTTAGTCTTTTTTTTTTTTTTGCCAGTCCTGGACCTTGGACTCAGGGCCTGAGCACTGTCCCTGGCTTCTTTTTGCTCAAGGCTAGCACTCTGCCACTTGAGCCACAATGCCACTTCTGGCCTTTTCTATATATGTGTTGCTGAGGAATCAAACCCAGGGCTTTATGTATATGAGGCAAGCACTCTTGCCACTAGGCCATATTCCCAGCCCCTAGTCTGTTGTTTTGCTAGTTTATCAATCTCTCCACTCCTCCTGTAGCTCATGGCTTAGTGGGAGGACTGAGAGAGGCCTTCGGCTTGTACAGCTCTGGTTGAGTCAGTGGAGAATGATGGCCTGTATGCTGCTGGAGACACTTGAGCACCAGGGCATCATGTGTGCCCACCTCTGTCCTTATCATTTGAGAATACACCCAAAGGAACACTGGATCTATTTAAGTATAAGCAGCCTATGTAATCACAGGGCATCTATAAGCATGAAGATGAATTTCTCCATGGCATATGAGAACTACAGGCTCTTTGGACAGCTTATGTTTGCTCTGTTTTTATCTGGCCACTTCCATATTACATCTGGATCTCGTGAATATATTTTCACACAAAAAGAAACTTGGGGGGCTGGGAATATGGCCTAGTGGTAAAATGTTTGCCTCACATACATGAAGCCCTGTGTTCGATCCCACAGCACCACATATATAGAAAGAGCCGGAAGTGGCGCTGTGGCTCAAGTGGTAGAGTGCTAGCCTTGAGCAAAAAGAAGCCAGGGACAGTGCTCAGGGCCCGAGTCCAAGCCCCAGGACTGGCAAAACTAAAAAAAAAGAAACTTGTGAATGCTGTTTTATTTTCACCACTGGCTCACTGCTAGTTTGCCAGAGGGAAATATTTACTGCTATGGTTATTTTAGGCCTCTATTTATGTTCATGTCCACTTGTTTCCTTTCTACAGTTACTGCACTTACATAAAACATGTGGTATTGGTTTTCCTGTGTCTAGCTTATTTTGCTTAATGTAAAAAAATTAAATTATTATTATTTTAGGTTAGTTCATATTATTTTCTCCTTTCATTTTTTATTTATTGTAAAGGTGATGTACAGAGACATTACAGTCACTTAAGTAAGGATATGAGTACAATTCTTGTTGAACATTGTTACCCCTTCCCTCATTTTCTCCCACTTTCCCTCTCCCCTGACTACCTTTCCTCCCAACTTATAAGGTTTATTTCCAACAGAGTGTCTTGTGAGTATCACTGTTGCATTGATTTTCTTTAAATAGTTCTACAAAGGAGTTGCCATTTATCAAAGCAGTTTTTCAATGCAATCTATCTTGATCAATGTCACTCCAGTATTTTTCACCCATTCTTCCCCTACATACCCCTTCTTTCACTCTTCTTAATTTTGTAGGATATACATTGAATTCTTGTCTTCATCCCTCTTTCTCCTCTTCTTTTGTCTACCTCTTCCTCTCAACCCCACCCCACCCCTCTTGAGTACCCACTTCCTAGAGTTGCATTTTCTTAAACCTCGATTTTGGCTTTCTAAGGATTAGACTATTTGAAACTCTGCTTTGGTTCTATAATATTGCAGTTAATACAGTTGTATACACCTGCATACTACCCAACATATTTACTTTGAGTTCTACATATAAGGGAAAGATGGCTTCTACATGTACCTTCTATAAACAAGAGAGAGCAAAGGTTCTCATTTCTTTATGTAACTGCAAGGTCAATCTTCAATTTGTTTTCTTCTCTGAAATACTTAGAGCAAGCAACTGAAACGTTTGGTATAGTATCTGTATGAATCAGTAATTTAAAAGAAGTTAAATGTAGGGAGGAGGGAGGGGGGTATGAGGGACAAGGTAACAAACAGTACAAGAAATGTATCCAATGCCTAATGTATGAAACTGTAACCTCTCTGTACATCAGTTTGATAATAAAAAATTTAAAAAAAGAAGTTAAATGTAAAGGATAGTGCCATCAGAAAAGAGTTGGCTTGATATAAGCTAATCAGGTTATAACCTTTGGCATATTCCTGCCAGGACTGCTAATTAGAAACAAAAAACAAAAAACAGAAAAATAACATTTTTTTATCATCTGAGATAAGTGATATTTTTGAATGCCAATGGTTAGGCCATCACGATGAACTCAGTGCTCTACAGGTTCAGTCTAGTCTGTCTCTTGCATTTCTCATTCAGGTAATTTCCATCCTCTTCAGTTTTCTCATTATTAAAAAGAAGGTGAGTAATGAAAGTTAGTTACTTGGTCTTTTGAAATGAGATAAGAATGTATCATTAACTAGTATGTCCATTAATTTAACCATTGCCCCAGTTTTACCTCATAATTTTAATTGGCATCCTTTTCTTTGATCACTTTTAATTATCTTGACAGTCCCCTAAGCACTTTGGCAAGAGTATGGCAGGGAAAGTTAGTAGAAATCAAATTACAATGTGTGTGTGTGTGTGTGTGTGTGTGTGTGTGTGTGTGTGTGTGTCCTGGGCTTGAACTCAGAGCCTCATACTCTTGCTTGTTCTTTTTTGTTTTGTTTTTTTTTCTATCAAGGTTGTCATTTACCACTCTAGCGATACCTCCAGTTCCTAAATTATGAATATTATTATTCTAATTAACATTAATACCTATCAGATCAACTACATTCGCATTTCTTATTCTCCTGATTCATGTGATCACTACTGTAGCCATATTAAGGCAAACTTGGTATGCATAATTAATCATTAAGCAACAGAGCCTTTAGTGCTTCAGTAATATCCTGGTGAAGAGAGGCATGAGCTTAGAATCTTCTAAAAATATTAAAAAATTATTGTTAAGATGATGTATGGAGGGGTTACAGTTACATATGCAAGGTAGTGAGTACATTTTGTCAGACTTGTTACCATCTCCCTCATTTTCTCCCTCCTTCCGTCCTTCCCAGTCCCCCCACCCAAGTTGTATAGTTGGTTTACTGCATATTGTTTTTATAATTATTGCTATTGCATTGGCTCATCTTTTGCCTTTTGTTTCACCATTTTGATGTTCCCCTTCCCTTCCCTGATTCAGACAAACATATATACAATACCCAGGGCACTAAAATCAAATACAGTATAACAGGGGCTAAACCATAAGGGAGGTAAACAGAAGAAAAAACAATTTCACATCGTGCATTAGAAATAACAACAACCATGATAAACTGCTTGTTTCCATAACTTGGAGTTTGTTTCACTTAGCTTCATCTTATGTGTGCATATGTACATAGCTATTGAGCTATTGTGGTCATCCGCTAGGACTACCCTAGACATATACTAATTATTACCCATAAGGGAAATAGAATCTGTGTTTCTTTGGGTCTGGATCACTTCATTTAGTATGATTTTTTCCCAAGTCTTTCCATTTCCTTATGGATAGGGAAATGTCATTCTTTCTGATAGAAGCATAGAATTTCATTGTGTATATATACCACAACTTCTTGACCCATTCATCTATTGAAGGGGTATCTGGGTTGGTTCCATATTTTAGCTATGGTAAATAGTGCTGCAGTGAACAAGGTTGTGCTGGTAGTCTAGGAACATAGAATCTTAATGGAACAACCCTGAAAATCGCAAGTGCTTATATCTTCAAAAAAGTCTTTTTCCTTTTTTCTTCTCCAGGTCTAGAACTATAGAAGGAATTTAATAAATGATTCCTATAAAGACACTGATGCTAGAACTCTCTTCATATTCTCTTTCTGATTGGCTGTGCAGACACTACTGGATGGTTTATTGCAACTTGGCAGTCCAGTTCCAGTGCATATTAAAGCTTAGGATGGCATTGAAGTCATAAAATATTTTGCAGAAATGAGAATTTTGGTGTGTATTAGACAGTACAATTAAATGTAGCTGACACACACAAAAAAGCCTTGAAGTCTCTTGGATGTAACACAATAAATGGTACTCTTCACTGATTTCTCATATCACTCTGCAGCTACCTATGCAGGAATATGTGTCCTTTGAGTTTGTTTTTATTTTTATTTTTGTGACACAGCAAAGTGAAAGATAGCAAAGGTCCACTGATTCTCAAAATGTCATTTACACTCAGAGACCACCTGCCAGAATATGCTAGTAAAATTGTGTATTAATTTATGTTTTGATTATACTTGAGTTTGAATTGAGAACCTTTAGCTTATTAGGGAGATATTGTCACTTGTCTGCAGATCTTTTTGCTTTTGTCAGTTTTTAAAAATTAAATTATACCTTGTTTATTTTATATTTTTCAAATTTTATGTAACCTTCTGAACTTGCAATGAAGATTATTATTATTTTTTGCCAGTCCTGGGCCTTAGACTCAGGGCCTGAGCACTGTCCCTGGCTTCTTTTTGCTCAAGGCTAGCACTCTACCACTTGAGCCACAGCGCCACTCCTGGCTTTTTCTATATATGTGGTGCTGAGGAAGCGAACCCAAGCCTTCATGTATACGAGGCAAGCACTCTTGCCACTAGGCCATATTCCCAGCCTGAAGATTATTTTTTAAAAAGAAAAGATACTAAAATTTTGTAAATCTATGTCAATACAGCTATGCAAAAATAGAAAACAGTGTAGAAAACCTTAGATGGAATGTGGTAAACTATTCACAATCCTTTCTGGATAGTGGATCAGTTTTTTTGAAATTTTTTGTGCAATTTAATTGAAGTGTAGTTAAAATAATATTGTGTATATATATTTAATTTATAATTTTTATTATCTTTAAAGTAGTTGGTCATAAGGGTCTCAATTCCACATATCAATTTATACGAGTATAATCTGCTTAATCAGTGTCAGACATTTCATTGTTCTCCTCCATCTCACTCATTCTTCAAATTACTTGGTTCCATTTTCACATATGTACACTGTATATTTTTAAGTAGTAAATAGAACTTTATAAACTTTTTTTCTGCCTCAAGACTGTCCCCTCTGATTTCCATCTCCTGTGTAACTAGGATTATAGGTATGAGCCATCAATGCTCAACATTGCTATCTTTTTGGTGGTACTGGGATTTGAAGTCAGTGTCTTCCAGGTTAAATACAATACCATATGTCCACATAAACAGCCCTTTTGCTTTAGTTTGTTTTAAGATACAGTCTCAAGTTTTTGTTAGAGTCAAATATTAGATAGAGATCTTCCTATCTTTTCCCCTTCAATGGCTGGTATTACAGGTATGAACCACTAAGCTTGGCTTGAAATGTTTCCTTTTCAATTTGGTCTGAAATTCTTCTTCATGGGGGATGAGGAAAGATTAGTAGTGTTACTAGTGTGGAATTTTTGTAATTGTTCCAGACAATGAAAAAGGCATCGATATATTGAATTGAAATCTCTTTGTATGGCTGCTTACGGATAATAAAAAAGGAAAAGATGTGTAAGGAGTTTGGTTCCAGTTTGTTTGTCATAAAGGCCCATGCTTTGTGAAGATATTTGTGGTGTGAATTTGGTTGCTTTTTTTTCTTATTGGTCTGGAAATCTTGTATCTCAAATGTCACAGATGATCACACTTGTGTATAGAATTTCACTCAGCCTTGTGTGCCTTGCAGGTCTAAAAACCTAGGAGGGTTGATTTCTTTTCCATCACCTTCAAAGTGTGCTACAGACAGACCATATTTTCATCAAATAGTGGTCATTTGAATGACTAAAGGCAGTGTTCAAATAACAGGGAAATAGTCTGTTATACAACCCTTAAAGCAATTTGAAAAAAATAAATAAAAGATGGAATTAGCCACAGTTCCATATAAAAGCTTTCATAAAACCAAGAAATCATCACTTTGTCATTCACAGCCCTTCCCTAGCCTTTTCTTTATCTGGTATGAAGTAATTTTTTTTTTTTTTTTTTTTTTTTTTTTTTTTTTGGCCAGTCTTGGGCCTTGGACTCAGGGCCTGAGCACTGTCCCTGGCTTCTTCCCGCTCAAGGCTAGCACTCTGCCACGTGAGCCACAGCGCCGCTTCTGGCCGTTTTCTGTATATGTGGTGCTGGGGAATCGAACCTAGGGCCTCATGTATCCGAGGCAGGCACTCTTGCCACTAGGCTATATCCCCAGCCCATGAAGTAATTTTTTTAAGTACTATTTTGCTGGGACTTGGGTTTTCTCATTCATCATGCAATACATTATTGTAATCAAAGGAAGCCACACTTTAAAATAGCAAATTTAGATGTCCAAAGGACTACAAACATGTATGAGTTGCATGAGTGGTAGATAGACAGATTCCTGGTGTTGCCATCTTCTGTGTTCATTTTACACTGTTGTAGCCTCATCTTCAAGAGGCTACACCCACACAGTGAGAGTGGGAAGTTTAGTGCCACAGAGCAAAGGTTACAACTGCTTCACCTTAAAACCCTCTTGCATCCACATGTTGCAAGTTTTTTTCTTTTGTTTCTATTTTTGTTTTTGTTTTCATTTTCTCTTGTTTGTTAGTTTGTCTTTGGGAGGGGAAGGGGGACACAGAAAATGTAGAGTAACGGGTGAACAAATACAACAGAGGCACTCACTAGATACTATGTGCAAATTGATCTGTTCATCTTGTGGTGGAGATGGGAGGGAGAAACAGAGAGAGAGAGAGAGAGGGAAAGAGAGACAAATGTCAATAAGAATTGAATTCTTTACCTGACCCATGTAACTTTGTATATCACCTCTGTATATCATCTCTACAACAAAAATAAAATACATTTTTAAAAGTTATTTTCTATCAATTAGTGGTTATAAAGTTCTTTGAGAAGGAAAGAAACCCACCACTTTATGAATTTATAGGGTTATCTTGTTGTTATTCATGAAACACCACAAAGTGCAATTATTCTTGTTTTAAAAAAATATTTTATTTGAACTGTGCAGGATGTTTGACATTGTTATTTTCTTATAAGTTAGCCAAGCTTTCCTCCATAGGAACCATGTTGAGAAAACTACCTACCTTACTGGGTCCCTGATTCCAAATCTGTGAACTGGGAAAAGCCTACTTTGTAGAGTGTTATCAATATTAGAAGTAATGTGTGGCAAGGACTGATGATTGAATCCAGTTGGTTATGGTGCCCAACAAATTTCAGAGATAATTATATTTTATTAATCAAGACATGAGATAAATAAAGGGTAAGTAAGCCCAATCAGCTTTGATCATCGTTTGGCAAAAATATTTAGAATTGATCTTGCAATATAATGGTTTAAGTAGGAGAAACCATTGATTCTAGGTTAATGAGTTGCTATGATAAAAATATAGCTACTTTGTATTAAAAAGAGATCAATTGTAGACATTATAATAACTTAACCCAAGGAACTGGTTTTGCAAGAATTTCAAGTACAAAGTTAGGCAAGAGAGAAGAGAATTAAGGATCAGATCACACTATACAGTAATATCTTACATTATAAATGCTGGCATTTTACATGACTCAGGCTTTAAGAATTTGGTTGTCTGATGTAAAGATTATTGAAGTGCCACAGGAAAGGGGACAGCATAATTATAGTACATTTCTAGATCAATTGTTGTTACATTAAGATAGAGCATTGAAATACTAATTCTTTGTTGAGGGAACAACAGTGGGACTTTCTACCCTCCTATGACAGCTAGGTCTTCATATATGTACAATGACTTCCGGAAAGAATAAAATAAATGTATAATGCAATTTTTTCCACAATGGTTTAAAAAATTTTGCAATAAAGTTTTCATTTTATTTACTTTTTTTACATCATAGTTTCTAAAGTTTGTTGAGAATCAGACACATGCAGAAAAGCATGCAACATTTGTTATAAGGACCCACAACTGTGTGACTTTTTCAGGGTTAGCTTAATCCTGAGTCACCATTACCCAGGAAACAGAACAGGCCAGGAAACAGAACATTTCCTGCCCTCTAGCAAGCTAGCTTCTTATACTCCCTTCTAACCAACCCAGGATAATATCTGTTCTGACATCTATTCCAATTTACTAATCTCGTCCATTTTGGCGTGTCATGAAAATGGAAACATAAAATGTGTATGCTCTAGTGTTTACTTTGCTTAAGTGATGATCACAAAATTAGTTTGAAATAAATACTTTTTAGTAATACAGTACAAAAACTGTACACAAAATTTAGTCTACCAGCTGGAGGATGAAAAGGCTATGTAATAAGTTAAAAGCAACACTTAAAATTACTCTAATTTGGGGGAAGGGAAAGTGGGGGAGGGGAGGGGGAATGAGGGACGAGGTAACAAACAGTACAAGAAATGTCTCCAATGCCTAATGTATGAAACTGTAACCTCTCTGTAATTCAGTTTGATAATAAAAACAAAATATATATAAAAATTACTCTAATTTTTCATGATTTCTTTGTTCAAAGAAAAGACAAAGTGAGGGATGTGTCAATGATTCATTGCAATTTCAAATATTCCAAAATTTACTAGCTTTAAATAGTAACAGTCTCCTGTGGTTCTTCTGCTGGTCTTCTCTGGTGTGATTCTTGCAACTACTGTCATTCAAAAAAAAAAGTTTTGCTAGGACTGGAAATCAAAAATGGTTTTATGTATGTGTCAGGCACTTCAGCCAAGATGTCTGGAAGAGCTGGAAGTCAGGTGGGACCCTTCTGGTCTCTCTCTGCAGTAGAGTAGTGGGGAGTCATTATGTTATAAGGTAATTTAAAGCTCCTGAGAGGGGTTAAGGAGTCACTTCTATTCCTCTTAAGGCTGAAGCCTAGATCCAAAGTGGAAAAGTTTACTTGAACAACTTTCTGTTAATTAAGGAAGCTCCCAAGGCCAACCTGATTCCATGTTGGAGGGAAAATAAATGCATCTTTTGCTAGGCAGGGCTTTACCACTTGGGCCATCCTTCCAGCCAAGATACATTGCTCAGCAGGAAGAAGGGCAGGGATTTGTTCACAAAACATAGGATATACAACATGAAATGCATCTCCGAAAATTGCCATTAAACATAGCTTACAAATGGGACATTTTTAGACCCAATAACAACATGAATGGTCTTACTTTTGGGGGTTCAAAAAGTCAACATTATCATTGGCTTAGCCCTCAACTATTTTTTTTTCTTAATCAGAGTTACTTGCGAAATGTTACTATTATATAGGAGAGAATTTTAAGGTCACCTAATCTAAGTACATCTCTCTTGATAAAAGTAAGTATTTAAACTAGATTATAGGTGTTTGCCTAGGTGAGAGGTATACAATAGGGCATGGCTAATTTGTGATTCATTGTGACTTTGGTGGAGAGAAGGATCTAAGGAAGCCGAATATAGAACACATACACTTCATATGGAAGTTAAAAAGGTGGGAAACTACCTGGGTAATGAGCATGCTCAGCAAATTCTCAGTATGGTAAGGTCCTACAGGCTGAGTTGTACACAAAGGAACATTCCAAGTACAAGGATTTGAGGAAGGATTGAAGAGTCTGTAAGAGGTGTTTACAATTTTGCCTGAGGAAGGAGAAACTTCTTCCCATTAGTTAGAGAGAAGACTTCTTGGAAGAAGTGTTTCAACATCATTTTGAAGGAGAAACAGCTTTTCTATGAGCTGTTCAGTTAGTGTATAGGAATTCTTAACCTTTCCCAGGAAGGAAATATGTATTTCATAGATAATGGAAAGATAATATTTATGTGAAATATGCATATGAAAAAGACATTGAATTTCATTTACATATGAAAAAGACATTTTTCATATCCATGTGTAAGCTTAAGGTTCATCTATACATGGTATATATATCTATACAGTAAAAAATAGCTATTTTTATAGCAAGCATGCTTTATTTGCACACTTATTACAAATGACTTTGATCAAGTGAAGTTAAAACTAGTCAAAAAACCAAAATTTTTTATGTCTAGTGGAGCTGTTACACAGCTCAGTGGATGGGAAAGAGCTCTCATTCAATCTTGCATTATTGCCAGTTTTGTTTAAATCTTTCAGTCACTCTTTGTCTTTCTAGGAGATAAGGGTTTTTTCCCATTGGCTTATTGAGAAAATGGGAGACTTGGTTTGTGTGTGTGTGTGTGTGTGTGTGTGTGTGTGTGTGTGTGTGTGTGTATGTTTTGAAACAGTGCCCTTTAAAGTCTAGCCTATACTTCTTTGACCCTTGGACTTGTTGTAACATATTTATTTTATGCTGCAATTGTTATCTTGACATGTTCATCATAACAACTATAGTTTTCTCATTCCTGGAAATTAGGAGAACGCTCTGAGGTACGAATGTGCATCAACTTTTTTTTTTTTTTTTTTGGCCAGTCCTGGGCCTTGGACTCAGGGCCTGAGCACTGTCCCTGGCTTCTTCCCGCTCAAGGCTAGCACTCTGCCACTTGAGCCACAGCGCCGCTTCTGGCCGTTTTCTGTATATGTGGTGCTGGGGAATCGAACCTAGGGCCTCGTGTATCCGAGGCAGGCACTCTTGCCACTAGGCTATATCCCCAGCCCCATCAACTTGTTTTCACTGAAGTTTCAGGAGGTGCAAGAGTCACTGTGAAATTAATAAATCCCAGGTGAAGAAGGAAAACTCTGTAAAAAGGGAAGTAACAGATTAGAGATTCTCCTCTTGCTCTGGAATGAGTTAGTAGTATGGTGTGTTCTTCCTTTTGTTTCTGATCCCTTTGTTGACCAGCCCAGTGTCCAATACCATTACTATTCCATCTGCAGTTTTTAATTAGAGAGTGAATCTTTCTGTTAAATTTTTTAGATTATTTTTAGACCTAGGTAATTCCGTGTGTGTGTATGTGTGTGTGTGCGTGCACGCTCAAGTGCACATGCATGCCAGTAATGGGGCTTAAACTCATAGCCTGGGCACTGCCCCTTAGCTCTTTTGCTCAAAGTAGGCTTTCCAGTACTTGAATAAAAGCTCCATTTCAGGCTTTTTGGTTGTAAATTGAGATAACAGTATCACATACTTTCCTGCTTAGGCTGGCTTTGAATGGTGATCCTCAGGCCTTATTCTTCTGAGTAAATAGATTACAGGTATGAGCTACAGTGTCCAGCTTTGGACATGAGTAATTTTTAAAAATCAATGTGCTAGCACTGTGATTCCTTATTTATTAGCGAGAATTAATGTATAGTGAATGCATAAAATGATTCATCCAAACATGTTTTTCTTTTCTTAAAACACAAATAGTAATTGTATAAAGGGATTCATTGTGATATTTCCACATATATGTATGGGTGTAATGATCAAATTCACCTGTTGAACTACTCTTTCTTTACCCCTTCCCTCCCTATTGAACAATGTTGCTAGGTTTAATTGTTATAATTGCATCCATGTCTATAAAATATAAACTATGAAATACAAAATATCAGCCCGGTGCTGGTGGTTCATGCCTGTAAT
Source organism: Perognathus longimembris pacificus (assembly GCF_023159225.1). Taxonomy (NCBI): domain Eukaryota; kingdom Metazoa; phylum Chordata; class Mammalia; order Rodentia; family Heteromyidae; genus Perognathus; species Perognathus longimembris. Next base: position 23,278,472 of record NC_063179.1, on the reverse strand, counting down.
AGTAACTACTCAGAGGCCTGCGATATGAGGATCACAGTTAGAAGGCAGGTTGGATAGGAAAGTCCATGATATTCTTATCTCCAATTAACCACCAAAGAAGAAAAAACAAAAGGAAAAGAAACTGGAAGTGGTGCTGTGGCTCAAAGTGGTAGAGCACTAGCTTTGAGCATAAAAGCTCAGGGACAGTACCAAGCCCTACAATCAATCAATTAAAAAAAATTTGAGCTATTCATCCCTTCTCACCTATTTTCGTTCTTGCTCCTTGATTCCATTCTAAATAGTCCTCCATTTTACACTAATTTTATTTATTTATTTGTATAGCTTCAGCATTTAAAGGGACCATACATCACCTGTCTTTCTTAGCCTGGCTTACATCATGAAGAATTCTAATTCCATTTATTTGCCTTTTACATACAGGTCGTGTTTTCTGCATGTAGTGATAATTTTACTTTCTACTTCCTTATTTATATCTCTTTTCTTTCTTTCTCTTTTCTTTTGCTGTAGCTAATAACCCTAGCACTCTATTAAATCATTTACAAATGCTATATCATTCTGGTGGATAGTTTTCTTCACGTTATGAAGTGATCTTCTTTCTCTATTCTGATTCATTTTAGTTTGAAGTCTTTTTTCCAAGTGTGAGTATACTGACTCTTGTTTGCTTTCAAGCTCTGATTGGAAAGTCTTTTTCCATCCTTTAAGTTTATATTGCTTTTTAACAGTGAGTTGCTTTTCTTGTAGACAAAAAAGTGAATCTTTAATTAAAAATACAAACTTCCAAACTTTTACGGAAGCTTTAGAATTGTTAGGAATTATTATTGAAAAGAACATAGAAATTTCTGCTAATTTATGTTTTTCTAGTGTTTGCTTTTTACTTAATCCTCATTTACTCACCTACTCACCTACTCATTGAGTGAGATGTATCCTTTCCTATACTTTCATGATTGCATTTATCTTCCTTTTCTTGACGTGAAATTCCTTACAAATCTTCTCTAATATTAGTTCGGTGGTTATGGATTAGTTTCATTTGTATTTATTATGGAAGTACTTCTTCAATTTTCAAGGATAGTTTTGTTGGATATAGTAATTTGCATTGGCAATTTATTTCATTCCTTGACCTTCCTGCTTTTATTAATTTTTTTTTTTTTTTACTGAGAAACATACTGTTATATACTATTCTTCTAATAAATTTGTTTCCAGAATAACTAAAACTGATTTTTCACTTCTCTTTTGTATTTTCAGTATTCCTTCCTTGCACTGTATGGCTAATATTTTTATTTTTATTATGTGGAGAGTCCCTTTTGGTCTTGTCTGTTTGGAGTACCAAAAGTCCCCTGTATCTGAATGACCCTTTCTTTCAGTAGTTTTTTTTTTCTTAAATATATTTCTGTCTTTTATATCTCCTTTTCTTTGCTCATGATTTGTAAGTTTGGTCTTTTAACTTTTTTTTTAAAATTTGATTTTATTGTCAAGGTGATGTACAGAGGGGTTACAGTTACATATGTAAGGTAATGAGTATTCTTGTAGAATATTATTACCCCATCCCATTTTTCTTCCATTTCCCCCCCTCCAAAACCCTCAACTTGTAAAGTTCAGTTATATTATATTGTCTTATGAGTATTGCTGTTACATTGGTTCACCCTTTGTCCTTTGTCTCACCATTTTGTGATTCCCTTTCCCTTCCTCAAATCAGACAAACATATATACAAGACACAGAGTAGAAAAACAGTGACAACAGATTCTTCATATGATGGGGGAATACCTTAGTGTCTAGCCTATTTCTCCATATGATTGTTTTTTTCTTATTTATTGTCAAAGTGATGTACAGAGAGGTTACAGTTTCATAAGTTAGGCATTGGGTAAATTTCTTGTACTGTTTGTTCCCTCCTCCCTCATTCCCCCCCTCCTGCTTTCCCTCTCCCCCCATGGGTTGTTCAGTTGGTTTACACCAAATGGTTTTGTAAGTATTGCTTTTGTAGTCATTTGTCTTTTTACCCTTTGTCTCTCAATTTTGATATCTCCTTTCACTTTCCTATTTCTAATACCAGTATATACAGTTTCCAATGTACTCAGATAAGATACAGTGATAGTGTGGGTACAACCACAGGAAGGGGATACAAGAGGATCATCAATAATAGAAGCTACGGTTTCACATGGCATGTTGAAAGTAATTACAACAGTGACATAACACTCATTTCCATAACATGGAGCTCATTTCACATAGCATTATCTTATGCATTCATAGGGCATAGATATTAGGCACTTGTGATCCTTTGCTGTGACTAGCCTAAACCTGTGCTAATATTTTCTATGAGGGAGACCACAGAGTCCATGTTTCTTTGGGTCTGGCTCACTTCACCTAGTATAATTTTTTCCAAGTCCTTCCATTTCCTTACGAATGGGGCGATGTCATTATTTCTGATGGAGGCATAAAATTCCATTGTGTATATGTACCACATTTTCCTGATCCATTCGTCTACTGAAGGGCATCTGGGTTGGTTCCATATTTTAGCAATGACAAATTGTGCTGCGATGAACATTGTTGTGCTGGTGGCATTACTGTGATTTTGTTTGTGGTGTTTTGGATAGATACCCAAAAGTGGGGCTGCTGGGTCATAGGGGAGTTCTATGTTTAGCCTTCTGAGGAATCACCATACCACTTTCCAGAGTGGCTGAACCAGTTTTAGTCAATTTAACTGTGGGACAGACAAAAAACTTGCTGCCTGGGGGGAAGTGTGCTTTGTTCAAGTGGGATTTTTTTTAAACCATTAGAACATAATAAGGGTAAATCAATACCTATTGGCCCACAGCTGTGATTTCTTGTTTGCCCCACTTATCTGAGGAGATGGCTTTTTAATCTATTTGCCACTATCAGAAATGACACCTCTGGTCAGAAATGTTCCTGGCCATTTGTGGTATCTGCAAATTTGCACTTTGTTCTTCATGACAACTTTTATTCCCCAGGGGAACGAGTCTCAGACATGTTCAAATGTGGTCAATACTAGAAAATGTAGGTAGTCATTAAGAAGAGCAATGTCTAAGGGGCTGAGCCAAAGAAAAACATCTGTAAGTCTAAAACATTTTTGCCAATGGGCCAACAGTCCTGCCTCTCAGGGTTCCTTGGGAATCTGTGCTACAGGAGCCTACAATGAATGTTTTCTGAAGCATACCTTCGGGAGCAGAATTGGTAAAACAGCACTCCTCATGCTCTTTCCTGGGTGAAACTGGTGTAGAGGAGACAACTTTTTCCACATTGGTCTTTGCCTTTACCTTTAGTGTCCCTGTCTTTGGTTGTTATTAGTATTATTTTTTCTAGAGGTGAGATTTCAGCGAGCTTTCTGGAGAGCAGAGATTCTCTTTTCACAGTTGATAGAAATATGAGAAATGGATTCAGTCAAGAGGGAACACCAGTTGTTAGCTGCTTTTGCTCACACTTAGGCTGGTTTCAGCGACTAGAGGGAAGTGCACCATTTGGCTTGTGGAAATTTATGAGACTAATTAGAGGCTGGGCAGGTGTGAGGAGCACTCACCTTCTGGCCTCCAACAGCTTATTAGCTTCTATTTGGTACAGTACAAGGATTGAGGAGTGTCAACTGGCAGGGTAAGAGGCAAAACACCGGTTCTGGTATCCCAGAAGCCAAATGAGGGAAAGGCTTTTAGAGTAGCAGTGGTGAATGATGGGTAGAAGCTAGGGGACTTAAAAGATTGAGAATTGGCCATGAAATTGATCCACAGGAAGCACAATGGATACTTCGGAATTCAGAGCTTTGGTGAGATGGAGGAGAAGGAAATCTAGTTCAGCTCTGGGGAGGAGCTCACTTAGACCAAACACATAGCCTTGCCTATCACTGTACAAGTCCCTGTACAATTGGGTTCCTAGACACCAAAACTCACTCATATTCTATGGCCTATGTCCAGCTAATGGCCTGTTTCATTTAATTCGTATAGCTTACATTTTTTGATATAGTTTCAAATTAGAACTAGTTCCCAGTATTTATACAAATCTGGATGATTTTATTTAGTACTCTAAAATTTCTGACTTTTAGAAAATGTAAGTAAGTTTGTTTTACTTTTCTGCCTGCGTGCCTGTCAAAACTGAGTAGGTGCTGAATGACTCTTCCTACTTTAGTTGGAGTGTACATTTTCTCTTCACACTGTCTGTATTGCCTTGTTGACATATGCATTTCTAAAGAGAATGGAATCAGTAGTCCTTTTATGACCAGCAATTAGCCGACTTTGCTGGTTTCTATAGACAACTTTTTTTGGGGGTGGGGGGGATAATATCTCACTATGTGGCCTATACTGTACTTAAGATATACTTGTTTCTGCCTCTGGTGCTGGGATTGGAGGCATGTATCACTGTACTTAGCTCTATAAAAATTTGAGCTTATGATCACATTCTCTGCAAAGAAGAGATATTTCTCTCTAATTATAGATGTTAACATTTGAAAACCTGTCTGTCACTCTTTTTGGGGCCAATAAAGAATCATATAATTTTACTCTTGGTATGTGGCTTTGGAGAAGTAGTAAGGGATAGCTGTTTAATTTAGGAGAAGTTCTTGCTTTCTTGTGGTTGTATTTTCCTTGCTAAGGGAAAGAGGACCACATAGCTCCTGGCCTTGAATAGCTTGTTAGCTTCTGTTTGGCACAGTGCAGGGATTGAGGAGGGTCAGCTGGCAGGGTAAGAGGTATTCCAGAAGTCAAGTGAAGGAAGGGCTTTTAAAGGACCAGTAGTGAAGGATGGGTAGAAGCTAGGGGACTAAGGATTGAGAAATGTGAAGTTGATTCACAGGAAGCATAAGGGTTACTTTGAATTTGAAAGCCTTGGTGGAATGGAGGAGAAGGAAATGGAGTTCAGCTCTGAGGAGGAGCTCACCTAGACTAACAATGTGTTACCTTCTATTTGGTGCAGAACAGGGACTGAGGCGGGCCAGTGGCCTGACCTGACTGATTCTGTAGGGACAGAACCGGTAAAGTGCCACCAGAGACATCACCTGGAAACTGAGTAACATGGGGCGAGTTATTCAGTGATTGGAGTTACAGTTCACTCCTCTATGAAATGAGAATGCCAAATGCTCATCTTGAGTGTGTTATCTTCATTAATAAATGTAATGATTCAATTAGTGTCACTGACACTGCAGTGTGAATAATAGAGTAAGTCCTCCAGGGATATGTGCATTTTGAAAGGGAAGTTTCTAACTAATGTGAATCAGTGGTAAGTGGGAAAGAAGTGAGGCACTTTCTGAAGGAGGTTTGAAAGGACTGTTGACATTGTTTTATAGAAGGACAGGGATCAATATCTTAACTGTGGACTTCCTTTTCATGGATTCAGAGATGTTAAGTAGAAGAAAATTCACAAATTTAATGATTTTCAATGAATGAAAGATCTGTCTTTGCTTATATGAGCAGATGATTCCTTAGCCACATAGATTACATCTTAAAATACATATTTAATTCTTGTCACTCTTTCACTGTCCTACTTTATGAACTATCAAGCTCTTCATAGCCAGATCTTACTCTGTGATGTCCTTCATGCCCATCCTTCCCTTGCCATTCACAGGCTCTCATTCCCCCTCCAACCCTTACCTCCTCCACTCAAACCATGGCAGGACCACACATGCTCTCAGGGCTGCAGGCTTTTCTTCTCTCACACATCCTACACCTTGTTATCAAGATAGTTGCCCCCACTTCCAGGAAGATGGCAGAGGAGCAGCAGATCCCTAGCTGAGCTCCCTCCAACATCGCAGTTTTCCTACCCCAGAGAAACTTTTACTCCTAGAAAGACAGCCCAAGTAAGTTCTAACAGTACAGGGATTCTGGCCAGGAATGAAAAATTGACTTTGCTGGTCTGCAAAGACAGATTTGAGCTCCAGGCGGTGACCTGCCGCCATGCCAGTGCTGGTGCCTGCATAGCGCCCCCCACTCCGCGCAGCTAAAGCACACAGTGGCGAGCAGGGAGAAATCCTCCAGACGGCGGCAGACAGATGCGGATCGCAGGCTGAGCACAGACGGGCTGAAATCACAGAGAAAGTGTGAGTACCCCACGAAAGATATTCTCACTCGCGCCCATAGAGCAGCTTCTGGGAGGTACCCCTTCCCCCACCGCCAGAGCAAAGCGCCATCTCTGACACTGGCATAGCATCAGACCAGACTGGAACTAAAGCAGGCCTGGGGAAAGCGAGGACAAAGTGGCCATCTTTGAGAAGGGCAAGAAGGACCAACCAGTGAGAGCCAGCTCCACCCAGGAGAACGACACCTGCCCAGGCAGGGGGCTCGTCCTGGGCTGCGGCTCAGTCAGAGGTGCCCTGCCCTGCCCGCCCGAATTCCTAAATTAAAAGCAAAAGCGGCGAGCAGCTACCAGTGGCTCGGAACAGCCACATGGGAGAACAAACAGTTTCTGAGACAGAAAAACGGTCCCATCACAGAGGAAGCCCAATTCCCAGCCCAAAATGGTGCTGAATTCCAAACCCAACTCTGACCAGCAGGCCGCCCCGCCCAGGAGGGAGGAACCTCCCCCAGGCAAGCAACTCTCAGTCAGGTAAACCAGGCCATAGGCATCCAGCCCTGTTGAGTCCACAGCCTATTCAAAGCCAGGCGTTAAAGGCAGCGTCCCCACAGCAGACAAGAGGAGCCAGGATTTCACTAACAGGGGAAGAGGGTCAGAACAGATCCACCCCCTGTGAACTGAAAGCAAGGCAAACCAGCCAAGCAGCAAAATAGACTGCAGACCATCGCAAGGAAACCAGAGACTGTAGAAAGCCCACCCAAACAAGGAAGACTCCATTTTGTTTTCCTCAAACATTTTTTAAGCTTTCTTTTTTTTATTTTTATTTATTTTTATTTTTCCATTTCTGAAAAGTCGTTGTTTTTTTTGTTTTCCATTTTTACCTGTTTGTTTTATCAAGTTTTTTTGGTTGTTTGTTTTTCTGGTAGTTTTCCTTTTTATTTTTTAAAATAATTTTTCTCTGTTTTGTGCATCTGTCTTCCAGTATTTTTTCTTTATTTCTCTCTTTGCATTCTCTTTCTTTAAAAATTTACTTTCCTATGAATAACACTTCCACTCTTTACTGCTAACTCTCCATTGTCTATCATTTTAACCTTGTTCTTTCTACTGATTCTACTCTCCTCCACATTTCCACATCACTGAAACTAAACCATAATCATCACCCACCCCCCCCCCCCATACATTTTACTCTGTTCTCTTTACTACCTCTAACTTACCCTCCTGACTTACTTCCAGGACCTCCAGATTCCATTGACTCCTGGTTATTGGATAGAGGGCATCCCTGCTTAATCTGAATGAATCAAAGGGGTTCATAGAGAAAGCCAGTCCAAAAAGAACTTAATATAAGAACAAGAATTGTTCATAGGGTTGTAATAGTAAATAAGTAACTACTGAATACTGGGCTCAGGATTGGTTGTTATATTGAAATTGTATTCTTTAGGAACACCAAATCTAATTTTATATAAAGGTATACAAAGTATCTGTATATAATTGTGAACCTCTAAGATTTACACAACAGTGCTTTGTAAGGTCTGCTTTGGGTCTTAAACGGTGCTCACAGGTGCTTGTAGATTGGCATCCCCAATCCAAATGGGCAGAAGAAACACAAGAAAGATGGCAAACAATGGAGTCTTATCTCCCACTCAAAACAAGCAGGAAGCAGAGCAGTTAATCAAAGACATAGAAAAGAACCCTCAAAATGCTCTACAAAGTCTACTGATAAACATAATAAATGAAAAGCTTGAATCAATACAGCAATCCTTCCATAAAGTAATAGACGATTTCATGGCCTCAACAAATAGAAAGATAAATGAAATTCAAGAGTCCAATGAAAAGATAGCTACCCAGCTAAAAGATTTGAGAGACAGCACTCAAAACCAAATTAATGAAGTTAATGAAGTAAAGAAGTCCATACAGGACCTAAGAGATGACATAGAAATCATCAGGAAAGACCAGTCAGAAGGAAAAGAGATTCGAAATCAAGTAGCTAGCCTACAATCCCGACTAACTGAAGCAAAGGATCGAATCTCAGGAGCTAAAGATTCCCTAGAATCTATGGAGAAAGATCAAAAATCAATACAAAAACTAATCCAATCAACATAACAGATCACTCCAGGAGCTCCAAGACACAATCAGGAAGCCCAATTTGAGGCTAATAGGTATCTAGAAAAACCAGGCGAAAGAAGTTAATGGAATAGGAAACCTATTTAACAGAATATTAGCCGTGAACTTCCCAAATATCCAGAAGGATAGGCTTATACAGATACAAGAAGCATTTAGAACTCCAAACCGACCAGACCAGAACAATACATCCCACCGGCACATTGTGATTAAAACAGAATCAATAGAGTCCAAGGAAAGAATCCTTAAAACTGTTAGGGAGAAGAAAACAATCACATATAAAGGAAAAGCAATCAGATTTACCCCAGACTTCTCAGCAGAGACCATGAAAGCAAGGAGAGCCTGGAATGAGGTATGCCAAACCCTAAATAAAAATAACTACCAACCAAGAATACTGTACCCAGCTAAACTCTCATTCATAGCCGAAGGACAAATAAAAGTCTTCTACAGTAAGGAAAAACTGAAACAATATATCTCCACCAAACCAGCTTTACAGAAAATCCTCAAAGATGTACTATACAGGGAAAATAATCAAGATCTCAATACAGACAGAGAAATGAACCCTAAATAGTAAACCAGAATAACAGATCAAGAAATGGGAAGACAGAGCTTTGAACAAAATAGTGTTAATGAAAGGAACAAATGATCAGCTCTCAATCCTAAGTCTCAACATTAATGGACTTAACTCTCCAATCAAACGACATAGGCTCATAAGTTGGATCATAAATCAAGATCCATCTTTTTGCTGCCTCCAAGAGACACATCTATCCAGCAAAAGTAAACATCTTCTAAAAGTGAAAGGCTGGAATCAAATTTACCAAGCAAATGGCCCCCATAAGCAGGCCGGAGTTGCAATCCTACTATAAGTCAAAATTGACTTCAAATTAAAAAAGGTAAGAAGAGACAAAGAAGGTTACTACATACTAATAAAGGGATCTCTCCTACAGGAAGATATAACCATCCTAAATATCTACACACCAAATAAAGGAGCACCCAACTTCATCAAACAAACACTACTGACTCTAAAAACACACATAGACCCAAACATATTGATAGTTGGGGACTTTAACACTCCACTGTCACCTATGGACAGATCAACACGTCAAAAACTGAACAAGGAAACCACAGAACTAAACAATTGCATAGACCAACTAGACTTAACCGACATCTACAGAATATTCCACCCAGCAACAACAAAATACACATTCTTCTCAGCAGCACGTGGAACATTCTCCAAAATAGATCACATTTTAGGGCAAAAAGAAAATCTGTACAAATTCAGAAGTATTAAAACCATTCCCTGCATTCTCTCAGACCACAATGGAATAAAATTAGAGCTCAACTCAAACAGCCACCACAGAAAATCCTACAATTCATGGAGACTAAACAAAACACTGCTGAACCAACAGTGGGTCATTGAAGAAATTAAAGCGGAAATTCAAATGTTTATGGAATTCAACCAAGATGAGGACACAAAGTACCAGCTCCTTGGGACACAGCAAAGGCAGTAGTCAAAGGAAAATTTATATCTCTGCGTGCATACACCAACAAACTGGAGAAACAGCAACTCAATAATTTAAGGAAGCACCTTAATTTCCTTGAAATAGAACAAGCCAAACCCCAAGTAAATAGATGGAAACAAATAATTAAAATCAAATCAGAATTAAATCAATTAGAGACAAAAAAACATTGAAAAAATCAACAAAACAAAGAGTTGGTTCTTTGAAAAAAAATCAACAAGATAGACAGACCCCTAGCAAACCTGACCAAAAAACGAAGGCAGCACACTCAAATAAACAAGATCAGAGATGAAACAGGTAACATCACCACATAAACAACCAAAATTCAGAACACAATAAGGGACTACTTTGCAAACATTTATGCCAACAAATTCGAGAACTTGGAAGAAATGGATGATTTCCTAGAAAAAATTCATATCTCCAAATTCAACCATGAAGATTTAAACCTTCTAAACAGACCCATTTCCAGTATTGAAATAAAAACAGCAATAAGTGTTCTCCCATCCAATTAAAGCCCAGGTCCAGACGGATTCACAGCAGAATTCCACAAGGCCTTCAAAACAGAACTCACACCAATATTTCTCAAACTGTTCAATGAAATTGAAAGAGAACGTTCACTACTAGACACATTCTATGAAGCCAGTATAACCCTCATCCCAAAACTAGGCAGGGACTCATCACAGAAAGAGGACTATAGACCGATTTCCCTGATGAACATAGACACAAAAATTCTCAGCAAAATTCTGGCCAATTGACTTCAACAGGTCATAAAAAAAAAAATCATACACCATGATCAAACTGGATTCATACCAGGCATGTAAAGTTGATTCAATATACGCAAGTCAATTAATGTAACCCACCACATCAACCGGAGCAAGGTAAAGAACCACATGATTATATCACTGGATGAGGAAAAAGTGTTCAATAAAATCCAACACCCATTTCTGCTAAAAGCCCTGGAAAAACTGGGATTCCAGGGAACATTCCTGAATATAATCAAGGCAGTTTATGACAAACCAACAGCAAGTATAACTCTAAATGTTGAAAAACTAAAGCCATTCCCTTTAAAATCAGCAACAAGACAGGGATGTCCACTCTCTCCTCTTCTCTTCAACATAGTACTAGAATTCCTAGCCAGAGCAATTAGGCAAGCAGAAAATATAAAGGGGATCCAAATAGGAAAAGATAAAGTTAAACTTCTCTCTCTTCGCAGATGACATGATCCTATACCTAAAGAACCCTATAGACTCTACCCCGAAGCTATTAGAGCTGATCCAAAACTTTGGCAAAGTTGCAGGATTTAAAATAAACCCTCAAAATTCAACGGCCTTTCTCTATGCTAACGACGCGAAGACCGAGGCTGAAATCAGGAAAACAACTCCTTTTGCAATAGCCTCAAAAATCATAAAGTAGCTAGGAATAACCTTAACCAAAGAAGTGAAAGACCTCTATGATGAGAACTTTAAAAACATGAAAAATGAAATTAAGGCGGAACTAAGGAAATGGAAAAGCCTCCCATGCTCCTGCATTGGGAGGATTAATATAATCAAAATGGCAATATTGCCAAAGGCTATCTACAAATTCAATGCAATACCCATTAATATCCCAACATCATTTTTAATGAAATATAGGAAGCAATCCAGAAATTCATATGCAACAATAAAAGACCTAGAATAGCAAAAACAATCCTAAGCAGAAAGAACAGTGCTGGAGGAATTACAATTACTTCAGTTACAATTACAATTACTTCAAGCTGTATTAAAGCTATAGTAATAAAAACAGCTTGGTATTGGCACTGGAACAGGCCTGAAGACCAATGGAACAGAATTGAAGATCCAGAAATGTACCCACAGAACTACGCCTACTTAATCTTTGATAAAGGAGCTAAAACAATAGTCTGGAAGAAAGATAGCCTCTTTAACAAATGGTGCTGGCAAAACTGGTTCAACACATGCAACAAACTAAAACTAGATCCTTATATATCACCCTGCACCAAAATCAATTCAGAATGGATCAAAGACCTCGAAATCAAAACAAACACCCTGAAAACACTAAAGGAAGGAGTAAGATAAATACTTGGCCTCCTTGGCACAGGACGGAACTTCCTTAACAAAGACCCAGAAAGGCTACAAATCAAAGAAAGGTTGGACAAATGGGACTGCATCAAACGGCAGAGCTTCTGCAGGGCAAAGGACATAGCTCGCAAGATAAACAGAAAGCCCACAGATTGGGAGAAGATCTTTACCAGCCATACAATGGACAAAGGCCTCATATCTGAAATATATTCAGAACTAAAAAAAAATTACATTCCTCCAAAACAAAACCGCAAAGAACCAATAGCCCCCTCATCAAGTGGGTTAAAGACTTAAAAAGAGAGTTCTCTGATGAGGAAATGAGAATGGCCAAGAGACATATGAAAAAGTGCTCTACATCACTGGCCGTAAAAGAAATGCAAATCAAAACAACATTGAGATTCCATCTCACCCCAGTAAGAGTGTCCTATATCAAAAAAATTAACAATAACAATTGTTGGAGGGGATGTGGCCAAAAGAAACCCTACTTCATTGTTGGTGGGAATATAAACTGGTTCAGCCACTCTGGCAAGCTGTATGGAGATTCCTCAGAAGGCTAAACATAGAGCACCCCTATGACCCAGCAGCCCCACTTTTGGGTATCTATCCAAAAGACCACAAACAAAATCATAGTAATGCCACCAGCACAACAATGTTCATCGCAGCACAATTTGTCATAGCTAGAATCTGGAACCAACCCAGATGCCCGTCAGTACATGAATGGATCAGGAAAATATGGTACATATACACAATGGAATTTTATGCCTCTATCAGAAAGAATCGCATTGCCCCACTTGTAAGGAAATAGAAGGACTTGGAAAAAATTATACTAAGTGAAGTGAGCCAGACCCAAAGAAACATGGACTCTATGGTCTCCCTTATAAGGAATAATTAGCACAGGTTTAGGCAAGTCACAGCAGAGGATCACAAGAGGCCAATAGCTATACCCTTATGAACACATAAGATGATGCTATGTGAATCGAAGTCCATGTTTTGGAAAGGATTGTTATATCACTGTTGTAACTACTTTCAACTTGCTATGTGTAACTGTAGCTTCTATTATTGATGATCTTTTTGTATCCGCTTCCTGTGATTGTACCTACACTAACTCTGTATCTTTTCTGAGTATATTGGAAACCGTGTATACTGTTATAGGAACTAGGAAATTGAAAAGTAATGCTAAAATTGAGAGACACAGGGTAAAAAAAGAAAAACGACTACAAAAGTAATACTTGCAAAACTGTTTGGTGTCAATGAACTGAACAACTCATGGGGGAAGGGAAAAGGAAAGGGGGAGGGGGAGGGGGGATGAGGGACGAGGTAACAAACAGTACAAGAAATGTATCCAATGCCTAATGTATGAAACTATAACCTCTCCGTACATCAGTTTGATAATAAAAATTAAAAAAAAAAAAAGATAGTTGCCCCCAAACGCGGTTCTGACCATGCAGCTCTCATATTCAGATGAGTTCCTGTATGCTAGCCAGGTTATAGAATGTTCTAGAATGATACTTCCAGCTTTGTACACTTTGCCTTGGCTTACCTCCCTGCTTTTTGTTCATGCCCTTCAGAGCCATCCAAGCTGTTTCATATCCCAGGTTTTCTTGCCCCTCCACCTGTGTTGTACACTGACCCAAAATAACTTTTCTCCCATCAACCTGATAAAATTCATCTCTTACCTTCTTTTTCTTCTGTTTTGTTTCAACTTACTTCAAACACTGTTCCCAACGTACTTGTTCCAGTCAAGTAATTGGTACCCTCCATTTGCTCTCTGGCTCACTATAGATTTCCACTCTGGCCTTATTTCTAGGCCCAGAAAGTTTCCCTCATAGTTCCCTTGCTGTATGTTTCCTGACCTGATTACACTGTCAAACAAGTTGAGCATGCACTGCAAGAACCCATGTTTCATACCTGAAAAGAAAATCACACCTTTTGGAAATGCGAACTCCCGATGTGAGCGTACAATTCCTTTCCTGTGTCTGTCTGGAAGGTCATTTGCCATCACTATTTTCTGATGTCAAACACAGATACTGACGTTTGTCCTGTTTCCTCAAAGGTAGCTAATGAGGGTGGAAATAGGAACAATTTTCTGTATTATAATAAAGGCACTGCATGTTACATATTTAATAGAGATTTAACAGGATCTTGCTATGCAATTCAGGTTGGCCTTGAATTCACAATACTGCTTCCAACTTCTAGGTGCAAGAATTATAGATGTGTACCACTATGGCTGGCTTCTAATAGAGAATTTTGAGTTGCTTGATGCAATATCTGACTAATGAATCTTTCTGGGCAAAAATCAAGAATTTCCTGGAATATTAGTGTTATACTGGTGACAGCAGTGAAATAATAGAGTCACATAAAAGTAGACACTAAATTGTTTCTGTGGAGATGGTTTTGGCTCTACCTCTTTTCAAATGTTGTAGTCATATGGATTTTTTATAGATTACCTTATTGATTTAATTTTACTTGCCTTTAGGTACATGCCATGTTGTGTTCATTGCAGCATTAGTCATAATAGTCAAGGAACCTTTCTGTATGCCTATAAATAGGTGAATGGAAATAAATATGGTACATTTACACAATAGAATAGTGACCAGTGTTTTTTTTTTCTTTTTTTGCGCTGGTACTGGGACTTAAACTCAAGGCCTTTTACTCTCAGCTTTTTTTTTTGCTCAGGGCTGGTGCTCTACCTCTTGAGTCACACATCCATTCTGGCATTTTACTGCTTAAATATAAATCGAATCTCACAGATTGTTCTGCATTGGTTGGTTTCAAAAGCATGGAAGAGAATTTCATGTCCAAGGTCAGAAGCAAAAGCAGTGTGAACAATCACTGATTTGAATGAAAAAGTTGTCATGTGAAAAATTAAAAACAAGAAGTATCTGGGACTTCATTAAGATAGCTGTGGGGTACAGGTTTTTCTTAAATGTGTACTTTTTAGTCTCATATTTATGACTTCAGCGACTACATATTCAGCAGAATGTTCTTTCACCATATTAAAGCTTTATTGCTTTTCACAGCTGATTTTTTTCTCATTCAAGTTGATTGGGTTCAAGGAAAAAGTTTATAAATGGTACAACTGAGCTTAGCTTTTGAAATCTTTGATTTAGCAATCACTATGCCACTTGTAACATTAATATGATAAATAATATGCTATTCACTTAAAGAAATTGTAGGAAGTAGGAAAGCAGCCTTACAAAAAACTCATAATATAATTTTGCAAAATAAGTTGATACAGCGTTTTGATGTGAAAAGTATGATAATACCAACAAACTCCTTGTAAAACTTAACACTGTTGCCAACTCTACCTAGGTTTTATAGAAAATTTATCCTTTTTTACCCTTTAATTGGTTTCTCTTCCTTTGCCTTCAAGTGTTCAGAATTGGATAACACTTTCTGCATGTTTCACAATATAGTAATCATTGTTCTATGTATGGCCTGCTTTTGTCCACCATTGTTAATATAATATAACGATTCATGAGCCCATCATGTCCATCAGCCTACTTTTGCCCATCATTAGTAATATAATATAATGATTCATAAGCTCATCATTTATGAACCCATCACCATTCATGCATGAATCCTTGTAGTAACTGACATCCAACTAAATGTTCCCTTTTCAAATATTACTGCATCTTGCCTCTTTCTTCCCAAGGAGCCATCACCCTTAATCCTATTTTTCCTTTTCTTGATTTCTCTCATTCTATTTTTAATATGGTTTGATTGCATCTGTGTCTATAGTAACAAAATGCCACGTGTATGCAATCGTTTGGGATTTATATTACATTTAATACCACGGCCATCTATATTGTTGTGTACTGCCATAGTTAAGTCATATTGTCTTCAAGACAGTATTTCACTATGGGGAATACACTGTGTGACACAGTGTTTTCCCCTCCATGATGTTGGTTGGCATTTGGGCTATTCCTAGACTATTTTTTGTGTACAATGGTGTTCTGCCATTTTTAGGATGTCTCCTGGAATACTGGCAGGATACATACATTTTTCTGTTGGACACATACATACTTAGGAGTGAAATCAGGTATTGGTAAGTGAATTATAACCTTCATGAGATAAGGATAAATTATTTTCCAACATAATGGAGCCACTTTCTATGCTGTGATATGAAAAAGATTCTATAGATCCACTTCCTTGAGAATTCCAAGGATTGTTAAGTGTACTAATTTTCTTGGTCAGCTTCATGGAATTAAGATTACCATGGTATTTCATGTAGGTATCTCCTGGTTGCTAATGCTGAGCAACTCTGTATGTTTGTTGGCTATATTAGATTGTTTGTTTTTTTTTTGTAAAATGCCTGCTTATTGTTTAATTTTCTCTTCTGTTTTAAAAAAATTCTGAAGGGCTGGGAATATGGCTTAGTGGCAAGAGTGCTTGCCTCATATACATGAAGCCCTGGGTTCAATTCCTCAGCACCACATATATAGAAAAGGCCAGAGGTGGTGCTGTGGCTCAAGTGGTAGAGTGCCAGCCTTGAGCAAAAAGAAGCCAGGGACAGTGCTCAGGCCCTGAGTTCATGCCTCAGGACTGGGGGAAAAAAATGAATATCTAAAAAAATCTGGGCATTTACTTGCTTTTCTACTTTTAAAATAACCGTTAAGTTGAAATAGGCCAATAGTTTTTTAAAAAGATTAGTAAAAGAATTAAAGACCTAGTTGTTGAGACAACTTAAGTCATATTAGTATGTACAACTTTTAGATTCTTCTCTTTGGTAGATAATAATAGATAGAAAAGATATTTGAAGTAGCAATTAGCAATTTCTCCCACCCATCCTTGATACCAGGCCATAATTGTTATTTTTCTCAAATACGATTCTACTCTCATTTAGATTTGTGATTAACAAATATTGAGCACACCCCTGCCCAGCCATTGTGCTGCCCTCTATTGCTGGAGATGACAAGCAGTTGCATGGTCCACCATTGGTTGAGATGATGTTTTGCAAACATTTATGCACAAGATGGCCTCAAACATGAACCCCTGTGATCTCTGCTAGCCAAGTAGCTAGGATTACAGGCTTAAGCCAATGTGCTCAGATTATATCTTAAATCTTGCTGATGAGATGTATAAAGAATTATTTTCTGTCCCATGTAGGGGCAGGGATTGTCTAACCTATCAGCTGTATAAGGCTTGAGAAATTATTTGATACATGATGGGACAGGTACATAATGCTTATTGATGGCTGCCTATAGCCTGTCTGCGTGTACTGATAATTTTGTATGGCATTTGTTAATGGTGTAAATAGTCAAATGGCCTTTGGCATAATAAAGGATCCCCTTTTCTGCTTGAGGGAGAGGTTACTCATTTTGTGCTTATGAGAGTGGATAGATTTGTAACAACTGTAGATAATGCACTTTCTTGGAATACCTGTGATGGCACAGTGGAAACATTAGTTAGTCTCATAAATAAGAATATTTTGAGAACAAAAGGTTAAATAAAACATCTGTGTATTATACACACATTAGGATACTATTCAGCCATGAAAAAAAATAAAGTCCTGCCACAGTGACAACAGGGATAAAGGTGAAGGACAGCATATTAGTGAGTTAAGTTGGACATGGAAAGACAAATACCTATTACTTGTAGGTACAGTCTAAACAAGTGGATTTCAGACAAGTGGGGAGTCGCACGGTGGTGGCCAGGGTTGAAATTGTGTTTTGTTCAGTGGGAACTGTTGGTCCAATGGTCAAATATTTCAGGTTGACAGAAAGAATTGGATCAGAATAGAGCTTTGTTGTACAACATGCATGGTACCTATAGCTTCTCACCAACAAAGCAACTCATTGGGCTAGTATCTGTGTTCATTAGACAGATTCAGTCTTTCTACAAAGGCAACTATCCTTTAAAACATCATGCTGTGTAACCTTTTATAAAATAATTAAAAATATAAATGAAACACAAAGATTGTAAAAGAAAATGAACATATTGAAGCAAACGTGCTGTTTTTGCCATAATGCACTAGCTATAGAGGTATTGATTGTCAAACAAGACAAAGGAAGCAGAAGGGCTTAACGCCTCTTTCTTTGGAGAGAGACCCTTATCCATACAGTGCAGCTGATACCTCTTCCAATACATACATTAAAGAATGCTGCTTAATAGCATAGAATCATGACTCTTATATAATAGAACGATAAAATTGATGTATCTTCAGGAAAATAAGTGTTATTGTAGCAGGTTCTTACAGTTCTTAGTGAAACTTAACTAACATGTTCATAAAGTTGGTTCCATCTGCCACTTGACCAACACCCCACCCCCACTCCCAACCCAGCCGTTTTGGCTTTAGTAATTTCTTGAATAGGGTCTTGCTTATTTAGTTATTATAAAAATTGTCTTTAAGTAGGGTTTTGCTTTTTTGTCCTAGCTGGCTTGGATCATGATCTTCCTAGTTCCTGCCTTCAGCACAGGTGGGATGATAGGCATGTATCACCATGTCACATTTGTTTGTTGAGATGAGGTCTCATAAGCTTTTTGCCCACGCTGGATTAAACTGCAGTTCTGTCGATTTTTGACTCCCAAGCAGCTAAGGTGAGGAGTTGAGAGCCACACACTCATCTCTGTATTATATAGGTCCTCAGATGGCATCTGGCTATTTTTCTTATTATCGACTACCTATCTTGGAAGACATAATAGCTTCCAAATGCATCAGTGTTGATGTAAAGTCAGCATGTCCTTCTTTGTAAAGGCTGAATAGTATTTTGTTGCACTAATATACCATCTTTCCTTTGCTAATTCTTCCATTCATTGGCCATTAAGAATTGTGCTACAATCGCTTCTCGGCCTTTTGGCTAAGATCAAATGAAAAATTGTGCTACAACAAATACGGAAGTGCAGATATCTTGCTGATGTACTAATCTAAATTCTTTTGGATTATATGTAATAGGAATATTGCTAGGTAATATAATAATTTTGTTTTTCATCTTTTGAGGAAACTCCATACTGTTTCCCGTAGTGGTTAAACAAGTCTACACTTGCAGACCATTTTTGTTTTTCTCTCTCAAGAGGTAGAAATTGAATCCAGGGCTTCATGCATACTAGGGAAGCACCACTGAGCCATTATCTCAGTCCTTTTTCTTCTTTTATGTTGAGATGGAGTCTCACCAAGTTGCTTAAAGTGGCTATGAACTAATGATCCTTCTGCATAAACCTCAGAAGTTTCCAGGAGGATTGCAGGAGTGTGCCAGCTTCACGTTTTTCATGACAAGTCCTAATTTTATCTGGGCTCCTTCATTGCACTTCCCATCTTCTAAAATGTTTTAATTTCTATCCTCTGTAGTTTTTCCACAATGTCCTTCCTTAGAAGAGGTTATAGAAACTCTATAACATGTTTCTCATTGTCACACAGAGCTAAGATAGTTGGGTTTTGTTTGTACCACATTTTGGTTACAGTTGTTGAACTTGTCCTATTTTCTATCAAATTGAAATTATAATACTTTTTGTGAGTCAGCTTGGTAGGCAAAGGTACAGCATTGGCTACCTCTGTTTTCTTCTGTCCTGTTTGCTGGGTGCCTCAGCCTTACATTCTTGTCTGGATCTCCCCCTTGCCACCTTTAACTAGGAATAGCAAGCTAACAAATCAATCCTCCCACACATTTCATTTTTCAAAACCAGCTTCTCCCTCTATTTTTGCTCTTTTTCTTTTTGATGCACTCCAGCTTTTCTGCTTTAGGAAACGAAGCCTTCTCAACTTGAGTTCCCCAGACCTGCACTTCCCGAATCCATGTGTTTCATCAGCACTTTCTCACTTCCCCTTCATTTTTGTTTTTTTGCTTTCATCATTTCCCTAGTACAAGACTTCAGCATAATGCAAACTTAATATTTCAAAACATAATAGATTTTACTAAAGTCAAGATATGGAATCAACCCAGATGCCCCTCAGTGGACGAATGGACCAAGAAAATGTGGTGTATATACACAACGGAATTCTACTAATTCATCAGAAAGAATGATATTTTTTCATTCCTAAGGAAATGCAAGGACTAGGAAGAAATTATATTAAGTGAAGTAAGTCATAACCAGATAAACATAGGTTGCATGGTTCCCCTCATGTGTGGTAGATAGAATGTGCCTATAAATCTACAAACAAACACACAGGGCGGCACCCAAGTAGTTATAAATGAATGAACTGAAGTATAATATACTCTATGGAGAGTATAAATAGTATAATTCTTTAGAAAGACTAAATCCAAGCCCAGCTAAGTAAATACCAGGGAATGAGTGGTACTTGTAGGCAGGGGGAAGAGGGGTCTGAGTAAAGAGAGAGGAGTAGAAAATGAATGAGGGAAATGAGATGAGAATGCACTGTATATGCCATAGAACTGAGGAA
The DNA here is from genome assembly GCF_023159225.1 of Perognathus longimembris pacificus. Lineage (NCBI taxonomy): Eukaryota > Metazoa > Chordata > Mammalia > Rodentia > Heteromyidae > Perognathus > Perognathus longimembris. Next base: position 23,258,417 of record NC_063179.1, on the reverse strand, counting down.
AATAAAGGAATTTGTGGCTAAGAATGTTGAAAGGGGTGGCATTGATCAAGAGGGACTTTATTCATAAACTTCTCTGTTGGATAACAACTCCTTTTTACAACTACTTAAAGAAAATAAAAATATATTAAAAAAAAACCTAACACATTCTAGTTTTTATTTCAATTTGCTTTCTGGCAGCGTATGAACTGCTCGTGGCCCCTCGATGTCAGTATGCTGCCACATGCTTTCAAGACTGTGCATAGGTTGCTGCTCCATACTGGTTGTTCCCTCTTTGCGTCAGTAGTTAGTTCCTAGCTAACCTTAAAGATTTAAATGTCTTAAATATGCCCCCAATCGACCTTTTAGCATCAGGTTGAGTTAAGAGCTTCTAAGGCAGCCTATATTTCCTTTATAAAAACATGTAACCTATAAGAGAGGTGAAAATCTTAATTTCTACTTTGGGTAAGTATTCTGTATTCATTACAAATAAACTAAAAAAGAATCCCATGAACATAAAAAGTCTCCAAACCTTCATGATAATTACTAGTTCATCTGTCCTTCTTGCATACCTATCCTTCCTTCCCTCCATCCCTCCCACCTTCCCTTTTCTTCTTCTTTTTTTTTTTAATGCTGATAAACCCAGGGCCCTGCATATTCTGGGAGAGCATTCTACCACTGGGCATCACCAGACCTTTGTTCTTTCTTTCTTTCTTTCTTTTTTTTTTAAGACAAGGCTTTGCTATATAGCCTAGGGTTGGCCTCAAACTAATGATTCTTCTGCTTCCATTTCCTAAATTCTAGGATTACATGTTGTGTGCCATCACTCTTGGGGCACTATTCTTTTTTAAAATCTTTTCAATGCATGCATATCCATATGTGAATTTTTTGGCTATGGTAAACAGTGCTATAATGGACATGGTTGTGCTCTTTGAACATTGTTTCATAATCTACCTGCATCATCATTTTAAGGCTTCAGTGTATTTACTTCGAATGTGTCCTAATTTATTTAAATTGCCTTCTTTTTATATTAAGGATATTTATTATATTGTACCCTCTCTTGTAGTATTTGACATACCATAGAAAATAGCTTCATACAAACATTTTTGTAACATCCCATCCTGTAGATATATTTCTTGTAAGACAGTGTTCAGGTAAGAGTTTATAGTTCCCAAATTAACCTTTAGAAAAATGTTATATCAGTTCATGAGAATGGCTGATGATATCCTACTGTAATTGCTAACTCATTATCCACCCTCCTCACTAAGTTTTTGATGCTTGACTGTGATAATGCTCTCTTCACAAGATTCTTATTAAAGTGTCTAGCATTACTATAGGTACCCATTTTTACTGCTGTTGAAGGGGTTGATTTATATTTTGGGCAAGAGGTTTCTTTGTCAAGAAGGAAGAAGCATCTACATGAGTGGTTGTGGGAAACACTTTGCTCCCAAATCCCTAAGTTTTAGGACAAATCTGTAAGTGTCTTCCATTGCATCCATTGAAAATGTTGGTGTAGATAGATGACATGTGTCTATGATGTACTTAAGGAATATGCTATATAATGATTTATATGGTATGATTGCATTTTATGCATAAGCTATATAACATACCTATATACAGAAATCACAACTATAGAGTGATAGTATCACACTTTAATGTAAAATGATTATCTTTCTCAAACACATAAATGAACAATTTATTTATCCTTTTCAGTTTGGGGAGTCCATGCTAGGCCTGTTAGAGATGAAGCTTCATCTCTAGATCCTTAAGTGAGCAACTTAAATTACTCCTGTATCAGTGACTTTTGTCCCTCATCATCTCCCATTTTTTTCTTCACAATGAGAGGAACAAGAGTCATAATCCCAGATCAGCTGTTACAAGATAGGGCAATTTATTCTGCTATCTTTGCACTTCTCCAGCTGTAAAACTGGAGTAGGGATGCCATCTGTTTCCCACAATAGGTACCACTTGGGGCTCTTGGAAGGAAAACTGGGGTGGAAATCTGGGGTGTTTTCATTTATTATGAATATCTCTTCCCTCCTCTATTACTTGGAAATAACTCAGGATCTTAATATGTGGCACAAGGGACTATAGCAGAAGGGAAAGGAGTCTGATGAAATACCACACAATATCATAGATAAAGTAATCACATTTTAAAAAATCCCTCTAGGAGCCAACAGTGTTTTGTGCCTCATTACCTGTCCCCATCTAATGATCCTCTTGTGTCTTCTTTACTCCTTTCTTCCTCTATGGTGTTTTTTTTCCTGTTTAAAATCATTTACAAAGTACTATTCTTGCTAACTGAAAAGAGAGAAACCCCAGATTTAAAATTTTGTATGTTTTCATGCTGTCAACAATAAAAATAAAGTCACTTGGTGTTATTCAGGGGAAAACCATTTCTGTTTTTCATTCTGTGATAAACTCCTTACTATTCTTATAATAAGAAAGATGGAAAACTCTAGTGTAATCACTAGCTAAATAACTTTCTAGCTAGGAATTGCTCCCAGATTGCTGACATGAAGGAATATATGTTCTTTTTGTTGAACATTAAAAGTGACAAATTTTTAACTTTCAAGAAGCTCACACAGGGCCATAGAAAGATTGAGATTGAATTATTATGGGACATAAAAACCATAGTAACCACTAATTTTTGGAGCTGGTACTGGGGCTTGAACTCAAGGCCTTAGGCTCTCACTTGGCTTTTTCACTCAATTATTTTGCTCTACCTCTTGAATCACATTTTTGCTGGTTAATTAGAGATAACCGTCTTAGGGACTTTTCTTCCTGTGTTCACTTGAAACTGAAATCTTCAGATCTCAGCTACCTGAATAAGTAGGGGAATATATAAATCATGAGGAGATTATAGTATTCTGAAATGTTCTATGTGGTGTGTGTGTATTACTTCATTTATTGCTTTTTTCATGGGTAGTAGTGTTATTTAATAATTTGAAAGATCAAATTACTCCTAAGTTATTCCTATGTTATATTTTCCTACAGTTGTGCTCACTTACTTGTTCTTTGTCACATGCATGCAACCAGCGTGATAGCTCTAGAGAGGTTAGAAGCAGAAGTGACTGAGGCCGCCACACACACTTGATGGTCCAAATCAAGATAGTTCCAACTATAAAAATGGAAGTCAAGTGTCCCAAATGAATAAACAGGGACTATCTGGGTCAGTCTAGGACATGTGCTCACCTTATTTAAGAGGAGATAGAGCAGGCAGCTATGGCCACAGTGACTTGTTGGGCACAGAAAGCTTTATCACCTTATAGCTGCCTTGAAATATGATCATCTTTTTTTTTTTTTGGCCAGTCCTGGGCCTTCATCTCAGGGCCTGATCACTGTCCCTTCTTTTTGCTCAAGGCTAGCACTCTGCCACTTGAGCCACAGCGCCACTTCTGGCCATTTTCTATATATGTGGTGCTGAGGAATCGAACCCAGGGCTTCGTGTATATGAGGCAAGCACTCTTGCCACTAGGCTATATCCCCAGCCCTATCATTTTTTTTTTTTTTTGGCCAGTCCTGGGGCTGAACTCAGGGTCTGAGCACTATTCTTGGCTTCTTTTTTTTTTTTTTTTTGCTCAAGGCTAGCACTCTGCCACTTGAGCCATAGCGCCACTTCTGGCCTTCTCTATATATGTGGTGTGGAGGAATTGAACCTACAGCTTCATGTATAAGAGGCAAGCACTCTTGCCACTAGGCCATATTCCCAGTCCCCAGCACCATCATCTTATAAATTCATTCCTCCAGAAGCTATGGGCCTATCACTCCTGTTTTATATACTAAAACCCTGAATTCCTTTGGTATCATTAGTAGGACAAAATATTATAATTTAACTACCTTTAACAAAGGGCAGTTTATAGGACAGTTGTAGGACCCACGGAACATGTCCTTGCTTCAGAAACAGAAGCTGAGATGCTTTGACAATTCCGTCTCTGTCTACAGCCTCTGCTCCTCTCTGTGCATCTAAGGGTACTGCCTGTTGCTGTATAGGAAGACCACCCCTTCTGCTTCTCTAGTCCGAAGGTGGGAGACATGGCTGCTGACAGCTCATGAATCTTCAAAAAAAAGAGTGCCTTCATTCCTGCCATTTCGTATCTGCAAGTTGTCCACTTGATGAGCTTGGGTTAGAAGCACACTTCATATGGATCAGCTTTGATGAGGTTATGAAAGGATGTAGTGGCTTCCTTTGTAATCATATGCTTCATTGCCCTGGGGGAAAGAGAAGCTCTAAGACATTATGTGTGGTCGGCCATCTTTGGGTTCAGAGAAAAAAAGAAGAAAGAAATAAAAGGGAAACAGTAGTGGAATTGTGTTTCTCTTCTGCTACTTTTCATCAGGATGGTTCCAAAGGTTTTTAATTTTTTTTTCCTTCTGCAGAAAGCAAATCAGGGAGAGTCAGGTCTGAGGTGAACGCCACAGTGTGTAAAGTAGGTACAAGCATAGTATTCTTCCATTTGCTGTGCCACTGAGGGCCATAATATATTCTATTTTCTCTCTATTTTTAGGAGTGAGTTTCTCTTTCATGGGATTTCAGGGACTCTTGACCATATCGTTCACATTGGGCTTGTTTAGCTCTGTTATTGAGATCAGCTATTGCAATTTGAGGACTTTGAGCTACTAAAAAAAAAAATCAGTTACTGTTGGCAAGGTCTTGAAAGTCTTTGTGTTTGTATTACCCATGTCTCTAAGTCCTGTCTTTACAGTGAAAAAAGAAATCAAGATTATACTCTGAGGAGTAAATCATGCCATCCCTATTCCATCCCAGTTCCAGTTCTTCTTATAGATTAATCTGAAAAGAAGAAGATTCAGCTTTCGGGGAACTCTCCCTGCTAATTCTAGCTATTAGGGCTCTACTGCTATATTTTTGTAATGTGTTTTGGTCAGAAGATCTTGTATTTGAAGGAAAGACATATCCTATTCTGCCTTTTTGCATCTCAGATCACTCTTCTCTGTTAAAATAATCTTCTGATGACCTGGAAGTTCAAACTTTTCTTGCCATGACCAAGACTGACACTATTCAGCCAGTATTATGGATATTAAAAAAAATTAAACTATTGATTGGAATGACTGGCAATAGTTCTAGCTAAACTTCAGAGCCCCAAATAGGGACTGTCCTGCCCTTGGCCTCAGAGACAGGCTGACCGGAACTCGAAGATCAGAAGGCCTTTTCTAGAGCAGAAGGGAGAAGAGAAGCCTCCAAATTCCATTAGGGAGTAGTGGGAGCTGATGAAGTTTGCAGCTGGAAGAGATCACCAAGCAGCTGCAGCCAGATCATCCTAGTGACTGTAACCCAGACAAGGAAAACAGTGTGGGAGGCAATCTGCTTGCCATTTCCTCATGCCAGCAGTCCAGCAACGCAAGGGATTACTGACTTCGTTCATGACGAAGGAGAAATTCATGAAAGGGATGTCTTGATAAACTTTTGGGGGAGTGGAAACAAAAACAATGAAAATGACTTTCATTAATAAAAATCTCTACTTCTAGAGATTTAGATCACATTTTTTAAAAGATCATTTCCTTTTTAAATTTTGCTAAGGGAAACAATAGTGTGGCAATTTTTTTTTTCGTATTTCCTCTTGGGCACATGTGATTTTTCTCTTTTATACAAAAAACCCCAGAATTTAAATTTCTGGGGTAAAGGTTACACATGTATTTAATATTTTAAATTATAAAATTATCTTTTAGAAGCACACTGCATTCTGATATGCAGTTCGTACTTTTTGTTGGAAATTTCAGACCCCTGAATTAGGTGGAACTCTAGGGTGAAAGGGGTTCTTTCTTTTTTTTTTTTTAATTCTTTTTATTTTTTCCTTTATTGTCAAAGTGAAGTACAGAGGGGTTACAGTTTCATATGTAAGGCAGTGAGTACATTTCTTGTTCTATTTGTTACCTCCTCCCTTATTTTCCCCTGCCTGTCCCCTTCCCCTTTTCCTCTCTCCCCATGAGTTGTACAGTTGGTTTACACCAAATGGTTTTGTAAGTATTGCTTTTGGGAGTGTTTGTCCTTTTATTCTTTGTCTCTCAATTTTTTTTTTTTTTTTTGCCAGTCCTGGGCCTTGGACTCAGGGCCTGAGCACGGTCCCTGGCTCCTTCCCGCTCAAGGCTAGCACTCTGCCACTTGAGCCACAGCACCGCTTCTGGCCGTTTTCTGTATATGTGGTGCTGGGGAATCGAACCTAGGGCCTCGTGTATCCGAGGCAGGCACTCTTGCCACTAGGCCATATCCCCAGCCCCATGTCTCTCAATTTTTATATTCCCTTTCTCTTCCCTAGATCTAATACACGTATATATAGTATCCAGGGTACTCAGATGAGATACAGTGATAGCACGGGACAGCCACAGGAAGGGGATATAAGAGGATAATCAATAACAACAAAAAAAGCTATGGTTTCACATGGCATGTTGAAAACAATTACAATGACATAACACTTGTTTCCATAACTTGGAGTTCATTTCACTTAGCATCATCTTATGTGTTCATATTAGCATAGCTATTGGGCTATTGTGGTTTTCTGAAGCCTAAACATGTACTAATTATTCCCTATGAGGGAAACCATAGAGTCCATGTTTCTTTGGGTCTGGCTCACTTCACTTAGTATAATCTTTTCCAAGTCCTTCCATTTACTTACATATGGGGTAATGTCATTCTTTCTGATAGAGGTATGGAATTCCATTTTGTACATGTACCACACTTTCCTGATCCACTTGTCTATTGAGGGGCATCTGGGTTGGTTCCATATTTTAGCTATGACAAATTGTGCTGCGATGAACATTGTTGTGCTGGTAGCTTTAGTGTGGTCTTGCTTGTAATCTTTTGGGTAGATGCCCAAAAGTGGGGCTTCTGGGTCATAAGGGAGCTCTATGTTTAGCCTTCTGAAAAATCTCCATACCACTTTCCAAAGTGGTTGAACAAGTTTACATTCCCACCAACAATGTAATAGAGTTCCCTTTTGGCCACATCCTCTCCAGTATTTGTTATTGTTAGTTTTCTTGATAATGGACATTCTTACTGGGGTGAGGTGGAATCTCAATGTTGTTTTGATTTGCATTTCTTTTACGGCCAGTGATGTATAGAGCACTTCTTTATGTGTCTCTTGGTCATGCTCATTTCCTCTTCAGAAAAGTCTCGTTTTAGGTCTTTAGCCCACTTGTTGAGTGGGCTGTTGGTTCTTTGAGGATTTGTTTTGGAGGAATTTAATTTGTTTAGTTCTACATATATTTTAGATATGAGGCCTTTGTCCATTGTATGGATGGTAAAGATCTCCTCCCAGTCTGTGGGCTTTCTGTTGAAAGGAGTGATGTCTACAGTAGGACATTGTCACTTGCCAAAGACATAAGCCCATCCAAAGTCAACACCTTTCATTCCCCTGTCTTGTTCAACCTGTTAATACTGGAAGCTTTAGCTATATGCACTATTGGGACAGTCAATCCTTTCTCTTAAGCATGGGTCAGAGAGGCACACAGTCTAAGGTGTTTAGGGAATGTAGTTAGACATACCAGGGCTGGGTGCTGTAGGGTCTTTAGAGTTGAGGCTAAATGAAAGACATGTGACAAACTATAAAGAAGTGAAGCAGTAAACTGTTCTTTAGAGAGGATAAAAAGAAATAAGCAGACAGACACTAACCACCAGAGAACACGAGGAAAGAAATGAATAGTATAGTCTTTGAGGGGTCTTAATCCTGCTACTTGTCCTCTTATATGGTTCACAGTATTCCCAATGTCCACCTTCACATCAATTTTGCATTCCCTTTCTCCTTGTTGCCATGTTCTTCCATGAGTCTTACCACACTTCCCAGAGGCACTTCTTGCCAGTGCCATGAAGGCAGAGACAAGTGTTTCTCACCTCAGCATCATAAATGACTTGCAGCAGACCTTATTGATATGGTAGGCACAAGATCCGAAAGTGCAGAATGAAACTAGGAATGTATGGAAGCTCCTTTCTTTTTTTGTTGATATTTCAGCTTCTTTCAGAAGACCATATCTGGTGGAATTGATTTCCCCATTTCTTTCTGATAAAACTAGGGTGGAGGGGCTGTTACATAACTCCTTCTTGGCCTTCATTATTAGGATATAAACAGTTTGCCAGGATGGAATAAAGTGGGTTGAGACAGAGAGACTGTGTATGTCTGTACACATAAATTAATGTGTATATTTTGTTTTCCTTTCCTTAGATGATCTTTGTGTTCAGAACGTGATTCCACAAGTGTGGTGGACATATCAGTCACCTATGATAGATCATGTGTCTTCTTAAAGAATATCCACTTCACAGTTTTATTTTATGTTGTGATTTACAGCTGTTGGCCATGGTTGGGCAGCAGTGAATAATCCACAAAACTATATTGTCATTCATTCATGTGATTTCTCATGACCTCAAGGCATCTTGATTTTAGCTGAGGAATGGGTAATTCTGGAATTCAGTCTTAGCCTAAACTGTGATTAGTCAAGTGCCCTTTGTCAACTCCTTCAATTTAATTGTATGGTCAAGGCTTTTATCCCAAGCCATCTACTTTTTTTCAAATCTTACCACTGAGCACCTGTGCAGTTTAGAGGAACATGTCAAAATGTGACAAATTTTATCCCTGTGTTAATTTCTACAGGCTTGGATTGTTCTGTCCTTTCAGGTGGTAAAGCATTACTTTTTCTGAGCTGAAAAGGCATTTAAGGAACTGTGACTAATGATGTGTAGCAGCCGTGTGTCAGATGTCTTTGGACACCCTTGTAATGAAGATACCATATAAAGAGAAACAAAGAAGAAGGGATCTCTTACTTTGAGTCCTGTAAGGAAAGAAGCTGGAGATCTTGTTGAGGTCTTGACTATTTGAAAGGGACCATTTTCTAAAACCAGAGGAGCCAGACTAATCAACACATTCTATTTTTTATTTGTTCTGTATCTAGTCTTGTGGAACTTCCTGAGTGAAGTGATTTTGTTTGACTCCTGAAGAAGATAACATGATCTCAGAAATATGCTGTCTGGATGCCATAGTGAGTCCAGATTTAAAGTGTCAGCATGGTCATTTGCAGACATCTTCCAAGTGTCCAGCTGTGAGCAGTGCGATGTGGTGATGTTTCAGTCTTGACAAGTGGTTTATAGAAATGTCACAATGGCAGAATAGTTGGTAAGATGGTGTTCCTGCCTGTTGGACTTGTGAAAGAAAAACATTCTGGGGGGAAGTGATGGTGTGGGTGGGGAAACATACTTTTATAGTGATGAATGCACAGCAAATTTATAGAAAAGAACAAGCTGTCATTTCCCCAACCTCTTGAAAATCTCCATGATGTTTTTTTTTAATTACTCTTTTATATGATATTAAAGAATTGAACACCCAGGGCCTCATGAAGGCTGGGCAAGAACTATACCACTGAACCACATTCCCAGCCCTCCATGAAGTTTGATTCATATTCAGCTTGCTCATTCATAGGAATTAGATCTGATTTTTAAAAATGGAGTGGTTTCTTGAGGACCATGTTGACAGAGATCCTTAAATAAAGTATTTAATAATAACTCAGGTTTTTTTGTTGTTGTTGTTTTGTTTTGATGGTTGTAGGGCTTGAACTCTGAGCTCTTTCGCTCAAGGCTAGCACTCTACCAACACACTTGCTTTCATTTGTACTTTTCTAATAGTCTTTATCTAAAAGTATCCTAGAAATGACTAAACCAAAAATTCTTCCAATTTTGATGATGGCTGATTTGCAAATTCTCAGAGTGATATTTCAATCTGAAACTTAGCTGGGATACTGAGAAAAACCTTAAAGTCTTTAGAGTTATATTTCACACTGCTATAGGAAGGTCATGACTTCCAACATTTCTTTAAAAGATATTAAAGGAAAATAGACGCTCATGAAAACATTACATAGCATCAGCATAAAAACCATACATTATCAACTACTGATAAAATACCTACTAGTTTTACAACTCCCTAATGGGTCTTGGGTGTGGGACTCTCAGATCCTACGTCAGCTAATGTTACAGATCTCAGGCTAAGGGAGTTGAGACTACTGGTTCCTGACATCAGCTGTGGCTGATGTTATGGGTCACAGACCCAGTGTTAGAATCCTAGGCTCTTAAGACTTCCTGAAATTCCTTCAATGATCAGGGTCTACCGTCTCTTGTCTTCAGCGTTTTAGTCTCCATTATCTCTACCATCTCTGAGTCCTTACTGTCACTGTTTTCTGGAACTCTAAGTCAGGTAATGAGTGCACTTTTTGTTGTTACCTCTTTGCTTTCTGAAATTCTTCAGCTATTTTGTTGCTACTGCCACCACCATTACTATTCTTCATGGTACCAGCTGAGACTGAACTAGGTGAGGAGAAAAACCACTCATGAGAAAACTATTAATGGGACTAACCTAATGTCACAACACCAGATACTAGCATAGTAGTGTGTCTTTAGACTACTTGAAAAGTGAGCTAACCAGCCTGCTTACATAGTCAGAAGAAGGTATGTGGCAAGGGTGTTTGTATCAATCACAGCATAGTCCCTCATGCAAGTGAAAGATTGTGTTTGTACCCATCATGGCTTAGGCCTTCATACACATGAAAAATTGTGCTTGTGCCCATCATGGGCCTTTTGTAGGGCCACCAGGAGACATGTCACAGGGCTTGTGACATCAAGTACAATGTATTTGAGAAAGTTGTGGCAGAATCAGAAGAATGAAATAGACATTTGCAGGAAAATGTATGGAACAGGATATCATTACATTAAGCGAGATAGGCCAAGCTGAGAATGATAAATATTATATTTTAATTTATATGTGGAATCTAGATCACTCCCCAATATAGTTGTGGTTGGAGTAGTGCCTTGTGAATCTGGAGTTGTGTTTCAGCACTGGGCAGGGGTGGTAGCTGACTAGCTAGCTTCCCTAGTGAGCAGCTGGGCTACAAGGTCCATCTAAGTGACTACCAAAGAGAGGCAGGTTGGCTCACAGTTCTGTACTCAAGCCAGGCAGAAATCAGAGAAAGGCCTATCAACTCTTAATTAGGAAATAAAATCACTCAATCTCCTAAAAGCTTGGATTATTGAAAGGAAAAAAACACTAAAAGGGCATGCTTGCATTAAGTTTCTATATTAACAACACATTAATAGCATTTTCCGGGGCCTTTTCTGGGCTTAATTCTAACCCCAGGGCCCCAAGTAGAAGTGGATCTCTCTTATCTGCCTTAATAGTAGTTTATCCAACGTCTTATTTGGCTTAGAGGATAAATTTTGTTGTATTCAGGAGGCCTGGGTTGTATATGTACAGATTTATTTTCTCACTTATAACTGTGGGCGTGTTTGCAAGTTATTTTGTTCAAGTTTCCCTGTTCTACAAGCAATATTAAATTAAACATTGATTATTTGGGAAATTAAATCATATAAGGTCCAGGAAAGTATTATAAATAAAATCTCCCTCCTCTCTCTTCTGCTCTCTTCTTCCCTCCCTTCTCTCCCCCTCTCTTGTTCTGTCAAATGCAATATGATTGCATGTGTGCACAGACATATCAAGCATTATTGTATGGAAAGAAAAAGTTTATTTTCACCAAAGCAATGCACTAACATAGCTCGAAGGACCTCTGGGTGCTGGCCAGGTGTTTTAATTTTATTATCAGGTTTACATGGGGTCATTGCAAGCTGCTCATAAGAAGTGAGATCAGAAGTGGCCTTTAGAATGTGATTTTTTTTTGGCATGGAATTTAAAGAAGAGAGATTTAAATGCCCAAACTTGCAAATGTAAAGCATTCTTGAGGATCATAACTATCTTTGCAGAACATAATTGTTTTTATAAAACTTAAAACAGTTAACAAAATACTTTTGTACTAGAAATAGTGCCATATTACATAAGAATACAGAGAAGCAGTACGTACATGTGACAGATTTGGAAGAACAATATAGGCACAAACAGGTGAGAAATTCCAACCCATTAAATGTTCTGCCTCTTGAGAACTTTAAAAGTAACCCACAAATAAATCTTGGGCTATCTCTTGAAACCTGTTGGGTGTAAATCTTTAAGAATTCTTTATTTCTCTATTTTTCTTACTATTAAGAATTAAATGGGGGGCTGGGGATATAGCCTAGTGGCAAGAGTGCCTGCCTCGGGTACACGAGGCCCTAGGTTCGATTCCCCAGCACCACATATACAGAAAACGGCCAGAAGTGGCGCTGTGGCTCAAGTGGCAGAGTGCTAGCCTTGAGCGGGAAGAAGCCAGGGACAGTGCTCAGGCCCTGAGTCCAAGGCCCAGGACTGGCCAAAAAAAAAAAAAAAAAAAAAAAAAAGAATTAAATGGGAAAGAGAAAATAAGGAATTCAAGAACATAAAGTACCTCATGAAGAAGCTGTAGATAATAAGGGCAAAGAATTGTTAAAATACTACACATTCTCCCTTTTTTTTTTTTTTTGAAACCAAAGCTTTCAAATTCTCTCTACTTGTCATTGGTGGTAGATTATATGTTTGGCAATAATCTTTCATCATTGTTTTTCCCCCAAAAGCAACTACATGTTCATAGGCAGGAACAGGTGGAAAAAAAATGACAGAGAGTACATTTGGAAATCACACTTCTTCATCTCTCAGTGTTCATTTTGGCCTGCTTCTGTTTAAAGTCATGGAAGCATGTGAATTAGACTTCTGGAAAAACTAACCTCTGGTCTCAAGACAAAATGTTCTGGAGGGTGCACATGCTATACTTCTGCATGACATTAACAAACAAGTGCTTCATTATGCTCATACACCTCTATTCTAGTGTGGCAACCAACGATACACAGCAGAGCTGGAAAATCCAAGGTGGTTTATGGTTAATGACATAGGAGAATTAGCAACACTGAGTAATGAGGTATTTCAAGAATGATACAACCTAAATTTTGTTAAGCCACGGCACAGATAAATGATTTGCTTGGGTAAATTGTTCTGCATTGACTTTAGAGATCGCTGTGCACAAAATTTAAAAAAGAGCAGTACATAAAATAATTAGCACGGGGGCTGGGAATATGGCCTAGTGGCAAGAGTGCTCGCCTTGTATACATGAAGCCCTGGGTTCGATTCCCCAGCACCACATATATAGAAAACTACCAGAAGTGGCGCTGTGGCTCAAGTGGCAGAGTGCTAGCCTTGAGCAAAAAAAAGCCAGGGACAATGCTCAGGCCCTGAGTCCAAGACCCAGGACTGGCAAAAATAAATAAATAAAAATAAAATAAAAAAATAGCACAATCTTGGCCAGCTTGCTTGTGCCCAAAACCAGCTTGCTTGTGCCAAAAACATGGCAATGTTTTTGAGCTAGAAAAATGTATCCATACAATCAAATGCTTGATCGGCTTCTCTGACTTAACAGTTCAGATCATCATAAGTCCCTTGTTGGTAACATTCTTATTTTTATTTTTTATTTTTTGGCCAGTCCTGGGCCTTGGACTCAGGGCCTGAGCACTGTCCCTGGCTTCCTTTTGCTCAAGGCTAGCACTCTGCCACTTGAGCCACAGCACCACTTCTGGCCGTTTTCTGTATATGTGGTGCTGGGGAATTGAACCCAGGGCCTCCTGTATATGAGGCAAGCTCTCTTGCCACTAGGCCATATCCCCAGCCAACATTCTTATTTTTGACACGTCTTGTAACAACATCCTACTGGTATTCATATAGAAGGAGACAATGTGTTTTTGGTGAGCTAAGAATCCTCAGCTTTGCTTGCCTTCAGGTGTAACCAGGCAATTGTTCAAAAGCATTATAAGCCAGACTTATGTAATTTTTAAATATATATATATATATATATATTTTGTGTGTGTGTGTGTGTTTTTTTTTTTTGGCCAGTCCTGGCCTTTGGACTCAGGGCCTGAGCACTGTCCCTGGCTTTCTTTTTGCTCAAGGCTAGCACTCTGCCACTTGAGCCACAGCACCCCTTCTGGCCATTTTCTGTATATGTGGTGCTGGGGAATCGAACCTAGGGCTTCATGTATGGGAGGCAAGCACTCTTGCAACTAGGCCATATCCCCAGCCCCTTAAATATATTTTTGAATGCCTGTATGTAAGGCAAGACCACCACTGTGAAATGATGACAAACAGTAGTGTCTGAGTCAAATCTTGGTACAATCTTGAACAGACATTAAGCTGTTATTTTAGAATAATTTTTAGAAAGAATACATCAAAGTGACTGAAACTGGCATCCAATCATATTATCATTAGTATAAGGTAACAGGGTGTTATCATTCTTCATAAAATGCTGTGAAATAAGTATGTTAAGAATATTTAATTACGCACATGAGTGTAATAATAAAGGAAAATTACTAGTTAATTGCTCTCCTTGGAGATGTTATTAGAGATGGCAGTTGTCTAGCGCTCTCATGAATCATCCTAAAGAAATATAGTGAACTATCACAGTGAAACTTCTTTGAACAATCAACCTACACCTTGAAAAGTAAATGACAGGAATCTAAAATAGTTGCTGTGCGAAGAGTGGGAGAAAGGACAATGGACAGAGAGGGTGAATGAGAGTGAATATGGTGAAAGCATGAGACTAGAACACTAAGTCCTGGTTAAAATTGTTTTAAGAAGGAGAGAGAAGGGAGGAGGGACAGTAGTGGAGGGTGAATCTGATCAGGGTACATTGGAAGCAAATATAGATATGTCAAAATGAACCCCCCTTGTACAACTAATTGATGCTAGCAACAACAAGAAAAAGACACACCGTGTTGGACTGGTCTCCTTGGAATTATTCTGGGAAAAATAGAGGGGGAAAAGAGGCCTGGGTGGCACAGACTTTGTGAAGTCCTCGATTCTTGGTCATGAGTCACTATCTCTGGGACGCCGTCTCTGATTTTACCTCAAGGAATCACTTTTTTTCCCTTGATAAGATGGAAACACTTCGTAAATATCTCTATTGGCACATGATGTTTAGTTATTACCCAGGTGGTATGTTCAATCTTGCCTTCCAACTTTGGAACATACATACATACATACATACATACGTACATATATACATACATACTTCTGTTATATCTATACCTATCTATATTCTTTTTGTGCCAGTCCTGGGGCTTGAACAGAGGACTTGGGCACCGTCCCTGAGCTTCTTTTTGCTCAAGGCTAATGCTCTACCACTTGAGCCATAGCACCACTTCCAGCTTTTTCTGAGTAGTTTATTGGAGATAAAAGTCTCAATGCACTTTCCTGCCTTAGGGTGGCTTCGAATCTCAATCCTTAGATCTCAGCCTCCTGTGTAGCTAGGATTGCAGGTGTGAGCCACGAGTGCTCAGCAAGAGATATTTATGGTTTTTATGCATCCCTATTCCTAGCTGACAGCCTGGAACAGAAAAGATGCTCAATGTGTGTTTGTGGAATAAATGGGAAAGTTCCTGCTCAGAGCCAGCTCAGGCATGGGAAAATAAGCTTATATTATCATTAGTATAAGGTAACAGGGTGTTATCTTTCTTCCTAAGATGCTGTGAAATAAGTATGTCAAGAATATTTAATTATGCACATGAGTGTAATAATAAAGGAAAATTGCTAGTTCTCTATAAATAAAAAATGAATGAAGCATAGCTCCGTTGTTTTCATTTGAAGAACATCTGAAGTAATGTTACTATGTTTACATAGATTTGTCTAAAGAGGTCCAATCTGTTGACAAATCCATCTACTTTTAATTTCTTTCTGAACAGAAAGAAGATTCTTTTTCATTTCATTTCATTGTAAAAATATGAACGTGTAGGGTGTGACTATTTAGCACTAGACAACATCCATGATTCAGGAATTAAGATGGAAAAGATCAGTTATCTTTGTGGATAATTTTGTGCTGTGTGTGTGTGTGTGAGAGAGAGAGAGATAGAGAGAGAGAGGGGAGGGGGTGGGAGGGGGGGAGAGGGGATTACACCAGTTCTGGGGCCTGAACTGAGGCCTGGGCACTGTCCCTGAGCTCTTTTTTCAAGGCTAGTGCTCTACCACTTCAGCCACAGCTCTAGATCTGGCTTTTTAAATTTTTTATTTTCTTGGTGGTTAATTGAAGATAAGCATTTCATGGACTTTTCTGCCTGGCTGGAGACATTTCTCTAAAGATTTGCTCAGGTGGACACATCACTGTTCTTTCTGCTGTGAAGCATCCAGCTCTCTGTCCTGCTTTCTTGAATGCCTGATTATGCATGTGACCGTGGAAACAGCAATCATGAATAGCTGGTATTAACTCCATCTATACAGCTTTAATTTTGTATCTTGTTTTCTTTCCCATTAGTAATGACCAGTATTAGGAAAGCTCTTTCTTGATTGGCTACATTGGCAAGTTTATGCTTTGAGACAGTTTAAAAATATTATCATATATGAATTGTTCAATAGGGTTCATGGTGATCTTTCCATACATGCATATAATGGTTTTGCATCATGCTCACCCTTACTCTTTCTTATCTTCCTGTCACTGGCCCATCCCTTTGTGAAGCAATCTTAATGGCATTCATTATGCTATTTTCACATATGCGTATTACGCATATGTATAGCAATCCTTTTCTTCTCCTCTTCCTGTTGCCCTCACACTCTCCCTTTTATATCCATGTTATTTTCTTTTTTGAGGTCTATAGTCTGCACGTGAGTGAATAATGGCAGCTCTTCTAAATCTGGCTAATGCCCTGTAACATGATTATCTCTGAGTCTACCCATTTCCCTGAAAATGACATAATTTCATTTTTCTTTATTGCCAAGTGATACTTATGTGTGTGTCATATTTCCTTTATCCACTTATTGGTTGACAGGCCCTTTGCCTGCATGTATATTTTGCCATCTCATGTTTTTGGTACTGATGTTTGAACTCAGGGCCTTATGCTTGTTAGGCAAGCACTCTATTACTTGAGCAATAAATACCCTTACCCCTTTTTGCTTTAGTCACTTTTCAGACAAAGATCTCATGAATTTTGTCTTGGACTATTCTTAAACTTCAATTGTCCTAACTATCCTCATATATAGCTGAGATGATAAAATGCTCAGTTTATTCTTTGAAATACTAACTTTTTCCCATGCAGGCTTTGGACCTTTGTCCTCCTACCTCTCACAACTAGCTGGAATTATAGACATGAACCACTGAACCTAGGATTAATGCTATTATTTGTACCTCCTTTATGGCAAAATATTGAACATTTCTTCATGTGGTATTGACTACATGTACTTCTTTTGAAAATTATTCAATTCAATGTCTCATTTTAATTGAATTATTTGTTCTTTTATTTGCTTGTTTTTAACTATGTATATTGTATTGTTTAATATGTTTAATTTTAACTAACTATATTTTAGATATGAATAGTAGACAAAGATTTTCTTCTGTTCTGTAGGCTATCTCTTTATTCCAGTAATTATTTCTTTTTGTATTTGGAAGCTTTTAAATTTGATGCAGGCCTACCAAAAACAGAAGACCTAGAAAGAGTTCATTTGCTGAGTACTATTTAATCAATCATGGATTGGCTTCTCTCTGGAGTTTTTGTGAGACAATTTATATATTTTCAATTTATATTTTGCTAGCCCCTGTAAAACTGATATTCAGAGTTGCTGGGCACTGCTAGCTCACGTTTGTAATCCTTGCTACTCAAGAGGCTAAGATCTGAGAATCTTCCCTTGATGGGGTTAGAGACCCAAATGTTAAAAGGGGTGACGCTGATCAAGAGGCACTGCATTAATAAATTTCTCTGTTCAATGGCAATTTCTTTGTAGACCTACCTAAGGAAAACCAAATTAAAAGAAAAATAAAAAGAAAGAGACCCAAGCCAGGTGGTCATCATGAACATGTTAGAACACAGCAAGAGGACCAGAAGCTGACCTGTTTCCAGCTTGTAGAGCTGGAAGAAATACATTTCTTTTCCCTAAAAACTACCCATTCTCAAGTGTTTGGTTATAGTAACAGAAGAAAGACTAAGACAAGATTGTATATTAAAATTTGCTTTTTATAACTTTTGGCTTCATACCACAGAACTGCACTGTAATTAAAAGGGCAATTTGGTCATATAGGAAATGGCATAACACCAAATCAAAAGTGAAGACATTTGAACATTGTGTTAACAGAGTGAAAAAAGAAATGAATTTAGCAAATGCTTGTGTAAATGTGCCTACATAGTTCCGTGTCAATGCTCTTTAATCCGCGAAGTTCTCAAGCTTAATTATACCTGTTTTCTATTGAAGCTACCTAAGTATATATAGCAAATTTTGTGGTACTGCCATTAGTAGGTGAGTTATTATACTGAGGTGTATGTATAACGAGGATATATTTCAATACTTTTCAAGTAATATAGGATTGGTGATGCTAAATCTGAGTTGAATTCCAGGAAAGTAGGTTCCCACGTTACAGCTTACTGATAATGCTCAAGGGATTTGTGGCTAAAGGGTTGATGACCAAAATTCTTTGACCTTTATCTGTTCTACTTTGTTCTTAAGTGAAGAGCAAGGGTGTAAGACAAATCTAGAGTTCCTGAGATGCTGAGTAGAAGAAAGGTACAAGCATGCTGTCTCCTAGAGAACTGGTACCTAAGTATTTGTTGATCCTCCACTGTATGTATGTATGTATATATATATACAGTGTCAGGAACTGCTCAGTTATTACTCAGGGATGCATAGCATCAGCACAGTAAATGAAACATCAAGTTCCTAAATGCTCAAGTGTTGAGACAACAGTTGCTCTCAGAGCAGCACATTGTCTTCCTGAATGAAAGCCATCCCTAGTCTTCAAAGGATTATTAGAGGAATGATCTTATTTTCTCAGTGACTGAAAGCCAGCTGTGAGGCACTTCGTACAGCTTATGCTTCTTCAGCTTCTCTCTCTTCCACCTTTGGCGTTCCTACAATTGAATGAAGTGCTTTTCCTGAAATGGCAATCACTATTAAATCCATTAGCTGGAAACCAAAATGTTTCCCTAATTGTTTAAAGTCCCATTGTGAAAAGGAAGTCATCATTGATTGGAATAAGAGGAGAAACAATTCAAAGTTCATGATTCTTTTCCTTTGTGTAAACACAGTCAGAAGAGACTCTCAAAGTCATCAGATTTACTTCTCGCAAGTGTTTCATTCAGTTCTACAAGTCCCTGTCTGAATTCCTTTGTGCCTAGTCCTTTCTTAAATTTTGTTTTTTGTATATACTGGGTATTTTTTTCTCACTTACTTTTCTTGTTAGGCCCTTTTTAAAAATAGTGCTTTGTATTTTTGCCTGGTTTTCACATTTTTAAATTAATTTCCAATAATTTCTAATCCTTCTGTGCCTTTTTTTTTTACAATTTTCATTTGATCCAGTTAAAGACTTTAAAAAAATAATTATGTATTTATTGTCAAAGTGACGTGCAGAAGGGTTACAGTTTCATACATAAGGCAGTGATTACATTTCTTTCTTTTTTTTTTTTTTTGGCCAGTCCTGGGGCTTGGACTCAGGGCCTGAGCACTGTCCCTGGCTTCTTCTTGCTCAAGGCTAGCACTCTGCCACTTGAACCACAGCGCCACTTCTGGCCATTTTCTGTATATGTGGTGCTGGGGAATCGAACCCAGGGCCTCATGTATACGAGGCAAGCACTCTTGCCACTAGGCCATATCCCCAGCCCCCCAGTGATTACATTTCTTATCAAACTTGTTACCTCTTCCCTTAAAAAAATAGTTGACTGAACCCTGATCCTTGACTATAGCTCCCATTGTCCTCTTCTTTCCAATAGCAATTTCAGCTGTCTTTAAGTGCTAAATTTCAATCATTATTTGAGATATGTAATCCTCATTACTTCTTTTTTGGGCTATGGCCTTTAGCTACGTATCTCCAATTCTTAAAACAGTGGCTGGCATTTAGTAAATGACTGTGAATATTTCTTAAATGAGTAGATGAATTAGGTGCTATTCTTCTGTGCCTCATCCAAGATTTACTTTAGCTATATAATTTCACCCAAATAAAAACCAGTTGAAATGAAGAGCGTTGTAGACGGTATCTTTATTTTATTTACATTTTAGGCCTCTAGAAAATCCTTGCTTCTTTCCTAAATGGATCAGAAGTATTGTACAATTTTTGAGCAAAGAGGAAAATTTGTTTTTCACTTAAAGGTGTGAATAAGCAGATACCCATGAATCCCAATGTTTATGTTAATAACCAGCTAATAGACTGCTGGTTATTGATAGTTCTAAAAGGTAGTTATATACAAATATCAAATCTTTATTTCAGACTCTGGCTATTTGTATTAAAAGCAATTTCATTCTGTTTGTAAAAGTTTTGAAATGAGAGACTATTATTCTGGGAGATCTACACAGGTATGATGAAAATTATGGGTATGTCATCATGTTGGCTGCAATATTTAAATTTCCTTTGTTCATTGATTGTACAGCTTGCTCCATTGAGGGAAGTGGTTGTGTTTGATAATATAATATTGAATTTTACTTGACATGGTAAAATATGGACCATCTGATTTCCGTGCCTTCCGCATTGTTGGCATACAGGTATTATCAGATTCCTAAGAGCTTTGTGTTACATCTTAGAATGCCAAAATACTTGAGAGAAGAATAAATAGAGATAAATTCCCTCCTTCCAATTTAGCAGTAATTTAATAGGAGGAAGAATGGCCCTTTACCAAATGCTAATCGAAAAAAAAGATCCACAGGATTTTCACAGTAAATTATGTTTTAACTGATGATTTGTTGCTTGAACCAATACCATGTATTCTAGTGATTATCTTTAAGCTTTATGCATTACAAAATTCTTTAGAATAATAAATCTAGAGAGATAAATTACAAACCATTGAATCTACTTTCTAAAAACAATCTCTGCACAAAGAGGAAAGCCTTACCAAAAGATCAATAAAATGTAATTTGATACAATTGCGTGATTACAGTGTTAGAGAAGGTGGCTGAAGGACATCTTTGTGTGCAGCCACCTTGGTATTAACAATAAGATTGAGCAAACAGGCTGAAATGAAAGACTTCCTCTGGTTGCTTTTAATATCCAAGTTATCTGGGGCTTGATAATGCAATTTTTTGGCTCTATCTTCGTTTGTCTTACCACTCATAATGTGGCAACTTCCTTGAGGGCAAAGATGGTTTAAACTCAATCTGTTTAACCCAGAGAAGAAGAACAGTAGTTTCTTGGTTCTAGTATTGAATGAGATAGTTTGATATTTTAACTTCAGTCTGGACAAAAGGAAAGAAGAAAAACCACATATGCCAAGATGGAATAAAAATGAATTGTCAATATTTTCTTCTTAAAGATCTAAGAACAGAAATAAAATGTTACTTTGGATCTGATCATTTCTGACCTTTGAGAAATTGCTCTGTGAGCTCTTTCTTGTGCAGATACACACCATGTACAATTAGGCAGCACATATGGGATGCTGATAATATTCTGCCTTTATTCTAAATGCTTAGTGACTCACATAAGCCTTACAGTAAGCCTATGACATAGGTACTACCACTGTTACTATTCTGTGAATGAAGAAACAAAGGCATAAATGAACAGAGTGAAGAGTGAACCTGGAACTGAAACCAGTAAGCCAATAATATATGCTGTAGGGCTTTGTTCTTGCTTGGCTAGGCTTTTACCACTTGAGCCATATCTCCTGTCTGTAGGGTATATATTAATAGACTATCTCAATGAGTCCCTCTTATGCACTGAGATGGCTCCCAAGAATACCAAAGGAATCTCAATGCTTCTACTTCAGAAAAGGATTTTGAGTATTGTTTTCTGATAAACTGATATCCCAGGAAAGAGGGGGTATCTCTATAGACCTTATACATATGCATGTATGTATGTAGGTACAGACACTTGCCTGCATGTATGTATATTTGCTTTCCTAGTGACACCACTGTTACTTCCTGATGTCATTCCAGAGGGATCTCGTGTCTTTGTGAGCTACAATATTGGATGGTGTTTTCACACAAACAGCAAAACAGTAGAAACACTGCAACTTTGCATTAAAGAATGCTTTGCGTGAGTTTCTAACTTAATTGAAAAGAGTGCATGCTGATGGCAAATAAACAAATATAATACAATATTAATGGAATTGGTGGGAAAGCAAATATGCACTATTAACCATATCTTCTGTAAGCACGGCATAGTTGGGAACATATCCAAGAGAAAGTGTCAGTGTTGGGTGTACAGTTCATACAACACAGGCAATCACAATGCTTGCCTAAGGAATTCATAAAATTTGGGTAACTGGCTAGGCAAACTAAGATCTCTTTCCCATCCAGTGAGCTCCTTGCAGAAAGTTCTGGAGAATAGAACATAAATTCCTGGAATGAGATTTTAGAAGTCAGATCTTTTACAAGAAGAGAGAGAATGTGCTGAATGGACAAAATGAGAGAGGAAGAGCTTCTAGAGTACCAAGAATGAGTCAAGAAACTAAAAGAAGTAGAAAGGAAAAAAACGCCAGAGGGAGTTGGAAATTGAGGAAAGAAAAGGTGTAGAGAAGAAGAGAGAAGAGTGGGTGATGACCCACTGTCTAGGAAGGACCCTTTTGGGGGAAATAGGGACTATGAAAGAAAGTGGAGAAAAGCTCCTGAAGCTGATTCTGAGTGGAGGAGAGGCCCATCTGAGAAGGATTGGAGACGTGGAGAAGGGCCGGATGAAGAAAGGCCTCATAGAAAAGAGATGAAGATAGAACAAGGCATCCGGGGGATGGTGAAGAGAGAATCTTCCCTCAGGCCAGATGATGATCATATACCCAGGCGTGGCCTGGATGATGACAGAGGCCCTAGACGTGGTCCTGATGAAGACTGCTTCTCTCCACATGGGGGAGAGGATTGCCGTCCTTCCTGGAGCAACACAGATGATGACAGGCCTCCAAGACGAATTGGTGATGATGACAGGGAAAGCTGGAGGCATGGGGATGATGACAGGCCACTGACAGAGGAAGCTGGCGAGCAGCTGATGAGGACAGAGGACCAAGATGGGGCATGGATGAGGACCGAAGGCCAAGGTGAGGAGGTGCTGATGACGAGCGATCATCCTGGCGAAATGCTGATGATGACCGAGGTTCCAGGAGAGGATTGGATGATGACCCAGGACCTTGGAGGAATGCTGCTGCTGATATAATTTCCAGATGGGCAGATGATGACAGGGGGCCTTGGAGAAGCATGGATGATGATCAGATCCCCAAACGTGATGATGGCGTCATTTGTTAAACCATTTGTTAAACCAGGTAGATGGAGAAAGAAAAAAAAAAGCCAAAGAAGAGAGTTGGGGTCCACCTTGGGAATCATGACCATCAGAAAAACATGAATGGGATAGAGACAAGGAAAGGGACAGAGACAATCTAGATCAAGAGGAGAGTGACAAGGACCCTGAGCGAGAAAGGGATAGAGAGACAGAGGTGGGGATCATGAGGATCGCTGCAGAAGACCACCCCCAGGGATGAAGGTGGCTGTGCAAGAGGACCAGCTGAAGAGTCTTCAAGCTGGAGAGACTCAAGTCGCCGTGATGATGGATAGGGATAGGATGACCGTCGGTGTGAGAGAGATGATAGGTGCGATCTAAGACAAAGACGAGAGCTAAAGGATGATCAAGAGCCGAGAGGACTGCCCCTGCCATCAGAAGTAAGCTCTTGGACACAGTTCTGATGACAGGAAAGATGACTGGGGAGAAGAGCGAGATCAATCTCATCGTGTTCCTCACCCTGCTCTCTCAAGAGATTGAGAAAGAAACTGAGATCATCGGGAAAAGGAAGGTGACAAAGAAAAGGCCTCAAGGAGAGGTGAGAAAGATAAGGAGTCTCTTTGTCGTACTAAAAATGAGACTGATGAAGATGGATGGACAACAGTATGACGTTAAGTCTCAAGATGATGGATCCAAACTTGTGTTTTACATTGGTTTAACCACATTCAAGAATTATTATACTTGTGCTTCAACCAGTCTAAACTGGATTCTTTAATGTTGTCTCACCGTAACACAAAAAAGCATGAACTTGCCCCACTGGCTGCTCTGAAAAGCCATCTTTGCTTTTCTGGAGCCTCCTGGAGCCTCCTGGAGCTTCCCCCACCGCGCGCCTCCTTAACCACCACCGACTCTGGCAGCTCCCTCGCCCGAGTCCCCCCAACTCTTGCTTTCTTTTTTTCCTTGCTGCACCGGATCGCTGCACTGGAGGAGACAGCGAATGGAAGAGACGCCCTGCCAATGGGAGTGCAGCTAATGAGGAAAATGGGAACAAGAGGCGGATAATGAGGTAGATGATGCAGAAGAAGGTGGGGAGGAAGAGGAGGCGGAGGAAGAAGGTGATGGTGAGGAGGAGGATGGAGATGAAGATGAGGAGGCCGATGCAGCTACGGGCAAACGGGCAGCTGAAGATGATGAGGATGATGATGTTGATACCAAGAAGCAGAAGACTGATGAGGATGACTAGACAGCAAAAAAGGGAAAGTTAATTCAAAAAGGCCCCCATGACCTATACACCCTCCACTTCCCGTCTCAGAATCTAAGCCTTGGCATGGAGAGGCCGCCACCCACAGTGGGGAGCATCACCAAGCTCTCCATCACCCCACCAAAACCACAAGGAGAATTTGCAACAGGGGAGGAAAATACTAAAGCTTCCAAGGCCCTGCTGTTTTTCTTAAAAGTACTTTGAAAAGGAAAAATTGTTTGTATTTTTATGTACATTTTATATTTTTGTACGTATTTTTAGGGGTCAGCCATTTTTAATGATCTCGGATGACCAAACCAGCCTTCAGAGCATTCTGTCCGACTTCTGACTACTTGTAGTATGACCATGTTCATTATAATCTCAAAGGAGAAAAAAAAACCTTGTAAAAAAAGCAAAAACAACAACAACAAAATCTTATTCCGAGCATTCCAGTAACTATTTTTGTGTATCTACTTAGCTGTACTATAAAGTAGTTGGTTTGTATGAGATGGTTAAAAAGGCCAAAGATAAGAAGGTTTCTTTGTTTCCTTTTTTTTTGGTCTATGAAGTTGTTGTTTATTTATTTATTTTTGGCTTGTTTGATGTGTGAATCAATGTTGTCTAACAATAAACCAGAATTTTATTTTGCTGAGTTGCTCTAACAACAACAACAACAACAACAACAAAAAGCATGCACTTGTATTAACCCTATAGAACAGACTGATCATGCACCGTATCCACAGAGAGTTAGGAAGCCATGCCATTTTCTGGAATTTAAGGGGTTGCATTAGTTCATCAATCATTTGTTTACAAAAAAGAAAAAAACCTAAAAAAACATTAAAAAATGTGAACCCTTCAGGTATTGAGTAATCCCTGTTAGCTTGGTATACAATTGATTTCTTTCTTTTGATTTTGAAATATCTGGTATTAATTTGGGATAAGGTAAGTTTCTGATACCCTTTAAGCCAGTGGATCTGGAAGTTGTCACACCATTACTGGTTGGAACATGTACTTCTCTAGGCATTTGAGGTACTGTTTTTAGGATCAGAGAAATGCAGTAAACATTCATGACTACAGTGGGATTTTCTGTACCTTTGATTGAGGAAGTGAGTATGAGGTAATTTGCAGTTGTCATTGTCATGATGTAACATACTGCTGCTTGGTGGGAATCTAGTGTAGTATGGCTTTTAAGTTCTATACCATTTTGCTAAATTATCTCTGAGTTTTTTTTTTTTCTGTTGCCAATAGCAAACTGCTTTTCCATTAATGGAGAATTCATGCCTTTTAAGTATTTAAAATATGACAATATTTATAAATGTGTGGTTTGGAGGAATTGTTTAAATTTGGTTTCCTAATTTTCTTTCTCTTCAACAAGTAATATGTAGATTCAACAAGTAATTTGTAGTTTAAAAAAAAAAGAAGTCAGATCTTTGAAATGGGGATAGTAGAAGGTGGCAATAAACCCAACCTGTCATTCCAAAGTTGCAAGTATGACAGCAGGAGCTGGAGACTTGAATGTCCTTTGAGCAGGGGGTATTCTTTTGTTGAGGAAATTATGGGGATGGGCTAGCTGAATTTATAATTGTAGAATGCAGCCCACAATCAGCAAAGTGAATGCTAAAGGGCCCTGGCTCTTTGTCACCGAATTCTGAGCAACAGTGCTGAAAGGTTTTCTAGCCAGAGCTGCATCTCTGCAGGCATTCTGCACTTTAGGTTCTTCCTCAAGTGGACATGTATTATAACAGACATAGAGACCATTGCTTATTCTTTTGGAAATATTTTATGTATATTTCCTTATTCTCCTTGTGTGAAATTTAAGTACTGTAGGTTATTAACTGCTGAGGCTAGGGCTGGGGTTATGGCCTAGTGGCAAGAGTGCTTGCCTCGTATACATGAGGCCCTGGGTTCAATTCCCCAGTACCACATATACAGAAAACGTCCAGAAGTGGCGCTGTGGCTCAAGAGGCAGAGTGCTAGCCTTGAGCAAAAAGAAGCCAGAGACAGTGCTCAGGCCCTGAGTCCAAGACCTAGGACTGGCCAAAAAAATAAAAATAAAAATAACTAGAACATATTAATTGCTGAGGCTGGAGAAGTAGAGATGGGGAAAGGGACTCAGTGCTCAGGGTGCTGCAATAGCTTAGGTGAGTGAAGGGTTTTGGGATTCTAGATTTAGCAATAGTGCTTCAAGACAAGATAAGGTACCAAGCGAGGCAGCACACAAGTGTGATGTGGACCTTAGATTTCTTTCCTTTCTGTGTGTGTGCGTGCGTGTGCACATGTGTGCATGCATGCACACATGCGCCAGTACTGAGGCTTGAACTCAGGACTCTGGCACTGTTCCTTAGCTTTTTCACTTAAGGCTGACATCTATCACTTGAGACACACCTCCACTTCTGCTTTTTGGTGGTTGATTGGAGATAAGAGTCTCACAGGCTTTCCTGCTTGGACTAGCTTTGAACCTTGATCCTCAGATCACAGCCTCCTGAGTACCTAGGATTAGAGATGGGAGTCATCAGCACCCACCTTCTTGATCTACTTTGAGTTGATATTAATACTGAGTAAGAGACAGAAGATTTAGTTTAAATTTTTGGGATTGTGTTTATTCTTTATATTGTATTTGTATTGTATTCTTTATTCTATATTATATAGATATTAAAATAATCATAAAGTAAAAATGGTAGCAATGTCAGTAATCTTAATTATTAATATCGTAAGACAATATGGAATTAAACTCCTTATTAATTGATAAATATCTAATACTTAAAATTTGCCAGCTACTCTACTATGTGCTTTCCACATGTTTGATCAATATTTTTCTTTTTTTTCAAGTTTTTATTATCAAACTGATGTACAGAAACGATACAGTTTCATACATTAGGCATTGGATACATTACTTGTACTGTTTGTTACCTCATCCCTCGTACCCCCCCCCACCCTCCTCCCTCTTTCCCTTTCCCCCCATGAGGGAGTTTTGCAAGTATTGCTTTTGTAGTTGTTTGTCTTTTTTTACACTGTGTCTCTCAATTTTGGTATTCCCTTTCAATTTCCTAGTTCTAATACCAGTATACATGGTTTCCAATATACTCAGATAAGATTACAGAGACAGTGTAGGTACAACCACGGGAAGGTGATATAAGAACATCATCAATAATAGTAGCTACATATACACATGGGACGTTGAAAGTAGTTACAACTGTGTTATAACAATCGTTTCCATAACATGGAGTTCATTTCACTTAGCATCATCTTATGTGATCATAAGGGTATAGCTATTGGGCTCTTGTGATCCTCTGCTGTGACTTGCCTATACCTGTACTAATTATACCCAATAAGGGAGACCACAGAGTCCATGTTTCTTTGGGTCTGGCTCACTTCACTTAGTATAATTTTTTTCCAAGTCCTTCCATTTCCTTACGAATGGGGCAATGTCATTCTTTCTGATAGAGGCATAAAATTCCATTGTGTATATGTACCACATTTTCCTGATCCATTCGTCTACTGAGGGGCATTTGGGTTGGTTCCAGATTCTAGCTATGACAAATTGTGCTGCGATGAACATAGTTGTGCTAGTGGCTGATCAATATTTTTCGACTACAAACAAGTTTCTAGATAACTCATAAGTGAAGTGCTCTTTCTTTTCAGATACTTGATGCTTTCAAGCACACAAGGCAGCCCGCTGCCTCAGATGTGGTACAGAAGATTCCTGCATTGGGGATAGCCCAGAAATTATGAATCAGTGCTTTTCCAAGGGTAAATATTCATTATCAGATATGGAATAGAGCATTGTCTGTCTATACACAAGTTTTCCAGGGACCACCTCAGACTGCTTTTCTTTTCTGCTGTGGCAGTAGTTGGTGTAGGCTGGAAATGATGAAAGGGTGTTGGGGGTTGGTTCTCCATTCTGCTCTTGCTGCACTGAATCAAGCTCAGAGTGACTGCCTATGTCTTCTAGACAGTGTCTGGCTATGATTAAATCAAGTCATAGAGAAAACTGAAAATTCATAAATCATATGATTGTAAAAGCTCTGAAGATTCTTCAAATTACAGATTTGCTTTCCTTTTAAACTTTTAACCTTTTATTCTGTACAATCTCTGAGTGACATGAAATCTCAATTTTAAATGGCTGATTTAGATCATCTAAAGGCTCTGTGGCTCCGCTGGTTTTATCATCTAAATTACACTGAGAAAACAAAACAATTGTATTGGAGGAGCAGGATACTCATTTCTTTACTAATTCATCAGTGACTATTGTTTTGTAGAAATCTAAGTGCTTGAAAAATTACTATTAATCTTTGAAGTGATAGTTACTTAAAGAAATTAGTGCAGTGACGGGGAAAAGAGCCAAATATAGCAGCTTACAGGAATGTCATAGGGGTGGAGACATCAGAGTGGCAGACACAGCTCACCTGTGCATTGGAGGGTAAATAAGATCAGTTGTTTAGGCCTATAATCCCAGCTCTTCAGGGATATAGACATTGGGAATACTGAGGTTTGAGGTAGGCATTAGAAAAAAAAGGTAAAGCATAAAAGCTGCAAACATGGCTAAAGGAGTAGCTCAGTAGCAAGTATGAGGCTGTGATTTCAATCCCTAGTACTGGGAAGGGGTGGAGGAAGAGAGAAAGGGGTGGGTGAGGGAAAGAGATGGATAGGAGGGGGGAGGGGCAATATTGGATTAGGAGGCCATATTCTCTGTGACTGAGTGCTCTGAAAATGAGTGGTAAGTTGCATGACATGAGGGCAGCTTTAGTGTAGTACAGCATGGTGGTGAAATGGTGTGTAATTGTGTTCTAGTAGTGTGTTTTCCTGTGTGAAAATAGAATGGTGAACAGTGGGAGAAAGAATTTCACCTATATGCTGCACTGAGGATTTTGTTTATTTGCTTGGGGCATTTATTAATCCATCATTTCAAATATGGGTAATCATTTGAATTCTGGGGTTTCTCCAGGAGTAAATGCCTCCACAGAAAGTTCATTTTGTTTGTTTTCTGAACAGTAAAGGAGGTCAGATAGGATCCTCTAACAACCAGAACAGCAAACCATTTTTCTCATCCATGACTGGATAATCAACCTGTCTGTCTTTTGTTGTTCCCTCTGTCAGCCACATCTGCACACAGGAGGCAGTGGTCCCTATCTGTGATGTCATGTTTAAGTATGAAGGGCTCACTTGGGAGGTAGCTTCTGGTGAGTGCAGTCTTCAGGGCTCTGTGACATCCTACCTACCACCCATCTCATGACCAGCGCAAGCTATGCTGGTCAGTGGCCCAACTGCCTCACCCCTTATCAAGAGCATGAGTGACTTCAGAGCAAGAACCGTACTTTCGGATTGTCACAGTGGGAATTCTCCTACGCTTCTCCATTGTGTTGAGAGCTGTCTAAGTGATTTCCACTCAGGACTCATCTTGGAGATTCCACTTGAGCCACAGTACCACTTCTTGTTTTCTGGTAGTTAATTGGAGATAAGAGTCTCCTGGACTTTCCTGCTCGGGCTGGCTTTAAACCTTGATCCTAAGGTCTCAGCCTCCAGAGTAGCTAGGATTACAGGTGTGGCTTCATCTCATACTTCTGAGAGTAGAATCTCAAACTTGTGACCCCTCACAATTTTACCCATCTCCATGTCCATTCCTTCAGTGTTTTGATTACTGACGTTAATCTTCCAATGTTCTGTGGGCCAAGGTGCTAAAGTCTGGAAATTCAACTTGAATTTTAATAGGGTCTTGGTGGAGACTCAATGGAAGGAGCACTTCTTGGAAAGTCTCATGCTAGGTTCTCACAGAACTTGGATTCAGAATTCCATTAGAAGCAATCAGCGCAGCCAGTCACTATTCCTAAATGCCTTTCACTTTATTTGCTTTTCAAGAGTGAAGCAGCCAGGCGATGAGCAATCCTTCAAAGCAGTTAGACATTGAAGATAGTAATGTGATTCCTTCTCTACCATCTACCACTGGCTGGGAATTTATTTTAAAAGAATATATAGCAGGACATTAATTG
Source organism: Perognathus longimembris pacificus (assembly GCF_023159225.1). Classification (NCBI taxonomy): domain Eukaryota; kingdom Metazoa; phylum Chordata; class Mammalia; order Rodentia; family Heteromyidae; genus Perognathus; species Perognathus longimembris. The sequence continues at coordinate 23,228,180 of NC_063179.1, read as the reverse complement.
TGAATGAAATAAAAGACATCAAAAGAATTTTCTTAATTACCTTAAATACTGATTGTTACCATCGCAAAATGAGTCAGCCTAAAAACATAAATAATTGCACTCTTCCTGTAGTGTGGGAAGCCTAGAGACTGAAGAGCTACATTACAGAAGATCTTGGCGAGATCTTCCATCATGAAGAGATGTCTGTTGCTACTCTAGGTTGCATTGTGTGACATATGACTAAGTGAATAGGGTATGTTGCTCCCAAGTAGCTAGAATTACAGGCGTTCATCACCTCATTTGCTTTCTGGAAGCGTTTTATTGTTTCTTAAAGGAACCACCTTATCAGTAATTAGCAAGAACCTGGAAGGGGAAGGAAGAAGATGGGAACATCATCTTTGAGGGCCTTTAAAGCCCCAACTTGAACTTGTTCTGCAGAAGATAAAGTAATTGAGAAGAGGTGAAGTAACAGAATAATTTTGATAATGGGAGTATAAAGGGTGATCTATAAAGTTAACTGAAAGAGATCAGTTCACTGGAGCACATATTATTAATTTTTTTTAAGTAGGGTCTAGTTTAGAGATGACTAATTAGTACAACTGATTCTTAGTTCAACTCAAACCATGTAAGCGGAATTCATTTTGATGTTACCACCTATTGAAATGTTTCTGATGTTATTGCCTTAGATAGGAGCTCTTTTTCTCTGAGTGTACCCAGGAGAATTTTTTTTTGAGACATTGTATTACTGTGTTGCCTAGAATGGCCTGAAGTAATTCTTGAACACTAGCCTCTTGAATAGCTTTTACTACAGTTATGCCCTATCACACTTGACTTTAGATAGAAATTCTTAATCTTGATTGTGGCATATGCTTTTTTGTTTGTTTGTTTTGTCTTTTCTTTTGCCAGTCCTGGAGCTTGAACTTGGGGCCTGGTACTGTCCCTGAGCTTATGCTCAAGACTAGCACCTACCACTTGAGCCACAGGGCTGCTCTGGCTTTTTCTGTGTATGTAGTACTGAGGAATTAAACCCAAGGCTTCATGTATGCTAGGCAAGCACTCTATCACTAAGCCACACTCCCAGGCCTGACATATGCTTTTACTTCAGTATTATGAAGCCTGTGGGTCCTTTTGCAGAACAATATTTTAAATAAATAAAACCAAACATTTAAAATGTCAATGAACTCTAATACTATTGGAAACATTTATCCACATTATAAGAGCATTTTTGATTTATTGCTTTTAAAAGACATTTATTTATTCTTATCACTCATATCTAATTTAATAAAATTTATTAGTTTTCCTAGTTTCATGTCTAGTTAATGTTAAATACCTATTTATCCCTTTTTGAAAACCATAATACTAACTTTGAATTTATTACATAAATGAGTGTATAGGAAGTTATTTATTATGAGTTGTAAAAAGGGGTTTCATTTAGATATTTCCATACATGCTTAAAATATTATTGGATCAAATTCACCCCTCTATCACTTCTTCTTCTCTCTTCTAACTCTCCTTCAAATATTCTTTTGGTGTGTGTGCTGCTACTGGGGCTGGATTCAGGGTTTGGATGCCTTGGGCTTTTCCACTAAAGACTAGCACTCTAACCACTTGAGCCATGACTTCATTTCTGGCTTTTGGTGGTGTGTTTGAGATTCATGGACTTCCCTGCTGAGGAAGCTGGCTTTGAACAGCAATTCTTAGATCAGCCTCCTGACTAGTTTACAGATGTATGCCAGTGGCATCTGGTACTCTTTCAGTTTTGAAAAATGAATTTCTTTATTGTATTTGCTTTCCTGTGTACAAAGTATTCCCATCACCATCGCATCCTCATCATCTCCTCTAAGCACAGGTTTCCCTGGCTTTTCTTCTAAACAATTCCCATTATATAGTCATGTCCCCCCCTCTCCAGTGTGTGTGTGTGTGTGTGTGTGTGTGTGTGTGTGTGTGTGTGAAGGGTGTCTAGATACCAAATGTGAGAGAACTTGTGATATGTATGTTTTTTAGTGTAACTTGTTTAATGTTATAATCCATAGTTATATTCATTTTTCTGCAAATGACATACATTATTCATTTGTATAGGGGAATGATATCCATTGTGCCATCTGCATCACAATTTCTTTATCCATAGGCCCTAAGTGCCTATGGGTGCCTATGCTAAGGTTTGACTACTGTGAATAGTGCTACTCTACATGGTACACAGGTATCTCTATTGTATACTGACTTTTAGAAATATGTCCATGAATATTACAGCATGTCATGCTACCATACTACTTATTGTATGCAGGATCTTTCTGTGCACTCTTTTTTTATAGGATTTGGTGCTTCTCTCTTGAAATGTTCAGCATCATTTTTATTGTTATGAATACCTGGTATTTTATTTAATTTTGCCTTGGCGGTGTTAGATTCTAATATTACCTCTTTGGTGTGCTGAAATCATCCTATCCTGTACCTGGTGACCATTTCTTCAGGTTTGGGAAATTTTCTACTGTTTTATGAGGATGTTTTCTATGCTTTTAACCTTCATCTTTTCTCATTCTCTGAGCATTAATTGTTTATTTGGTCTATTAATAGTGTCTGATAGATCATGCACATCTTATGGCTACTTTCTCATTTTTCTTATCTGCTGAGTGTTTAGGACATCTACCTCATATGGAACCCTGATAGTCTGTCTCAAATTGATCTAGCTTGCTGGAGAAACTTTCAATTTTAAATTTGTTTTAAACTTGATTTCCATTTCCAGAATTTTACTTTGAGTTTAGAATATCTGTATCTATTGGATTTTTCTCTCATGTACATTATCTGCTTTACTTTATCCAGCTCTTTATTTTCTTATTTATTTTCTCTTGGCATTCATTTAGGTGTTTATTCCCATCCTCTTTAGATTATATTGATTAGTCTTATAATCATTTAAAAATGGTGTCTCAGATTTCATCCACTTCACTATCATCAGTGTTAGTTTCTGTCAGCTGGTGAGTTTTAGAATTGTGCTACCTTAATTTTTCATGTTCTTTTTTTTCTGCTTTGTTATTTGTGCATCTGAGAAGGCATTTGCTGTAAACTTTAATCACATGCAGTCTTTCAGTTGAAATATTCTCACTGTTAAGGCAGGGAACTATAATGGTAAGCCTTGGGTGCTATTTCTCACCCCAAGAGATAATGGACTGGGGATATGGCCCCATAACCATTAATTTACAAAATACCCAAGCCATCAGGGATGATTTAGAACCCTGCTAAAATTGAGGAAAAGTGGTTGAAGCCCCTTGTACATGGTCAGTTGTTATTGTTTTGCTCTTTTTACTAAAGAGTTTCCTCTTCTTTGTGTGTCTGGAAACCACTGGTGGCTACAGGGAACCTTCCAGTCTGTGGCTAAGTCAGTTCCCATTTGTTTCAAAAGCCTTCTTCCCTAATTTGTGTCAAAGAGATAACAAGCATCCAGTATAGTTTGGAGTACACATGTGTGTGAGTGTGCACGTGCGTGTGTGCACACACATGCACATACCAACAGCGCACTGAGTTCAGACTTGGATGGGGAGAACTGCAGGAATGAGGAACTTTGCACGCTGATTCCTGCTTTCAGGTGCTGTTTACTGGTTCAGCTCTTTGTAGGTGGCAGGAGGATGTGGAATTCATATGATTCTCACATGGCAGCAAACCTCAGAAGGATCCAGTTCCTGGATAAATGTCTTGGTCCTCTCAGACCTTGCCAGGCAATTTACCTTCCATAGTCAAAAGAAAAACTGTCAAAAAATCACATGATTTGGAAAGCCAGAGCTTAGTGTTCTCATTCCCACCTGGTATCAAGCACCAAGGTGTCCAGGTACTGGTGGTTCATGTCTGTAATCCGAGCTATTCAACAAGCTGAGAGCTGAGGATCACGGTTCAAAGCCAGTCTAGGCAGGAAAGACTGTGAGAATCTTATCTCCAATTACTAGCAAAAATCCAGAAATGGAGCTATTCTTCAGCAAAAAAGGTAAAGAACATTGTCCAGGCCCTGTGTTCAAGCTCCATTACACACACACACACACACACACACACACACACACACACACACACACACACACACGTACATATGCACTCAGGCTGAGAATATGGCCTAGTGGCAAGAGTGCTTGTCTTGTATACATGAAACCCTAGGTTTGATTCCTCCACACCACATACATAGAAAACGGCCAGAAGTGGCGCTGTGGCTCAAGTGGCAGAGTGCTAGCCTTGAGCAAAAGGAAGCCAGGGACAGTGCTCAGCCCCTAAATTCAAGGCCCAGGACTAGCCAAAAACAAAACAAAAGAAAACAAACAACAACAAAAAACAAACAACGTACACATTCATGCATATATACACACACAGATATAATTACTAGAGGTGAGTCTTAGGGCTTTCAGAAACTAGGAGTGTTCTTTCCTCTGCATTTTTTTCAATGGTGTAGAGAGCATCAAGTGTAGAACCACTTAATGGGGAAACAATCATTGATTATGATTGCATTATAAACAGTCATTCTCTCTTTCAAAATGGCATTTTATTATATCATCATCTAACTAACATATCCAAATTGGTCTCTTCTAAAATGACCTAAGTTTATCAGTTAAGAAATAGACTTTTAGCATAATTTTAAATTTATAGAGAAATTGAGACAGTAGTATAGAAAATATCAGCTATCTCACACCTGCCTTCCCTTATTATTGAGACTTGGCACACTTGTTACTATCAACAAACTAATATTTATAAACTATTATTAACCAAAGTCTATAGCTTACTCAAATGTTCCTATGTGATGTCCTTCTTTACTTTCTGGATCTCATCCAGGATATCATAGTATATTTACTGGTTGGGTCTTCTTAGACTTAACAGAATTAGACTATCACATTCATAAACACAACAACAAGGATGACAATAAACATGCCTCTGAAGTCTAGAAATCAAGAGTTTGGTGTTTCATCATTACTAGGGCATGATTACTTCTACATCCTCTCAGATGACAGAGAAAGGAAATATATATGTGTATTTTAGCTGTGCATATGTGTATATCTATAAATCTTTCTATAGGCAACTCTGTGTACCTGTATTAAGCTAAACATGAAATCATTCTGAGTTTTCCAACTAGAATCCATTGTCAAATGTTTCATGAGAGCCCCGTCCCTTTGCTCTTCTGTAACCCCCCAGCCCAAAAGCTTGGTCTTCACCAGCTACTCTACTTATTGCTGAATTCCAGCATTCACATGTATCAGAATCAGAATTGTCACTCTCTACCTCTGTTCCCAAGGAAAAGTTAAAGAATGCAGTCATAGGATTTAATGCATATCCTACAAAGTTAAAAACAATTCAGAGGAAAGGTTGTATTGGGAAGGATGGGGAGACTGATGAAAGGGGTTATATTGATCAAGATGCATTTTATTCATGAATTGATTTGTTGAGTGGTATCTTCTTCAAACATCTACTTCAAGATAATAAAAATAAAGAAAAAAGTGAACACAGTTTGGTGGTTATTAATAGTTTGTTTACCCTTTCTCTTATATACTATACTCATTTCAAAAATATTTTCTAGATCAGCAACTTTTACCCTTACTCTGATTCAGTGAAGTTAACCAAATATTGACAACTAGTCTCATTCTTTTTGTTCTAGTGTGTGCTTCTTCCTGGGATCTCCAGATTTTCTAAATGACCATTAAAAGGTCCATAGGGAATAGAATGCTGTAACCTTCTATGGATCTTGACAAATGCATAATGCTATGTATCCATCATTAGAGTCTGACACAGCTGCTCAGCCCCATCCCTCATTTTCCCATGGACCCCTGGAAGGCAGTGATATTTTCATTCTATACTCTTCAGGATAGCAGGTAACTAGAATCACACTGTAGGAGTCTTTCTAGTTTCTGCAATTTCACCAAATCTAACACGATTCTAAATACATTTCCAACCACAGTTCTCTGAAACACATCTTGTCACTTATAAAGACTTGATGTGAAGAAATTAAAAAAATCAAAAATATGCTTTATTATTAAGTTTTGGGTCAAGAGGAACAACTACACTGCTGGCTTGCCAAAACTGTAATGTAAATTTCAAAGTTCAGTGTGAATTTTTCTCTTTTCTAATGCAGTTTTCTTTTTTTTTTTTTTTTTTTTGGTAGTTCTTACTCCACCGTCAATTCCCAAAGAATTCAAGAAAATGGCTCATGCTAAAGGCATTTTATAACTGCAGGTTGTTGTAAAATGCATCTTTGTTAGGAATTGCAATTTATTCAGCCCTCAGTCCATGACGGGAGAAGTGATCTCATGGGACAGCACAAAGGAGTTGTAATTGTACATTTAGAATAAAGTAGACCACAGAAATGTAACCAGTCATGGTATTAGCTTATTGCTAAATGTAATGGGCATGACTATCTTCATCTTCCTTGATTTTTCAGCAGTGTTTGAACTGATAAACATGATCACTTTTGGCAAACCTTTTCTTCTAGTAGCTTCCAGGCCCCACATTCTCCTGTGTTCCTTTTCCTTTTCCATCTCTTGAGGTGCTTACGGTTCAGTCCTATTCACTCTTCTCTCTTTTCACTTCCTTCCCTGAGTGATTGTTCTCTATCTTCAGTCTTTAAAAAAGCTATGTATATTTATAATATGACTTCAGCTTAAGTACTCTCTTGATATCATTCCTTACATTTCTCTATTTTAGATACTGAATTATTTTGAAAACCATTTAGGCATTCTTAGAAAAGTGAGAAGTACTAGTTTTAATTTCCATTCTTTTTTTTTTTTTTTTGCACTGGACTTTCATGTGAGCACTTTATGCTCCCATTAACTTAGATTTTCTATAAAATCCCAAGTCTTTATCAGGTAATGATTTCCACTTATCACTGTTTTTCAACCTCCTTTTCTGGGCTATGAGTGAGTTGTAAACATGTTGAGGCAAGTCATCAGCTGATTTGCTGCTAGACAAAAATACTTGTTTGGTTGATAGAAGAAGTTTGTCCACAATTTTTAGAAATGTTGGTTACTTTGTATCCTGAAGAGGAGACATTTTCACTGCCCCTTAGTCCACAGCATTTAGATAGCCTTTTATTAGCTCAGTTTTCAACCTTGACTGCATGATGTAATTATATGGAAAAGCTTTCTAAAAGTACTCATGTTTGGCTCTCCTAGAGAATCACATTCAATTGACCCTCAGTGGTGTCTGGGCAGAGAGAAGTACTTCTTCAGAAAATACTTTAGGTGATGGTTACATGAAGTTAGATTAGGTCAAGTATCACTGACATTTGCAATGCAACCATTTTTTCTTCAAATGCAGTTGCTACTGTTCCCTCTTGTAACATGAGATGAATATTGTACATATTATAAAATCTTGGTTTGAAGAACATATTCTTACCTAATGGGTCTAGCACATTTTTTTATTTTTATTTTTGGCCAGTCCTGGGCCTTGGACTCAGGGCCTGAGCACCATCCCTGGCTTCTACCCGCTCAAGGCTAGCACTATGCCACCTGAGCCACAGCGCCCCTTCTGGCCGTTTTCCATATATGTGGTGCTGGGGAATTGAACGGAGAGCTTCATGTGTAGGAGGCAAGCACTCTTGCCACTAGGCCATATTCCCAGCCCAAGGGTCTAGCACATTTTAAAAAAGCAATTTACAGGAATTTAACTCCAAATCTAGCCACTCTCCTTTTGTTAATTTTGATCACTTTCTTCTGCTAAGATGTTTTCCTCCTGCATTTTCTTTTGGTGGAACTAGAGTTTGAACTCGGGGCCTTGTATCGCTAGACCAGTGCTCTGGTGCTTGAGCTCTATCTCCAGTCCTATTTGTTTCAGTCACACTATGCCCACTTTATGGGTATGAGTATAACATGTAACGTCCATTGTGTGTAGCACTTTTTCTTGATCCATTTATCCACCGAGGGGCATTTAGGCTTGTTTCATATGTTAACTATGGTGAATAGTGCTACAGTGAGCATGGCTTTATAGTAACCTTGTTTGTTTTCTATTGGATAAATACCCAGGAGTAGCACAGCTGGGTCAGAGGGTAGTTCTGTGTTTAGTTTTTTGAGGAGCCTCCATACTATGCTTTCCAGAGTGCTTGAACAAGCTTACATTCTCCACTAACTGTGTGGTAGAATTTTCTTTTGGCCATGTAATTGTCAGAATTTGTTGCCTTTCGTTTTCTTGATGATGACCATTCTAATGGGGGTAAGGTGAAATCTCAATATTTTTAGCATTTGTATTTCCTTTGGGCCAAAAGATGTTGAGCATTTCTTCATGTGTCTATTGACTATTGTTACTTCTCCTTCTGAGAAGCTCTTCTTCAAGCCATTAGTGTATTTATTAATTGGGTTGTTGTTTCTTTGCAGGTTTAGTTTTTGATGATTTAATTTGTTAATCTCTAAGTATATTCTAGATATTGGGCCTTTAATATATAGCTGAAAAAAATCACTTATTCTGTGAACTTTCTATTTACATTGTTAACTATGGGAATCATGCGTATTTTTAACCTGAGATGGGCCTCAGAACAAGGTTCTTTAACCTATTTCTCCCATGTAGATAGGATTCCAGGCTACACTCCTGCACCTAGCTGAGCTATTTCTGAGTTAAAACAGAAAGCCAGTGGCTTAAACCATTTAGCATTAGATAATTCTTTTGAAAATGTTATTTTTTTCAGTCAGTTTTTTTGAAACAAAGGGTATTTTTTATTTTGAAATTTTAATTGACACCATTGATAGGCTCAAATCATTACAGAAAAACTGAAATATTAGACATAAGGTTCAAATTAAGGGAAGGAGAAAGGATTATCCAATCAATATATTTTTCATATACTGGTGATTTCTTTTGTTGTTATAAATAATGTACTGTTCAGAAGTATTTCAATCCATAAAACACTATCTTGGCTCCATTTGTGATGTGTTCCATTCTAAGAAACAGTATAATTCAATAGTACTATATACCCCCAAACCAAATATTATTAAAAAATCAATATTCCATCTTCATAGAGAATGCAGCATGTTGCATTTTATTCAGCACAGCACATTCTCTTCTACAAAGAACTGCAGATCAAACAAGTTTATGTCATGGAAGATTTTATAATAACTAAGTAATAACAAGGAAATGCTTGGAAAACTGTTTCTTTACAAAAACAGAGATTACAAAATGATTTTGTTAGCCATTTTCCTGTTGTGATGGAAGAATGAGAGATAACGAGAAAATAGCTTGGGCATCCAAATCATCCTAGATTTAGGTTTCCATGGGTTTTTAAAGGAGGAGACAAGGAAGAATATTTTGAGGCTGATAGCTGAATTCCATGGCCTCTATAAAGGCAGAAGTTAGCTATATATGGTGGAATATCTTCATGTATTATCCTTCACACTGTCAGGTGGTCTTGTACTGGGAAATAACTTATTACTTGAGACAAAGATGCAGATGGAATTTGATGGGAGTGCCGTCACATTGATCCTATACATACAGGAAACATTCTTTACTAAAATGTAAATAATATAGAAATAATATATGATACAATGTAATGAATGCTACATCTGAGTTTTGTTTTTGTTTTTGTTTTGGTGTAGTGAGGTTTGAACTTAGGACCTCATGATTGGTAGGCACAGTATCATGGAACCACACTTCAAGACTTCTAAGTCTTATTTTTAAGATCTTGGAAGAAAGAAAACGTTCTTCAGCTTAAAGCTTTTTGGGTGAGCTAGGGCAAGTCTTGGTTATGAAGCAAGTTTTTTTTTTGGCCTGTCCTGGGGCTTGGACTCAGGGCCTGAGCACTGTCCCTGGCTTCTTTTTGCTCAAGGCTAGCACTCTGCCACTTGAGCCACAGCGCCACTTCTGGCTGTTTTCTGTATATGTGGTGCTGGGGAATTGAACCCAGAGCCTCATGTATACGAGGCAAGCACTCTTGCCACTAGGCCATATCCCCAGCCCCTTGTTTTGTTTTTTAATTGGTGTGTTAGTACTGGGGCTTGAACTGAGGGCCTTATACTCTCATTTGGCTTTTTTGCTTAGTTCTGCTTCTTTCTCACTTGTGTCATACCTATACTTCCAGTTGTTTTGGTAGTTAACTAGAGAAAAGAATCTCAGTCTTTTCTACCCAGGCTGGCTTTGGGTAGTGTTTTTCAAGTCTTAGCTTCCTAGGATTACAGGTGTGAGCCGCTAGTTCCAGACTGGTAATGAAATACTTTAAGACTGGTAAATAGGTGGAGGCTGATCAACTAAAGTAATGGCCATGTAAACATGGATTTTTCTGATGATTTCATAGTGCTTGTTTATTGGTCTTCCACAACCACACTGTCAAGTTATTGTTCACACATTGCCAGAGAGCTTATTCAAATATACTATGTGAAGATTGAACACTCTTAAATACATATTTATGATATATAATATTTATAATATTATTTATAGTATGTGCTTATGACATATTAGGTATATTATATATTAATGTTTATGCTGTTAAGCTCTAAATTATCATATAATGTTCTGAATTATCTTAATTTTGATTCAGTTTTGAATCAAATATAATGAAATGTAGATTCATAAAAAAGCTTAATACTTTTGAAGATGTTCTAACTCAGGCTCTGAAAAAGATGGTAAAGGGGTAGATAGGATCATTGAGTCTAGGCAAATACCCATGAATGAGGCTGAAGAGAGGTCCAAATGTGAGTGCCAGGTAAAGAGGCTGGAAAAGCAGATACTTAAACCATTAGTTCCAGCCATGCCTGGGACCCAGAGCAGGTGGCAAATATAGATTCAGAAACCAGGCAGTTAGCCCAGAAGAAGTCAGGTATCAGGGATCAGAGATTTAGTCTCCAAAAGATAGAATAGATCAAGGGCAGAAGAGCTAGACTTTGTGAGAACTAGAATATGGTCACTATGTACTTGGCTTTGGAAATAAAGTGATGGATTAGACAACGATCATTCTTGAGCTCATGCAGTTTATAGCATCATGGAACAGTAGATTTTAATAAGATAGGCATGATAATTACTAATAATTGAGTTTTAAAAAGAACTTTAGTATATTATGAGAGTATACAACTTGTCAATAAGACTATAATAATCTTCAAGTCACGAGCCATAACTTAATTTTTTTTTTTTTTTTTTACTGGTACTGGAGCTTTGAACTCAGGGCCTGGGCACTGCCCCTGAGCCTCCTTGTGCTCAAGGCTAGTGCTCTACCACTTGAGCCACAGTGCCATTTCTGTCATTTTCTGGACAGTTAATTGGAGATGATTGTCTCATAGACTTTTCTACCTGGGCTGGCTTTGAACCACAATTCTCATATATCAGTCTCCTGAGTAGCTAAGATCATGGGTGTGAACCACTTGTGTCCAGCTCAAAACCAACTTTTATTTTGGATTTACATATAGTTTCTGACATAGATCAGAATACTCAGTATTTTATGGATTATATTGGAGGTTGAAATAATTAATGTAAAATCATGTTTTTTTTCTTTCTTTCTCAATGAACGAATATGAAGGCTATGTGGTAATTTTACTCTGCAATTCGTGCCTGAGCCTATGTTTTCAAAGCTTACTGAAGTTATTACCCTTTCCCAAGACTTGTAATTGGGCCACAATCCATGTTTAAATAAGAGCAGCTGCATTCTTGTTCTCTGAATCTGAGTTTATTGGTTACTAGGTCTTAGTTCATAGTACTGGTGTTGCTCATGGTGGCTCCACAGAGTTGGAAAGCAATTCTTTGACTTGTCCTTGGTCTCTAGTTTTCATATTTCTACATGCTAGAGGGTCAGAGTTCCAGCACCTGCCACAGATCTAACACAGTGGATTACAGGGCTCAATGCTGGACTCAGCTGCCTGACCCTGACTTATGGATAATCCTTAGTGAGCTGATAGGAAAGGAGTTTCCTGTTAGTATTGTACCAGAGCTGTGTGTTTGCTTATTGGGTGGTATCTGCAGTCTGGATGGCCATTGTCTGTCAGTGACAACCAAATAGTAGATGAAATCTAGGTCAAGGTGTCCTTTAAAGGATTTCTTTTTTATTTTTCCTCAAATTTTTATTATCAAACTTATGTACACAGAGGTTACAGTTGTTACAGTTTCATACGTTAGGCATTGGATACATTTCTTGTACTGTTTGTTACCTTGTCCCTCATACCCTCCTCCCTCCTCCCTCTTTCCCTTTCCTCCCATGGGGTGTTCAGTTCACTTACACCAAACAGTTTTGCAAGTATTGCTTTTGTAGTTGTTTGTCTTTTTTTACCCTTTGTCTCTCGATTTTGGTATTCCCTTTCAATTTCCTAGTTCTTTTCTTTTTTTCTTTTTTTTTTTTGGCCAGTCCTGGGGCTTGAACTCAAGGTCTGAGCACTGTCCCTGGCTTCTTTTTTTTTGCTCAAGGCTAGCACTCTGCCACTTGAGCCACAGCGCCACTTCTGGCCATTTTTTATATATGTGGTACTAGGGAATTGAACCCAGGGCTTCATGTATACAAGGCAAGCACTCTTGCCACTAGGCCATATTCCCAGCCCCAATTTCCTAGTTCTAATACCAGTATACACGGTTTCCAATATACTTAGATAAGATTACAGAGATAGTGTAGGTACAACCACTGGAAGGTGATACAAGAACATCATCAATAATAGAAGCTACAGATACACATGGGACGTTGAAAGTAGTTACAACTGTGATATAACAATCGATTCCATAAAATGGAGTTCATTTCACTAAGCATCATCTTATGTGTTCATAAGGGTATAGCTATTGGGCTCTTGTGATCCTCTGCTATGACTTGCCTAAACCTGTACTGATTATTCCCAATAAGGGAGACCATAGAGTCCATGTTTCTTTGGGTCTGGCTCACTTCACTTAGTATAATTTTTTCCTAGTCCTTCCATTTCCTTACAAATGGGGCAATGTCATTCTTTCTGATAGAGGCATAAAATTCCATTGTGTATATGTACCACATTTTCCTGATCCATTCGTCTACTGAGGGGCATCTGGGTTGGTTCCAGATTCTAGCTATGACAAATTGTGCTGTGATGAACATTGTTGTGCTGGTGGCTTTACTGTGATTTTGTTTGTGGTGTTTTGGATAGATACCCAAAAGTGGGGCTGCTGGGTCATAGGGGAGTTCTATATTTAGCCTTCTGAGGAATCTCCATACTGCTTGCCAGAGTAGCTGAACCAGTTTACATTCCCACCAACAATGAAGTAGGGTTCCCCTTTAAAGGATTTCTAACAGACACAAATATACTCTTAAGCAAGGGCCTAGGCACTATAACTTAATAAGTCTGCACAAGAAAGCAACACCTAATTTCCCAGGAACAATTGATACATGAACTCAGTCCTCTTCAAAGCTATCCTTAGTCCTGACCGACACAGTACTAGTATACAGTTCTATCTGATGACCCTAAAACGTATCTAAGAGTCAAAACTCTGCCTTCTTTATGGCCTCATGGATTTTATGTGACACTATCTCCTTTGCTTGCTTTCTTTTTTGTTTTTAGGGATGGTAATCGAGTGCATTTATTATAAAAGAACAAAAAAACTCCTTAAGAATATTTTGCACTGGGAGAAAAGACTAGGATATAAAAATAATTACAACTGTTTTAACTCCAGTCCTGTCCCTGACTCCTAGGAGGAGCAGAGAGGAAAGAGACAGTTGAAGAAAACAATTCTGCAAAACTAGAAAGCCTACACATTTGATTAAAATCTAGACTTGTTTTGCTTTAGAAAGCTTTTCATATACCCAAAGGCCTACTCTAGTGACATGCTAGTGCTACCAGAAAATAACACCCCCACCCTGTCTGTATTTCACAGTGTTCAATTGGACCAGCCAGCTCGTACTTCTAAACCCACGTGAGAACAATTCCATGTGTGCTTTTTAAGTCCCACCACAGGCTCTCCTGATGGCAAATAATGCACATGTATCTATCACCTTCTGCAGAAGGGTAGACAGCAAAACTGTGGGTGCTAATGAGGGACCGTGAGGCCCCCAAACCTAGCTTCTCTAGCGCTATATCCCTCAGCCTTAGTGCAAAGGAGAGCCTCATTTGAAAACCCATCTGTCTCCAATTTGGCACGCAGGATGATTTTTTCTCCTCAAGAAAACATGCGTGCACACACGTCCACCCACCCATAGAACATATTTTTTTTGTTTTTAAATTTAAATATAAATATACTACTCTGCTTTGTGTTCTAAATGGAGGGCCAACGAATTCAGAACTTCTTTCAAGGTAGGGATGTCCTTCAGTTTCTAGATTTGAGCTTTGTTGTCATGGAAGGGCATGTGGTTCCTCCCCTCCCCCCCCCCCCAACCCCCAGCAGGGGAATTACCATAGCTACAGAGGAAGGCATTCTTTTCCCACATCCCCAGCCCCTTCCTCCTTGCCTAGCTCCCCTTTGTAATACAAAGTTGGTAAACCGGGAGGAATAGCTTTTTTTAACCAAAATAGGGAAGTCCCAACCTAATTAAATTTAGGCCTCTCCTGTCATCTACCCCGAAGAAAAGTCCTCCCCTGTCTGCTATCCTTCACAACCACATCCCCTATGCCTACTAGACAAGCATGCTTGGTGAGATGGGAGCAGTGGTTACCCCTCCCCCCACTACCACATTAGAAAGCTCCAGTGACAGTAAAAGTGTGTGTTTGTGTGCGTGTGTGTGTGGGGGGGGGAAATGAGTGTAAAGAGATAAGAATTTGAGCCCTCTAACTTGATCAAAGAAAGCAACAATAATTGAGCACGAGGAAAAGAAAGACCTTGATCTTCCACCTTTGAGTTACAGGGGAGGATGATTAGGAAACTAAGCGGAGGAGGAGCATTGGAGCGAGATGAAGAACTGGGAAGGTCGGGATGGCTGCATTCTAGGTAGGTCCTAGGTAGACAATCTTCAAAGTAACCCCTCTTCTCCAGGCCACCAGTAGGGGAATTCGGGTGCTTGTACTGGGGCTGGTGACGCCAGCAGAAAAATCGCTGATGTTGGAGGATTCATGCAAACCAGTTAAGCTTTCAGTGTCATCTATTTTACTACAAATGATGTATGTCATTTTCTTTGTGTGGAATAATCCACCATTGTGCATAGATGCCACAGTTTATTTATTCTTCTATTGATGGACTGAGCATAGGCTAAAGCCATACTTTGGCTATTATGAGTAATATGGTTATAATCATAGGTGAGCAGGTAACTCAACTGTGTGGTCACATATTCCTTTGGAAATATGCCCAGGAGTGGAGCAGCATGATCATGTTCTATTTTTAGTTTTTCATTTCTCCAAACAGCAGATAAAGATTTCTTCTTTTTTTTTTTGCCAGTCCTGGGTCTTGGACTCAGGGCCTGAGCACTGTCCCTGGCTTCTTTTTGCACCACTTGAGCCACAGTCCACTTCTGGCCATTTTCTATATATGTGGTGCTGGGGAATTGAACCCAGGGACTCATGTATACCAGCCAAGCACTCTTGCCACTAGGCCATATCCCCAGCCCCCAGCCGCCCCCAGATAAAGATTTCTTTTCTCTGTATCCTCTCCAACATTTATTGTTGCTCATGTTCTTTTTCTTTGTCGGTATTGGGGATTAATTCAACACCTCATACTTGCTCTGCTTGCTTGCTCTGTTGGTCATCTACAACTTGAACCACATTTCCAGCCTTGCTTTTTGCTGGATATTTTGGAGATAGAGTTTCAGAGAGGGTTTTTTTCTTTTTTTTTTTTTTTCCTGTTTGGCCAGGGCTGACTTTGAATTAAGAGCTCACATCTCAGCTTCCTGAGTAGTTAGAATTACAGCCACTTACCACCAGTTCCCAGCTTGCTTGTTTGTTTTCTTGGTGTTAGCCATAGGTAGGGCTGAGATGGAATTTTAATCTTTTTTTGACTTGTGTTACCTAAGGATATCGAATACTTTTTCATGTCTCTATTAACCATTTGCAATTCTTCTGAGAGTTGTTTAGTTCATTTGTCCATTTATTAATTGGGTTATTTATTCTTTTGGTGTCTAATTTTCTGAGCCCTATTTATTCTGTATTTTATCAAATGAATCACTTGCAAAGATTTTCTCCCTTTAAGTAATCTGTCTCCTTGGTCTATTATTTTCCTTTACATGCACAAATATTTTAATTTGATGAGCTAGTAAATACGTGATTTCTGAAGGAATGTATTATAAAGATAGTTTGTATTCACAGGTATTAGTAGAAGCTTCTGTGGTTAGTAGAACTCATTAAACTGTAACACGGAACCACTGGCATCTTCTAATTGCCTTACTTATTTAGTAGTCCCCCCACACTTTTTTTTTGGCCTGTGCAGTAGCTGGGAATAAAGAGCAGTTCCTACAAAGGGTTCAAGTTCAGGTTTTTATTGTGTTCTGAATTTATTGGCTGATAATAGTCACACCAATCTTTATCTATCTCAGCATCAGTTTCACAGAATTAAGCGATTTAAGTTCTGTTCCCCTTTTAATACTGAAGATCTATAATTCTCTCATTCAAACTTCTATCAGTAATTTTAGCTTTTTTTAGTCCAATGTGAATAAATGTATTGTCCTACTTCAGAGTAGAACTATGTAAAAACCATTCTTAAATTACTACAATGATAACTAATAATGTATTTCTGGTTGTCCTATATAGATTTTACCCACAGTCCCTAGTGCAAAGAGGCAATACAGTAAAGTAAACATTTCAAAGTGAAAATTGGAAGTTTCAGCACTCCTTACTACTTTTAGTCGTCAAGTGCTTAAGAATCTTTAATATTCACAGTACTCAATTATGTTTTGTAAAATGCAGACTACAACTCAGTAAGCTAATGTATGATTTGATTCTGCATTTCTAACAATTTCTCAAGTAATGTTGTTGTTTCTTGTCCCTGTATTTCTATGCCTCATTTTCCTCCTCTACAAAACAGGACTAGACATAATATCTACCTCTTATAATTGCTCTATGGAATAAGTCAAGTTGTACTACTAAAGTACTTTAATTTTCTTGGCATGTAGTATGTGTTAAAGCACCAAATAGATAATTATATAAAATATATACAATTTAATATAATATAAAATAAGAGTTATTATTAGGAGCACACTTTAAATTGGCTCTATAAGACAAGTACTCTTTATTAAGCATTTTCTCTTGTAGAGAAGCTAGGTTATTTGTTTAAGGATAAATAATTAAAGCAAAGCTTTGACTATAGATCCCAGTTACCTTTTAATAGCTTCTGCAAGAATCAGGTACATAAGTCTGTTTTTCATTATGTTTTTTCTCACACATAGTTCCCAAAACTTAAGTTCTTCACACCATGTCCCATTGCCCAGCAAAGGAATCACCACTTGATTTTCTTAATAACATTCTCTAATATCAGGAAATTTCTTCTTCCTGAATCTTGGGAACATATGCTAATTGTGACACCTGCAGTCATCTCTCTACTGGCTACAGAAAGTCCTCTGACATCTGTATTCTCTTTCTTGTGTCAAGAGTTTTTACTCCTTTCCAGATGATTTGCTTCTCTAAATTCTCCAAGTATAATTTCTTTAGTATGTATGTATGTATGTATTTATTTATTTGTTTGTTTATTTATTTGTTTATTTGCCAGTCCTGGGCCTTGGACTCAGAGCCTGAGTACTGTCCCTCGCTTTTTTTTGCTCAAGGCTAGCACTCTGTCACTTGAGCCACAGCACCACTTCTGGCCATTTTCTATATATGTGGTACTGGGGAATCAAACCCAGGGCTTCATGTATACAAGGCAAGCACTCTTGCCACTAGGCCATATTCCCAGCCCCTTTCGTTTTTAATTCTCATTCGCTTTGTCACACTGAAGATGAAAAAAACTAAGAAATGATAAGGTTTATTTCCTAGGTAAGAGGGCTCTCAGAATAAAACATCTTCCCACAGGGTGTTGAGTAGATGGTACTTTCTGCTTTCCAGTTGTCCTTGTGGCCACTGGGTGATCTGGGGGTGGCCTCACCAAGATGTATCACAACTGTATCACAACTGGCTTGTCATTGTGTGGAGTGAGTTCATAACATAGTCTTTAGACAACATTTTATTAGAGTTGTATAAATTATATGCTCAACATCTGGCAAATTCTCTCTAAATTCCAAAGAACTTAAAAAAGGAATGCGGAGACAGTCAATAAACCAAAAAGGTTAATGGATACACGAGTCAATCCTGGCTCAAGGTTTTTTCTTTTATTGAAAAAGCAATGATCCGAGACATTTTTATGGGCACTAATGTTCTTTGTGTACCAGAAGGAAAGCAAATGAATGTTTCTCATCCCGAAAACATTAGTTGTTTACCTTTCAAATTGAATTTGGATTTGAAAAACAAATAGAATGTATTGGATTAAAATATTAAGTTAAAAAACCCATCATATTTATTCACTCTGTGAGGTTGTTCACAGAAATAATTTGATATGGCTCATTATCTTTCAGTTCTGGTAAACCAAAGCTATTGTTTCTTTTTAGCTAGAAAGTTAGTTAATTGTTAATTATTTTCTCTCTAGGGTTTTACCTGAAGTAGTCAGTAGCTAACCATCAATGTATCAGAAAAGTGATCTATGATATAAAAATGTCCAAACTTATTTGGAGCAATTAAGAAAAGAGAAATCAGATCTCAAAATAGTAACACTGGGCAGACTGTGCCAGTAATTTAAGGGGAAGTGATGAAATCTGAGAAGTGAGCATTCTTGCTATAAATCTCAACCATTGGCTTTATTACAGGTTTCGTTTCCTTGTAAGTTATTACAAAGGCATTTTAGGAATACATGCTGTTGCTTGTATCATTGTAAAGAATTGTAAAGAGTAGATTCTCATAATTGCTGCTTTTGGCACAAGGCAGTTGTACACATTTGTTTATTTATTCATCTACACATTCATTCTATGCATATGTGCTGAGATCATGTTGTAAACAGTCCTTGTCAATAGATTCAATGTGGGCAGTATGGGAAAGACAAAGATTCACCCATAGGTGTTACACTTGTAGCTAAACAAAATGAATATCAGGAAGCTGCACAGTGTGTCCTGTGTGGGGGAATATTGATTGGGAGGGGGCACATGTGAATAGAGAGAGCAAGACTGGAAAACATAGTCCTAATACTCAGTGTACAGATTTTTACAGGGTATAGAATAGTAATTAAGTGACGGTTAGCAGATACTAAAATGTGTCCCATAGATGATTGGACATGAACACTAAAGTAGAGTTGACTGATCAGGGCTGGTGATTTAAGAATCATCATCATACACTGAGGATATTAAGCTATTAGACTAGATTAGCTCTCTGGAGCATGGGTATCATTTTAGATAACCTAGACCTGTTTGAGAACATGAACGAGAATAGAGAAACAGGACCCAGTGTTGCAAGGAGATGAAGATCAAAGAGGGTTTTCTATATAATGGGAAATATTACAGTTAATATCAAACTAATAAAAGTTAAGAGAGAAGACAATTGTGGGAGCAGTCTTTGGGGAAGGCAATGTTATTTTTCAAATGATGTCTGTGGACTTCTCTTCCTGAACTGGCTTCAAACTGGGATAATAAAAGGAGAAGGGACCAGAACACTTCACCCATTGTGACAAATGGAAGTTAGATGGTATGGGTACAGCTAGAGGTATACTGATGAACTTGAACTTGGAACGTGATAGGAATTATCCCCTACTACTTCTATTTGACTAAGAAAATAAGAGGCACATCTTTCAGCTTAGAGTGAGACTAAAGCTACTGTGGAGGTCTTAGGGGAGAAGAAAATACATGAAAGAGATGTTTTGAGGTATCACAGATTCTTAATTTGTATGTAGAAGATAAAACATTGATCCTAAAAGGAGTCAGAATAGAATAATCGTGAGAAACAGAGGCTGAGAAGGATATGAGGATAGAGGTTTGTAGTAGATTTGAAAGGTGCTGCTAAGTAGAAGGAATAACATAATGTTCTATAGAGCAATAGGTTAAGAAAAATTAATCATTTATTTCAAAAGTGCCAATAGAGAGAATTTTAAGTGTTCTCAAAACAAAGGAATGCTAAATATTTCTGACGATAGACATGCCAAATATCATGATTTGATCATTTTATACATTGCATATATATCAAAATATTGTTTTATGAAACATAATTATTGTATGTCATTTAAAAATAAAAAAATCTGAAAATAAAAACAAGCTCATGCCTGTAGTCCTAGTTATTCAGGAAACTGTGATCTGAGGATTGTGGTTTGAAGCCAGCCGAGGCAGGAAAGTCTGTTACACCCTTATTTCCATTAATTACCAAAAAGCCAGAAGTAGAGTTGTGGCTTAAGTGGTAGTGCTAGCCTTGAGCAAAAAAAGCTTAAGGACAGTGCCCAGGCCCTGAATTTAAGCTTCAGGATGGGCAACATGCACATATACCACACACACACACACACACACACACACACACACACACACACACACACATCTGAAAAAAGAAAAGAAAGGTAGCTGACTAGTAAGAATGTCAGTATATATCCACTTACATCAATCAAAAACTCCTAAAGCCTGACATTAGTATGTAAATTAAAGCACGTTATTTCCATGTTATAAAAAACAAAATCTCTATTAAAAACATCAGCTAGTTCTAGCCTTTCCCAAATGAATTTCTCCTTGGACAGGGCCAAATTAATGAAGTCTGGGCCTATGTATCAGCTCTTCAAGTGCAACTAAACTATTAGTGAAGATAATTCAATCAGGTTCTGATGACTTATCCCTAGTTCTTTGGGAGGCTGAGGATCACACTTGGTAGCCAGCCTGAGCTGCATCTAGTGGCACAAATACCTATCATCTTAATGATACTCAAAACATAAAATAGATCAATCACAGCACAGGGACATGTTCAGACAGGAAATGTGATCCTATCTCAAAAGTAAGAGTGAAAAAAGAATTGGAGGTGTGGCTCAACAGTACAGTGCCTGCCTTGGGATCATGAAGCTCTGTGTTCAAATTCCATACTACCTGTTTTCTGAAAAGGTGATTCAGGAATGTACAATTTTCTTTGAAAGAGAAGTGTCAAAGGTATTTTGTTGGAATGGGACTTAAATATTTTTGCTCCTTATAACTGAGTCACTTCCTCACCTAAGCTTATATTCAAATTTCTAAAATGATTTAGACTTTAGACCATCCCTATAAAATCAGTCTCAAACTTCAGAATTTAGAGAATCCTTGACAGTGGCCCTGTTCTCAGATATCCTAAGCCATTAGATACTAGATAAGACTTGGGTTATTGAATTTATGAAAAATTCTTATGATACTTCTAACCAAATGGTCTATAGATGACCCTTTAAGAAATACCAATCAATTGAAATAAGCATGTTATATGACAAATGCAGTTGTTTGAAATCAGTGACCAACTTTTTTCCATTTTTCTTTGTTTCTGACTTACTCTATTACTTAATACCCGTGAAGCAAATGGAAAGGGGCTAAATATATCATAGTGGGTGAAATAACTTATAGGCAATTTTATATTTAATATATTATTGCTTCAAGAAAAAGGCCAGCATAAATTATCTCTCATATTGATCTTTAGCAGAACATATTGACCACATCGTTTTCTTCAGGGTCTCCCAGCCTCTTGAATCATGATTATTCATTGTCTTTGAACACCATGATTAGCAAAGGAAGTTAAATACATCATCCCTATAGCTGTGCTTGCCAAAAAATTCAATTTTGCTGATCTAACTGCTTCACTTTAATTTCAGCTCCCTCAGGGGCACAAAACCAAGAATCAGATTTATAAGGCTAGAAATTTCATCAATTGTCACCTGATATGTTCCTTGCCCTTGGCAGATTGTCATCTTAAGTCAATCAGTAGCAATTGTTCCCAGGGGACCTAAGTTACCTCCATCTAAGCTGTTTAGGGGACCCCACCTGAATCCATGTTCTCTCATTGTTTTGTGGCCCAGATTATAAAGGTAATTCAAAGAATTTAAAACACATTGTTAAAGCAAGAAAAGGCACTGGGTTTTTTAAGTAGCATCTGGAAATTTTGATGTACTTGTCAAACGTGGTCCTCATGAAGAATAAAAGGAAAACCACACTGTGTGGGAAAACCACACAGATGCCTGTTCTTCAGGAAGAAAAATGGAGGCCCAATGTGTATATCAGAAACGTAACTAGATGTGGTTTTTTTTCATTCAAAATTTTTATTTTTTAGTTACTGTAAAGGTGATATATAGAAGGATAGCAGTTACATAAGTCAGGTAATGAGTACATTTCTTTCTGGACAATGTCACCCCTTTCTTCTTACTCTCCCAGTTTTTCCCTCCTGTCCTTACCCACAAGTTCTCTAGCTCATTTTCTTTTAAAAAAATTCATTTTTCTTGTTTTTTAATGCAAAGGTGATGTACAGAGGGGCTAAGGAAATGAGTGTAATTCATGTTGAACATTGTTACCCCCTCCCTTATTTTTTCCTGATATCCCTCCCTTCTCCACTAAGTTGTAAAGTTCATTTTAAACATAGTGTCTAGTGAGTACCACTGCTGCATTTGTTCACCCATTGCCCCTCCATTTCTGTGTCTTCCATTACCCTCCCAAAAGGCAGATAAATAAAAAAACAAGACAAAAAGAAAAGAAGACAAACACAACAAGAAAGAAAAAAAGCTTCTTCTTTATATTTCCTGGGGTTCATTTTGATAAAGTTTATTTTATGTGATCAGATGCACATAGGTATTGGCCTTTGTGTTCTTCTCTAAAGAATATTCTCCTTTGGTCTCACTGTGTGTGAATGCCTACAGTCCTGTATAATTTATCATGTCTCATTGTATTTTAGATCCAGCTTCCACATATAAGAGCAAAAATGTGCTGTTTTTGTCTCTCTAGGTTTACCTCACTTAACATGATCTGTTCTAGGTCCATCCATTTCCCAGAAAATGATACAATGGTCTTCTTTGTAATGGCTGTGTAGAACTGTGTATAGGTACCAGTTATGTATTGTAGGGCATCTGGGATGCTTCCATAACTTGGCTATTGTGAATAGTGCAGCAATGAACATGGATATGCAAATTTCTTTACAGTATCCTGGTTGCTGATGAGAAGGGTTTTCTTTTCCTGGAAAAGGTATTTATGCTGTCACAGAGATGTACTGTAGCCTGCCCATCCAGCAAGTCACACTACTGGGAATAAAAAGGGATTCAAAGAGCAAGTGCTCATCGTATCTGGGTATAATCTTTACTTTTGGTAATAACACCGAGATCTTTTAAATTGTCTGTTTAACCTAAATTTTCTAGCCTAATATAAGAAGAATGAGCACAACAGACATGGACAAGTTTCCATCTGAATAAAGAACTATAAAATTTGCAATTAGAAAATTTATGCCTTTCATTCTCCCTGACAGATTTGTGCAGTACCAATAGGGCGTTGTGCATGTATTGAACACCTACGTATTCCAAATTGACTCAGGGGTCAATGAGAGAAGAGTCACTTGCTTTGAGTTCTTCGTCCACTTCATCATTGGGATCAGGAGTTTCTGGTTTGTCCAGAAGGGGTGTGGAGGGTTTGGAGTAGGGATGATATAAAGACCGTTGCTGCTTTAAGGAGTGGAGTAAGATTCTAAGCTATGGCTATGTGAGTAGTATCTTAGAAATGACTTCTATTGTGATAGGAAATTTCCTACACTTGGGCCCTTTGGGCATTGGTTCAATTTCTAAGACATAGGATTAAGTAAGTCTGGTTTCTGGTTGATGTAGGAATTTCATTTGTCACTGGGTGGGAGATATTTGGTTAGACTGCCCAGTGCTTGAGTAGAACAAATACCCAACCACCTTGTCTTGGTATTTCATGCTCTGTGGGCTCCTGGTCTTAGTATGCAAACTGGTGCTCAGAAGCCATCAGTCCGATTTTTTTCTCCAAGCCCCAAAGACATGGAAAAAAAATGTTCTAATGACAGAGAGTAAAATCACCCCCAAGACTTCAGTGTACTGTTTGTGTTTTGCCATAAATATTTATTATTCTGGTGAAAAGAATTTTCCTTGTGTGTGGTATTCCATCTTCCTGGAAGAAAATATTGAGACAAGAGAACATTTATTATTCTAGAGTTTATTGGCTCTTACTGTTTATTTATTCTTGAAAGGAAAAATGTCCCCATATCAGGAAATGGTGACTTGGCAGAGGCCAGGCGGCAGATGTACTCTGGGAAAACTTGAGGTGATAGAGATACAAGCTGTGTGAATGGTGCAATCCTTGATAAATCTACTGGAATGTTGACTGTGCTGAAGCTCTGCTCTCTCCTCAGCTTATGGCTGAAGCTTAGCAGACCCAGGGACCCAGAGACTCAGCTTTGAGCCTCATTTTCTTCACTCGTAACAGAAATGATTGGAGAGGTGACCCTGTATGTAATTTTTATTTACAATGCCTATAATTATTATCTTTTAAAAACCTGAGGTCTTTTGGAGGAGCTTATCTCATTATCAATCTAAAATCTCTTGGAGCCTTGAAATCTATAATGAATAAACCAAAGTGTCTACATTTCTTGTGATGGGTGTGAGTTGCTGAGAGGAATGCCGAGTGTTAGGTTATATACGCTTTTCTCCTTGATTCTATAATATAGTACCACAAACTGAGAAATTTATGTAATGAGTAGAAGTTTGATTTACCTCACAGTTCTGAAGGTTGGGAAATTCAAAATCATGGTGCTGGAATTTGGTGAGGGTTTTCTGGTTGTACCATAACACAGGAGTAGGCTTTGCCGGGGTGTGAAATTGGGCATTCTAGCATGTGTAGAACAAACGTATCTTCTGACAGTGCCATTAATTCATGCAGGGGGCCAAGGCCCTCATGACCTAGTCACTTCAACATTGGGAGCTAAGTTGCTAATGCATGAAATTTGGGGAACACATTACACCACAGCATGTGCTTTTCTCTCTATTTCTTTCTTTCCTGCCCTATTTCCTCTTTTGTGTTTGTTCCTTGTTTTGTAGACCAAATAAACTACAGATTTCATTTTACTTCAATTTCTTATTTGATTTTGAGAGTTTTAAATTAAACTTTATTTTTATTGAGCAGTCTGCTGTATAACTTACTTTCATTTTTAATGATAACTTTAAAAATTGATTTATTGTCAAAGTGATGTACAGAGGGGTTACAGTTTCATACATAAGGCAGTGAGTACATTTCTTATCAAACTTGTTACCTCCTCTTTCATTTTTCTCCCATCTTCCTTCCTCCCCAATCCCTCCTACCCCCGAGTTGTACAGTTGGTTTACAGTATATTGTCTTGTAAGTATTGCTGTTGCATTGGTTCATGTTTTACCCTTTGTCTCTCCATTTTGATGTTCCCTTTCCCTACTTCCCATAAACATATATACAATACCCAGGGTACCAAAATCAGTTACAGTGATATCAGCGGTAATAACTTTAAGCCAAACAGTTTTCATAGTGTCTTACAAAGTGGCCATTTCTTCCATATAACTCAAATTGCCTGTTACAAGATATGTTTATTGCAGAAAATTCAATAAATCCAGTATATTCAATCCAATATAGTCCATGAGAAAGCTCTTATGGAACTCCAAGTTGGTAACAAGTGAAAATGATTATATTTATAATCTGACTTGTAGAATTGAAACCTCTTTGTACAACTACTTAAAAAGTTTAAAAAAGGTCACATAGTTTCAGGTATTAAGCCTGAGAATAAGGACATCCTATATAAAATTTAATATTCTATAAATTGACTCAGTTTTAGATTATAATGGAAGTAAACTTAGGATGTAAAAAATTTTAAATATTAAAATAAAATTTCAAAACAAAGAACACAGGGCAAGCCAAAGCAACAGCAGTACTTAAAAGACAATATGTTGTAAACTAACTGTACAACTTGGGGTGGGACTGGGGAGAGGGAAGGTGGAAGAAAAATGAGGAAGGATGTAAGAAGTTTGATAAGAAATGTACTCACTGCCTTACTTATGTAACTGTAACCCCTCTGTACATCACCTTGACAATACAATTAAAATAATAAACTTTCAGAAATTTGTCATTTTCTACATTTTTCTTGCCCTTGTACCAATGAAGAATTGGTTTGTTTGGCTAGTTATACTTTAGTATCCTTTAAGGTTTGCTAAAGTCTTTTAAGTTCCCTTCCTTTCGTGTCACAAAAATTTCTCAATTAGAAATGGAGGTAAAAAAAATTTTTTGAGGGACATTCCAGTGTGACAATGACAGTAATGTTTTATTTTCTGGAATTTCAGTATGATGATATCAGAGGCTCCTCTGCTTTCAGATTGAGTAGATACCCACACACGTGACTTCAGAAAGCTCTGTTAGCATGAAAAAAAGTCCATTCTGTCTTATCCCTGCATCTACACCACAGAGGCAAAAAAAAAAAAAAAAAAAAAAAAACAACCCTGCAAAAATCTGAATTTCTAATAAAAGTTGCCATCATTTCCTTCCTTCTTAAAAATAATAATTACTTATTTATTGTCAAAGTGATGTACAGAGGGGTTACAGTTTCATACGTTAGGCCATGGGTACATTTCTTGTACTATTTATTACCTCCTCCCTCATTCCCCCCTCCGCCTCCCCCTTTCTTTCTCCCCCCCACATGAGTTGATCATTTGGTTTATACCAAATGGTTTTACAAGTATTGCTTTTGGAGTCGTTTGTCTTTTAATCCTTTGTCTCTCGATTTTGATATTCCTTTTCACTTCCCTAGTTCTAATACCAGTATAGACAGTGTCCAGTGTACTCAGATGAGATACAGTGATAGTGCCGGGACAACCACATAAAGGGGTTACAAGAGGATCATCAAGAAAAGAAGCTACGGTTTTACATGGCATTTGAAAGTAATTACAACAGTGATATAACAGTCGTTTCCATAACATGGAGTTCATTTCATTTAGCATCATCTTATGTGTTCATAAGGGCATAGCTATTGGGCTCTTGTGATACTCTGCCATGACTAGCCTAAGCCTGTGCTAATTATTCCCTATGAGGGAGACCACAGAGTCCATGTTTTTTGGGTCTGACTCACTTCACCTAGTATAATTTTTTCCAAGTCCTTCCATTTCCTTACGAATGGGGCAGTATCATTCTTTCAGATAGAGGCATAAAATTCCATTGTGTATATGTACCACATTTTCCTGATCCATTTGTCTACTGTGGGGCATCTGGGTTGGTTCCTTATTTTAGCTATGACAAATTGTGCTGCGATGAACATTGTTGTGCTGGTGGCTTTAGTTTGTTCTTGTTTGTGGTCTTTTGGGTAGATGCCCAAAAGTGGGGCTGCTGGGTCATAGGTGAGCTCTATGTTTATCCTTCTGAGGAATCTCCATACTGCTATCTAGAGTGGATGAACCAGTTTACATTCCCACCAACAATGAAGTAGAGCTCCCTTTTGGCCACATCCCCTCCAACAATTGTTATTGTTAGTTTTCTTGATAAAGGACATTCTTACTGGGGTGAGGTGGAATCTCAATGTTGTTTTGATTTGCATTTCTTTGATGGTCAGTGATGTAGAGCACTTTTTCATATGTTTCTTGGCCATTCTCATTTTCTCATCAGAGAAGTCTCTTTTTAAGTCTTTAGCCTACTTGTTGAGGGGGCTATTGGTTCTTTGAGGATTTGTTTTGGAGGAATTTTATTTTTTTAGTTTTGCATATATTTTAGATATGAGGCCTTTGTCCATTGTATGGCTGGTATTCTGCACCAGAATCAATTCCAAGTGGATCAAAGACCTCGAAATAAATACCGATACCCTGAAAACACTATAAGAAGGAGTAGGAAAAACACTTGGGCTCCTTGGCACAGGACGATCCTTAATAAAGGCCCAGAATTACAACCAATCAAAGAAAGGTTGGACAAATGGGACTGCATCAAACTGCAAAGCTTCTGCAGGACAAAGGACATAGCTTGCAAGATAAACAGAAAGCCCACAGATTGAGAAAAGATCATTTTACCCCCTCTTTTATTTTAAGTAAATTAAAAAAAATTAAATGGGAAGGGGAGTTGGGAAAAGATGGATCAGTGAGTATTGTTATATCTAGGTAGAAGAAGTAAAGTTCAGGAGACTGACTATAGAAAGTGTTAGTCATATACATTTGGAAGAATCTAGAAGTTAGATTTTGAGTGTTTCAGTCACAAAGAAATAATAACTTTGCCTTGATTTGAACATTAAAAGATGTATGCATGTATCTAGCTATCATGTTACTACTTAATTATGTTCACTTGTCTCAAAATACAAAAATATTTAAATAAAAACTCATAGTAGTACACATGTCTAACTTAATCCCTGAGAAAGCTCACTAAATTTGAGGATTATTTATTTCTCTAGTGGTAAAGACTTACATCAGTACTTCTTTTTGGAGAGCATCTTAAATTAGGAAACACCCTCTAATGTCTGCCCATTCTACTACCAGCCCTAGCTAATTTTATTCTAAACTAAAGTTTAAGATGAACAAGTTGGGAAATTCCATATGATGCAATATTACAGCTTCCTAGAATGCTAGAGCTGAGTCAAACTTTTTAGAGAATTAGTTTATTAGTAATTTTGGGAGAGGGAGGGTTGGAATCAGGCTTTGCCTTTGCTAAGCAAGTCCTTGAGCTCTGGAGCCACACATCCAGACCAACAACTCTCATAGATCAGAACACTCAAGTGTGGAACAGTTTACCAAAGTTTATATATGAAGTTAAAAAGAATTGAGTCCTAAACTTAAGCTTCTCCACTCCTTGTACAAGTACTTTTCCTTTACAGTATGACTCAAAAACATCGATAGGATTTAGACTTAGAACAACAATTAGTAAGCATGTTGTCCAAGTCTTTAATTTTATGGAAAACTCAAAACCATTGATGTTTCAGATAGTATCCCACCTCATTTCATGGCAAAAGAGAGAAGCTATGTTGTTTTGAATCCAGTTGCTGTAAATATAACTTGAGTATTCAAGAGTCCTGTATCTCTATTCATGTGACCATGCAATCACTTAAACAATACAAATCATATATATATATATATATATATAAATAAATAAATATAATTACAGGCAGATAAAAACAGCAGTGATAGTTTTCCATTTCCCTAGAGGTTGGTAAATATTTTTGCTTTTCCTTTGACACCAATGCTGTTGTTTATATTAACTATCTTATTAAACTAGTTTCTTTTTTTAATTTTTAAGTTTATTGAGTGAATTCTGAGAAAAGGGTTAGTCTCAGGAGCAGGGAGGCTGGAGGAGTGCCCAGAGAGGCAGGAAGAGAGCACTCTACTTTGGGGTTCTAGGCCAGAGCAATGAGGGACCGGCAAGGGGACCTACATTTGCCAGCACAGCACACTGCTTTGGTCTTGGTCAGAAGTCCAGCCACTGCCCTCTGCTGCTATCCTGATCTTTGGACAGCCTCTGTCTCCATTCCTTTAAACTTCAAATTTTTGTAATGATGGCATGGGGCTACTTAAGAGAAAGTTGAAATGAAAGCAATATAAGTAAAACCTGGGTGATTCCCTAGAGGAAAGAGGAGAGAAAAGGAGATGTTAAGGATGCCCTGAAACTTCCCAGCTGTCAGAGCAGAAGCGAGAACTGTGCAGATGTCATGGGCACGGCGATGCCAGATGCAGGCAGGCACTGAGTCATCAGTCGGGTGATCTGGATTTACTGTGAATGCGTTCACATTTTGAACCTTGGGAAATCTTTCTGCCCAGTCGATCAGGTGGTTGCTAGCAGTTACCTGTGGCTCTTCTGACTGGAATGGGGAAGGAAAAGAGACACCTTTGAAGTGACCTTTACTACCTGGAAGTTGTGGCAAAGTTGCTGTTATATATATCACATGTACTTTGCACTAATTGTTCACCCCACCAGCTGACTGTCTGCACAATGAGCTTTGAATCTTCCATGTAGCTCTCAGCCCAGCTGAATGTAGCTACCTTGGGGTGGGCAGGGTCCTTCTGCATATGAATGAGAGGACACTGGACACATTAACAGGCAGGATAGAAAATCAGTTACCAAATCCAACCTGTTATTACCTGTAGTAAAAAAAAAATAACACCTTAAGATAAACAAAAAAAATGATATCCTAAGTTTGCATCATCAAGGGAAATAGCTGATAAGAATCATTTTCTTCTTTCGTAAAATGCAAAATTTACCAAAAATCACTGAGCTCCATGTTTGCTTGAAAGTATCTTTACTCCACTCTTATTTTTACTTATTTACTTTTCTTTTCTTTTTTCTGTTTTTACTTATTTATTGTCAAAGTGATGTACAGAGGGGTTACAGTTTGATATGTTAGGCTATGGGTACATTTCTTGTACTGTTTGTTACCTCCTTCCTCATTCCCCCCTTCCCCTGCCCCTTTCCCTCTTCCTCCATGAGTTGTTCAGTTGGCTTACACCAAATGGTTTTGCAAGTATTGCTTTTGTAGTTGTTTGTCTTTTTATCCTTTGTCTCTCAATTTTGATATTCCCTTTTGCTTCCACTCTTATTTTTAAAAGATTGTTTGTCATTTATTTACTGCAAATATTAATTTAATACTTACTCATTTGGTACTATGCTTGCCCAGAAAATAAAAATTATAGAAAAGCTATCTTTTCCCTAAATTGTTCTTTTATTTGTAAAGGAAATACAAACCAGATTAGAATTGGAGCGAGGATGTAGCTCAGTGATTGAGTTTGCCCCGTGTGTACCAGATCCTATGTTTACTAGACACTATATGGGAAATGAACTATACAACTTTGCTGGAGCCAGCCAGCAACAAAAGGGAATCCTGATTGAGGGGGCGAGGATTAAAGAAAAAGAAAGATACAAGACAAAAGAAAAAAGACAAGAGACAAAAGATGGGGTCCGAGAGGTCTGCAGCTCAAGACTGTAGCTCAAGACTGCAGCCCTGTTTATTCTTAACTTCCAGTTTATATGCAGTTTAGGAACCAGGGAATAGCATAGGGTTACTAAAGTTCAAGAACACAAAAAGGCTTGGAGTTGGCAATATCCGATGGCAGCTAAGACAGGATGAGGTTGGTTAACATAAGAATGGACTCCTGTGGACATAGTAAAGCATTTCCGATTAGTGCTGTCTTTCCAGTAAGCCATGTCCTTGCACGACCTTGAGAATACAACACAGCCAGAGGTCAGGATGAACTTTGCTGCTGGCTTGCCTCCCAACACAACTTGTGGGGAGAGGTCAGGAGGAGAAAACTGGGAGAAAATGAGAGAGGGTGTGTGTGACACTATTCAAAAATAAATGTATTCATTATCTGACATATGGTAACTGTAACCCCTCTGTATAGCACCCTTACAATAAAAAAGATTCAATTTCATCATGAAAAAAACATTGCTTTGCCCAGTGCTTTTTCTACATGTTTTGAAATGACAATATGTTTTTTTTTCTTCCTTCTGTCAATGAGGTTCATCACAAAAACATATCCTATGTTCAATCCTCAGCACTGAAAGGAAACAAAAATCAATTAAGAAATACATTTAAGCTGGGCAGTGGTGGAAATCTGAGTATCAAAGTTTGAAGCCAGAGCCCCAAGAGGAAAGTCCATGAGTCTTATATCTAGTTAACCACCAGAAAACTGGGAGTGATGCTGTGGCTCAAAGTAGTAGAACACTAGCCTCGTGCAGAAAAAGCTCAGAGACAGTGTCCATGAACAACTGACCGAAAGAAATAAAGAAAAAGAAAGGAAGGGAGGAAGGAAGGAAGGAAGAAAGAAAGAAAGAAAGGAAGAAAGAAAGAAAGAAAGAAAGAAAAAAAGAAAAAAAGAAATAAAAGAAAGAGGAAGAAAAGGAAAACAAATATGGTTAGGTTAAGTATAAAAAGATTTTGTCAGGATGATGGGGCATTCAGTGGAGTAGATATTATATATCATCTTGAGAAATCTCACTGGTGATTTCCTTGGAGAAGTGGCTTTGAGCTAATTGTGGAAGAATGACTTGGTATTACTGGGTCAAGAAGGAAGGAAGGAGCTCCAGGGAGATGGGATTTGATGTGGAAGGCAAGGAGGTGGGACATGCCTTTTCAAGTCCTATTGGATCAAGTGAAGGAATCCTGGTCCTGTAAATTGGAAATTGTCATAGAATCTGGAGTCCTATTTTATATTTCATACTCAACTATCTTTGACTCTGAACAACTTCTTCTGGGTTACATTCTCTTAATTTTAAAGGTACTATAAAGTATTTCTTGAAATCTACCTTTGAGGTTGATTGGCCTCCTCTACTAATCAGTAGCAAAGAGGAGTATGTGGTATCAGCAACCTCCGCTTCCGTGCCAAGGTACCCATTAACCTTACATCTCTCATGACCTTTGGGTGGTGCCCGGATGGCAAAACTGAGTCATTCACAGAGCCACACTGATAACGGTCACTGCAACTGCTTGGCAGCTTGTCTTCTGGGCACTGGAGAATTCTCTCATCATTTCTTTATGATTGCTATCATGCCCACAGAAGTTTCAGGGAAGTGTAGGCCAGGGAAATTTCCTATGGTCGACTTTTATGTGATCAGTTCTCTTCTTAGTAGCATGGTATGGAAACAGCTAGGCCAGTGGAATGGAGTTTTGAATGGGAGCTCTTCTCCACTCCTTTGGAAAGATCATTACTTTCATTGAAAATCTTCTTGGTGCTGATCATATTGACATTTATCATCTCGGGAGAGCCCCACCTTAGTGGCTTGTGTAATGCCAATGTCCCTACCCAGGAAGCAAGTAGCATATTTGGACTGCATTTTCAGGTTCTTGAACTTGAGTTCTGGTCATCTTTCTGCATCAGCACAGGCTGATTGATCATGCATCTATTAGTGGTGGAGACATTGACACTACAGATACTGTGTAGTAAGAACAGCTATCACTTCAGTCACTTTATTTTGTCTATGTTTGTTTTCCGAAATGATGTGGTCACTTGCTTTTCCATCTGGTAACACCTCGAAAGTCACCTTTCCTATGCTTCTGCCTAGATATTGTCATCGGATCTTTAGTTCTCTGGTGGATACTTTATAATTCTATTAATTTTACTATTCCCCTCCCCACAACTTCCTTCCAAGCTCATTTTGGCTCCATTGGCATCTCTAATGGTGGAATTTTAGACATAGTTTCCAGGGACTTCCATAGAGGATCCCTAATCCTTTTGGGATCAATTTTCTCATCTATGTAAAAGAGATGGTCCAGATCAATGTTTTTTTTTTTTTATTATCATTTGTAATCATATTTCCCCCCCTCAAATGAAATGTGAGAGAGTTCAGTGCATCATAGACAAAATCAGATTTACTCTGTTGGACAAAACCAAGGGCCAGGGTCTTGTCTTCAAGGCCCCTCCAGGGCCTAAAAAATTAGGGCCACCTAATTTTTTCCATGTGCCTTCTGAGACTGACTGAGATGCAGTGGTTGGTGGACCATGTACTTTCACTAATGCCTTACTGTGTTGTTACAGGACTGAGTCCCTAATGCTGGGGACTTCTGAAGAGTCCAGCATCTGTGTAGGAGCTGAAGGCAGGACCAACTGGTTGAGAGGTGGATCTCAACAGCCCAGAAAGCTGGGATTGAATCCTCATCGTCTCTCCTTCTTGGCCAGGCCACCTTTGGAAAGGCATTTAATCTCTGCATCTGTTTCTGCATATTTAAGATGAGGTTAATAATAGTACTTGCCTTGGAGAGTTGTTGTAAAGATTAAAATAGCTCATATATATTAAGCATTTAAAATAATGACTAGCACTCTATGTTATCCATTATTGTCATCTTGAGAGTCTAGGACAGGGTAGGGAGTGGGAGCTTAATAGTGACAACTCATTAACTAGCTTCTGCAGAAGTGCAGATTTGGAAGAGCTTTTAGGTTTTATATAGCTTATGTCTCTAAATTTGCCTCTGTGGGGACTTTCTTGTGGCACCTGTTGAAGTGCAGTTTCCTTGGTTTTCACTGCTGTATTTACATCTCTAGGAGAGAAACCTAGAAATCTATGTTTATAACACGTGTCCTACACAAGATATTTATGGTCAGGCAAGTTGAATGGAAACTATTATATCCAAATGTTGTGTTTTTGCAGATGAACAAGCTATGTCCCTGAGAGTAGTGGCATGATCAGGGTTCTAGTGTAGGATGGGATTGGAACAAGAACCATGACACCTATCCCTGGTCCTGTGTTATTCTCACCCCTTTGATGGCTCTGCTAGTTCAGCCCACAATGCCTAAGGTTGGCTGGAAAGGAGGAAAGGTAGCTGGATGACCACGTTTTTTGGCTGCAGGCAGAGTGAAAAATCTCTTCTTTACCCAGACATTGAGCTCCTGTGTTTATTCTTGACTGTATGGTTCTAGAATAATGATCTCTGGAAGCTTCTACATTCTTTTTTTTTTTGGCCAGTCCTAGGCTGTGAACTCAGGGCCTGAGCACTGTCCCTGGCTTCTTTTTTGCTCAAGGCTAGCACTCTGCCACTTGAGCCACAGCGCCACCTCTGGCCATTTTCTGTATATGTGGTGCTGAGGAATCGAACCCAGGGCCTCATGTATACGAGGCAAGCACTCTTGCCACTAGGCCATATTCCCAGCCCAGCTTCTACATTCTTAAAGGTGTCATAATCCAGTACCCTTTCTCCCCATCCAGTGCACACAGGAACAGAAATATATTCTTAAATGCAGGCTACTGGCAACATGAGTGGTCAGTGGTGTAGGGTGGACAGAGATGAAGTAAAAATGCCAAGAGATGGAGTACTGAGTACACTTGGCCCAGTTTGCATCATGTCAACCATTTGGAAGCCTGAGGACAGAAACCAAAAATAGGCTTCTGTTCTGAGGCAGCCAACAGCATCAATTACTAGTGTTATTATCATCATCACCACCATCATTCTCTTCTCATAAATTTAAAGGTAGGTAGCTGGACTCTGCTTCTTACAGAAGTCCTGCAGGAAGTTAAGCGCTGTGATGAATTTTATACAAGTAAGTGTTGGAGGCACACATAGCCCTGTAACTCACCCTTCTCCATGACTCACCACCACTCTCAGCTTTCCTGCCCACAGCATTCAGCCTTGATCCCTAGGAGGCCAGCTTTTCCTACCAGGGCAGATGGCTCCAATGGTAGAGTTTATTTTGTGCATAAAGTAAACCTCTAATGATGAACCATTCTTTTGAGTAATTAGGATTCTTTGGCTACAGAAAAGAGGCTAGAAGTTTGAACCCAGAACTACAGGCAAGGGAGGGGTCAGGGGAAATGCATCCTTTTATACCAGGAGGGGATATGGCGTCCTTGAACTTGAATGGATTTAGAGATCAAAAGATAAGATGTAATTGGAGTCCAGGTCCTCAGGGAACGTTCCAGTCAAACTCTGTGGGTGGGATTGGTTTTACTTAGAGGTGGAAGAGGAAATTCAACAGATGCCTTAAAAAAAACCACAATAAAACCAAAGCAGAAAACACTTTCTGGGGTGTCCATGTCTACTCTTCCATTCATGCCGCCTTAGTGTATGGCTGTAGGTGACAAATCCACTCCTTTTATTACAAGAGCCCATGCTGAATTCGAGGTGGAAGTTCATAATGTTGTTCTGAAGGTGGGGTCCTTGTCTCTGATCTTTTTCTTATAGATCCTAATGCTCACTTCCCAGGACAGTGCTGAGAAGAGTGGGAGTGATTCCCAGAGTGTAAAGGGGATTGTGCATGCTCTAGCCCGCCTCTTGTTCTTGAACCCACAATTCATTTTGACTTTCTTAAACTTTTTATTTCATTTCTAGGTGTTTCCTGACCTCTCCATTTGTCTTTGTCTAAATCCCGAGTCTTTTATTTGAATGTCATTTTTAGGTATTCATTAGACATTCAATTCCAAGTCCCATAATACTCAAGCTGGAATAATAATAATTCACTGTATTAGGTTCTATGTATTATTTTGCTAGCAAAATAAAACTAAAAAGATTCAAGCAGTAAAAAGAATATTACCTTATGTCTTCAATTGTGTATACATTTCACATGGACACATTACAAAGAAAATTAACCATGAGACTTAGAGCCCATGGTTTTTGCTAAGCATCTCTCCACTAAGTAATGTTTTCTCCCATCTACAATAGAGGGATTACTGTTGTTCACATTAATGATATGTGGGTATCATAAGATCCCAAACATTCTGCTCTCTTTAAGTAATAAATACCAAATAATTCTCATTTTATTGTGGATTAATAATTATTTAACATGGCATGAAAAGTAGAGATTCCAAGGTAGACTTATCATTTTACAGATAAAGAAATAAAAATGCATGGGAATCTGCCGGGCTTCGCTCTACCCCCCCCCCCCCCATCTACGTGGGAGGGGGTCCTGGGCTTGTCTGCCTCTTCCGTGTGGGATCCTTTCTCGCTCTCTCACATCCCTCTGGCCAGTAGGGATTAGTCGCGGAAGCGGGGACCCAAGGTAGCCTCGGTTCGCATGTGGTTGTGAGACCCCATGCCCATCAGCCCAAGGAAAGACACAGGTGCATGGGAGTCCCAGAGAAAGCCTCTGGGGTGTTCTGGTTTATTCAAATGAGGAGCCAACAGATACACCCCCAAAGGCAGGCGCAGGAGAGGGGCCACTGGTTGGCCACAAGGGCTGCCCCTCAAATGATGTCACGGGACTTCCTCTAGACACGTGCTTGCCCCCAGGGGCAGGCGCTTCTCTTCTAGTTAAAGACTGGAAAGGAGAGGGGACGGGCTAAAGCCAGCTGTGCCCTTTTAAAGGCACAGCTGTCCCCAACAGGAATCAAGTGACTTGACAAAGTCATATTCCCTGGACAGTTGCAAAGCTGGGATTTGGCTTATCTTTCTATACTGGTTATGAAATTCATCCATTTTATGGCAGGGTTTCCTCTCTGGCCACTTTAGTTTATGGTCTACTATGTGTCCAGCACTCAACTATATAATACACTGTGTGATAAGTGTGGAGACATGAACAGAAGCACATGTACTTACGACATACACGTGTGTGTATGTGTGTGTGTGTGTACTTGCATGTCCATGAGTCAGTTATTTATAACTGTAACTAACACATAAATGATAAATTCATGAACCGAGTTTTTTTGGCTCATCTTTTCAGAGGCTTCAGTCTCCGATCTATTGGCTTTGATGCTTTGGGTCCTGTGGTGAGGTACTACATTCGGGTGGGAGGCAAGTGGGAGCAAAGTTCCTCACCTCATAATCTAGACGTTAAAAAAAGAAAGAGGGATAGTTGGAGGTCCCATATCCTTTTGATGGCATACACCCAAAAGACCCAAAACTTCCCATTATGCTTCAGTTCTTAAAATTCGCACAGCCTTTTAAATAAGTGTCCTTTGGGGGGGGGGAGGGGCATTGAAGATCCAGACAAAAGAAGTATACAAAGCAGAAGAAATGTAGGAAATAGTCATGCTCTTCTAAGTGTGAAGGCTAGTGGGGGATATGAAACTCACAGGTACAGTGCAGAGCCACTAGCCAAGTTTCGTGTATGAGAATCACCTGAGCGTGTGCTTAAAAGACAGTTTCTGATTCAGTAGCTCTGGAATGTGGCACGAGAGTGTGAGTTTCTTACAGGTTCGCAGGTGAAGCGTTCTTCTATGTTGGAAGAGATGCATTTTGATTAATAGGGTAACACAGGTGATAATTAAGGGGTAAATTATGTAGTATAATTATAAAACTTGAAGGAGTTCAGAGGAATAAGGTGTAATCAGGGCAAGTTTCGTGGTGCATACGAAATTCTAACTCATCTTGAACAATGGTTTGATTTAAGAGTAAAGAGTAAGGCAAAGTAAGTGAGTAGTCAGAGTATAAATTCTAAATAAATGTACTTATTACATATGGAACTGGTCATCCCTCCCTCCTATTCTGTAGATTGTCTTTTCACTTTCTCAAGGTGCCTTTCAAAGCACAAGTACAGATTTTCACCAGAGAATCCAGAAAATATAATTGCTGGTTAGGTGTCGAAAAGGCCTTTTTATTTTATTTTTTAGTGCAGATCTGGGGTTTGAACTCTGGGTGCTGTGCTGTCTCTGAGCTTTTTTTTTAGGCTAGTATTTTACCACTTGAGCCACAGTTCCATGTCTGGCTTTCTGCTCATTAATTGGAGATGAGAATCTCACTGACTTTCCTGCCTTGGTTGGCTTCTTTATAAAGCACTTCTAACTATTTTACCACCCAACACTAACTTAGTGGTAACCCATGAATTTAGATGTGTTATGTTGTCCTATTCATTTACCTCAGATATTTAAACATTGTATTGTGATTTCATTTTTGATCTATTGATTCATCAGGAAACTATCAATTAATTTCCACACATTTGCCAGTATACAACATTTCCTTCTGTTGACATATTTCTGTTGTGGGGTATAAATTTTACATGACATCAATTCTCTTGTTTTTATTGAGGCTGCTTTATCATCTAATGAATGGTAGATCCTGAAGAAAATTTGGTGAATATGTATATTCTGCAATTGTTGCTTATTTTATTATCAAATATTAAGTTTATCTTGATATTGTTATTCAGTTCTATTCTCTAATCTTGTCAATTTTTGTTCTATCTGTTTCAGGGTTTTGATAAACATCATATATATGTTTATGGTTATTATATTTTTAAAAAATGTAGTGATCACTTTAACATGATTAAATACTCATCCTGATCTCTAATCACACTTTTAATTTTGAAGTCTGTTCTGGATGATATTGGTATGACAACTCATCTGTTTGCATATCTTTTGCTTCCAAGTTTTTGTGACTGCACAAATAACAGAGTTGGGTCTGGTTTTTCAAGCAGACTGTAAGCTCTGTGTTGAGTTTTTTAATTCACTTACATTTAATACTATTATTGCTGTAACTGAATTTACATGTGATATTTTACTTTTGCTTTCCTTGTTTTATGCTTTTTTTTGTTCTTTTTTTTTTACTGCCTTTTTTATAAACTATAGAAAGAATTTCCTTTCTTAAGGAATTAAGATTTACATATAGGAGTACTAACACCATGCATCATATGTGAGAAGCCATGAATAAAGCGTAGAAGCATAGTGGGGGAAAGAAGAAATAGAAAAGGGAGAGACAGAGAGAGGAAAATGGAGGAGAAAGAGAAGAGGAAGATAGGGAAGATAAGATTATATATATTTGATTTGTAGAAAATCATCAAAAGGAGAGTTAGGCACAGTTAAGGAAAGTGTTGCTATACGGTCATAAGAATGTTTAAAGGCTGGGCACTGGGGGTTCACACCTGTAATCCTACCTATTCAGGATGCTGAGATCTTAGGATCACAGTTCAAAGCCAGGCCAGGAGGGAAAGTCCATGACACTTATCTCCAAAAAACTACTCAGAAAAAGCCGGAAATGGTGTTGTGGCTCAAGTGGTAGAGTTCTAGCCTTAAGTCAAAGAAGCTCAGGGACAGTACCCAGGCTCTAAGTTCAAGTCCCAGGACACACACACACACACACACATACACACACAGATGCGCACACATATACACACGCACAATGCTTAAAGCATCCATCCATTCACATCAGAATGGTAGGGAGTCTTGTACTAAGCTCACTGGTTTGCAAGAGGGTAGTTGATTGACTATTGATGCCAGGTATGTAATGCTAGCTACACTCTGAGTTCCCCTGTAAACTCTGAGATTAAGAGAAAGGAACTACCACACATGCCTTGACCTTTCAAGCTTTTCCCTTTACCTCAAGTATGGTTGATTTTAATTGGGATCACTCTCATTTGAATATAGAAGTGTTTCCATAATTGAATCTGATATAGATCTATTGATAGATAGACCAAGTCTTACTGATAGAAATCTATTCATTTACCAAATAGGCCATTTTGTTTTCTCCCTATGGAAACCATCCAGTCATGATTGTATTTTTCCCCAGGGAAAGGTCTGTCTTTATATGAATGGCCTTGAAGTGGTCATAAGGTAACTGCCTGCTCTTTGTAGTTACTTGCCCTTCACTTTTAAGTTTTTCACAAATCGTTCTTAGCCTATTCCCATGGATGAAAACCATGTTTTCCAGATCTAACAAGCTTCGGAGCTTTGAATCTGTGAACTCTATCATTGTAAAATTTAAGAAAGATTATGGAGTAGGTGAGAAGCTTTGCACTTGAATAGAAGGTTATTGTTTCATGATTGGCATGGAGATTTCAAGAGTGGCTTCCGTGACAACTTTCTCTTTTCCAGAGATTCTGTCCTTCTGTCTCCATCATTTCAGTTTCAGCCATGGTCTCTGATGAAGCATGGTTAAACACAAGAGTAGTATGTTTTTATAGAAGCAAGAACTTAAAATTGAGTTATTTTGATTGTGCAACCTCAAACTTTAATAATGGCAGTGAAACATTTGAAATCATTACTCATTTCTGGTTGAAATACCCCTGGCAAGTGAGTCAGTGTTTTTTTCAGTTCTCTTTTTTCAGTTCAGTTAGATGTTATTAGCTAAGGATAATCAAAGAAATCACATACATAAACCCAGTTAAAAATGATAGATCCTTGTGCATTGGTACTTATTTATGCTTTGTCTCTTAAATGGCATTTTGTCCCCCAATAGATCATAAGCCATTCACCTGCCATTTGCTTCTGTAAATCTCTATCTGGACTAGAATAAGAGGATACGAGATTTATATTGCTTGTTCATAAGGTGGATTCATAATTGGTTACAGTAACAGAGAGTGGAAAATGTACTTACTCATTGAGACAAGACGAACCACATTTAAGCACTTGGCTGTTTCATGCCTGGCATGGTCATGTCTCTTTTTATTGTTTATACCTTATCCTTCTCATGAGTCACAGAGCTCAAAATCACAAGGCTTCAAGGGTGTACTGCAGAGAGTCTTCATTATATTCACATTATCTAGGCTTCCGGTTTGGTGGAGGTTTGAAGGTAGTTTTTGGTTATATTCACTGACCTAACCAGAGGCTGTCCTGGGCATTCTTCACACAAGTTCTCTTTCCTGTACTCTTATTTAAATATGTATCCTTGAGTATGAAGTGGGGAATGAAGAGTTAAAGTAAACCCCATTTTCAGGCAGCCCCCTTTTTGTTGTCTGTTTAAACTAGGAGTAACCCAGGCCGACAATTATCCCGGCTAGCAGGACAAGCTTATGAGGGCCCAGCGGGTCAAGAACTCTTAACCGCCTGGGAATGCTTAACTCTAACTGCCCCAAGAATGCCTTGAGCCCTGAGCCAATCAGATTTGTACCTGTGTCCTAATCTTGCTTGCTTGAACACCTGATTGCTGTAACTTTGTTTTTTGTCTTGCTTGAACACCTGATTGCTGTAACTTTGTTTTTTGTCTTTATAAGCCCTGTGCAATCGCAGCTCGGGGCTTCCTCCTAACCTCCACTGTGTCGGTGGGTAGGACGAGGCCCGGGCTGTGGCCCGTTTGAATAAAGCCTTGCCTTGCTTTTGCATTTTGGAATGTCTGAGTCTCGGTGGTCTTCTTGGAGTTCTTCCTGGTGGTCGTTTCGTGACTTGGCATAACAAGTATATGATGTTATGAATTTTAAGATGAATCATCTATTTAATAACACAATAAAAAGCTTATATGTTGAAGTTTATGAAGTTTCTGAAACTTTAAAACTGGAAGATTCCATCTTAGAATAAAAGAAACAAGGTATATGATGTTGAAAGTTCTGTTACTATGTTTTCTCTCTCTCTGTGCTGGTACTGAGGCAGGAACTCAACGCTCTGCGTGCTGTACTTTAACTTTTTCACTCAAAGCTAATGTTATACCACTTGTACTACAACTCCACTTCTAGGATTTTGGTGGTTAGTTGGAGAAAAGCATCTCATGGACTTTCCTGCTTAGTCTGGCTTCAAACCATGATTCTTAAATCTCAGTCTTCTGAATAGCTAGGATTACAGGTGTGAGCCATGGTACCAAGTTTTATTTTCTCCTTTTTTAATGGTGATGCACCTTGCCAGGCCACCTAAGAAAGAAATACAAAGAGGATCCTGTTTCCTTGGTGTCTTAAAAAGAAATGGTTGATGCTGAGTAACCACAGTATTTTCTATTTTATGATTACACATTTTCTTTCTTGCATTAGGAAATACACTTAACCCAGAACGTCCTAAACACTGTAAAATAAACAAAGGATAAAGACAAAGGCTCAAAATATTCCAATAAATCTTACAGTTGATAAAATATCCACTTATTGGATAAGTACTAAGAAGAATTCATCCCTTTTGTGTATTTCTACTTGATGGCATTTCCATGGAGAGAGAAAATTTTCCTTTCACTTACTAAATCCTTAAAGGGATATTATAATGTCAGGATATGATGCAAAAATCAATTTCATAAAATGTTAATATAGACCATAAATATGTTTGTGACTTTTTTAAACAAAAAGACAACCAATTTTATTATGTTCTCATACACATTTTTTTGAGGGGGGAGATGGACTTGTGTTTGTTAGGCAGGATCTCTACCAGTTGAACCATACTGTCAGCCTGTACTTGCTTCTAGTTTACTGTGTTCCCCCAGCAACTTAAAATAAAGCTGATTCCTATTCTAAAAACAAGCAGATTATGTGTGTGACCAGGGTAGGGTATGGGAGAAGAGCTGCCTGTACATTTCAATGTCAAGCACACTGATTAAGATAGTATCCTGGTCCTACCGTGTGTTGTTGATTAAAGTTTCCTTTATGTCATCTTCCAAATCACTTCTGTTAATAGTCCTCATCTGAAGTAGAGTGTGTGTGGAATGTTTTGTTTTATTCAAGAATTATGCCTACCATATTCCCCTCCGAAGATTCTAGTGTATTCTATCTCTGTGAGATATTTTAGACTTCAAAGCCAGGTACCGGTTATATGAAAAAGTTCTGGAGGAATTTTGGTATCATTCTGGTATCCTTTGTCTTTATTCTTGGTTAAAAACTAATGATCTTGTGATTCCCAATGAAGTTTCTTGGTAAGAAACAAAGGGGTATTTGGTGATACCTCATATGGTGCTAGAGTCCCTTTCAAGTCATATATATTTGTTTCTATCTTATTTTTCC
The DNA here is from genome assembly GCF_023159225.1 of Perognathus longimembris pacificus. Lineage (NCBI taxonomy): Eukaryota > Metazoa > Chordata > Mammalia > Rodentia > Heteromyidae > Perognathus > Perognathus longimembris. Next base: position 23,185,466 of record NC_063179.1, on the reverse strand, counting down.
TAACAGTCATTGCTCTTACAGTTTTTGTTATCTATTGACCTTGTAAGTTAGTACTCCCTTGTGCTGGATTAAAGCCTATTTCTTTTCCTAGTCCATTTTATCATCCTCTCTCATGCACTAGGCCCAGGTTTGGTTTTACTAATTACATTACCTTGTCTGTGTATCAGATTTCCAAATTAATTTTTAAATTCTTTAAATGCTAGCTGTTGTCTGACCTCTTCCTGAGACTTTCCTTAACTCCTTTATTATGGACATCTCTGTGTGAATTCTACAACATTTATTATTTTTACTTTACTTTTGACACATAATCATTTATTGGTTTAGGTTGTCTTCCATCTGTTCTCTGTGTTTATTTTGCATTGTTTATTTGCATTTGTTTATTATTAATAATCTCTCAAGTACCTAGTGAGCAGAGTAAAATATTGCATGTTGCTTTTATAAACTCTAAAGGAGATAACATACTATTTGACACACAAAAATATCCCACTAATATTTCATTAGGTTGACTTGAGATTTTTTTTTTATCCAAATCTTGATTTTGTAATAATGGTCTCTTGAAGTTATCTAGCATAGAAAACATCAACCTAAAAAGTGTTTGAATACCAAATAAGTGCCATTATAGTGTTATGTTTCACTGAATGATGTTAAGTGCCTGGTATGCATGGAATTAAAGTAAGCATAAATTACTTAAAAGATAGAATTTCTGTCAGGAAATCATATTTACATCCTCTCTTATACCTAATGACTATAACCACTATAATGACTATAGAAGAGCTAGGATTTATGCTAAATTATGGTATGTTTTGATATAGTATTTGCATAAAGTCATAAAAGGATCTTGCTTGGCAAATCTAGTAAGTACGTTTATGTAAGCTGGTGATAAAATGTCCATGTATATTTATATTTTAGGAAATTCATGTTGAAAATGGTTTAAACCACCATTTCATGATAGTAAGCCTAATGTTAGGAAACAGAGTAGAACTAGGCCTTGGAACAAAGTTTACTGATTTGTAAACTATTCAGAAATCCATCATTACAAAGTCCATCTGTTAATCAGAAAACCAATGAGTTTCTTTGTTTTAGTGTAAGAAGATAGCATTTTAGCATTAAATTTATAAGACTATAATTTCATTTCAATATTCTTTCTTAATTATTGTTAGTATTCATTATTGCTTTCATCATGTTGTAAAGCATATATTCAACTGATATGTAGAAGTTTGGGAACATACATTAGAACTTGATGAAAACATGCTTAACTTGTTCTTTTTAATACCAGTCACTTGGAAAATTAAAGCATAAAAGATAACTTCATCATCTTCCATTTCTACATATGCCCCTGGGCACAGCATGCAAAGATTGGTTTGGGAAGAAAGGTTTATTGCTTTAATGGCATATGAGATTGAAAAGTTTCCAGTATGATAATGTATTTTTACAAGAGTGAGAAGTATATTTCTTATAATGATGAGAAGTCATTTATCAAGGTATCTTAAAGAAAGCTTGTTAGGCGTATATGATGTTACACTGTACTTTAGGATATTTGTGTTTTGCATAATTAGGCTTGGTGGTCCCAATTGGGCAGACACATTTCCTTAGCAGTAAGTATATTCTTTAATCTGTTGCTTAAATTTTGTCCATTATGTGTTAGAGACAATTTTAAGCTTCTCTTTTGGGCATCTTCTTCTAAGTACTTTTATTTCAAATCCATTTTCTTATTCAATATATTCATTTCTCTGAGGCCTTCAGAGAGGCAATCAAATGACAATGAATCTTTTCTATGGAGCCAGACTTACCTACTTCATTCTAATTTTGTGGAATTTGTAAAGAATATGAACAATAGTTGATGAGTAAAGACTTCAAGCTGAATTTCTTAACCAGCTATATTGGAAGATACAATAGATACTGACTCCTTTTCATTTTCAAGACACATGTGGAAAATTTTGACATATAATTTCATGTGTGGTATAGACTGCTTCACACTGCAACTCTGTCACAGATTCTAGACTAGGAAACCCTGTGAACCCATTATAGGGCATACACCAAAGGAAATGACATTAACATGTTGAAGAAATATATTCACACCCTCCTTTACCTTCCCACTGCTTACAAACAGGTTTCATATTTTGTATTATTGACATGTTTTAGGTTTATATTTCACATAAGAGAGATATGCAATATTCATTTTGCTCAGTCTGGCTTATTTTGTTTAACATGATTATTTGATCATTTGGACTATGCCTTGTCAGCTATGTAATAGCCACTACTTGCTTGTGATCTCCACTTCCTTGTAAAAGCCTTTTTCTCATCCTTTGACTTTAAGCTTGTTTTTGTCCTTGGCAGTGAGGTACATTTCTTGCAGGAAAAAATGGCTGGAGCTTGTTTTTTTTTGTTGTCGTTTGTTTGTTTTGTTTTGTTTTGATTTTTTTAATCCTAATATATCAGTTAAGTCTGCTAACTGGAGAACTGAGAGCATTAACATTTAGACTTATATAGTAATTCTTGCCATTTTGTTGTTTTTGTTTGACACTGCCAATTTCTCTCATGTGCCTATGTACTTGTCTAGTGAGATTTATTATTTTTTGTATTTTCCTGCTTGTGATTATCTTGTCTTTTGTAGTGCTGGTTTAGTGGTAGTGAATTTCTTTAATTTTGGTTTATCCTGGAATGTTTTTGTTTTTCAATTACGAGTAATGATTTGCAAGACACCAAAATCTAGAGTTAGAGGTTATTTTCTTTCAGGATGTAAAATATACCATCCCATGCTCGGCTTTCTGAGAGAAATGCACTCTTATTCTGATGGGTTTGTCCTTATGGGTGACTTGTGCTTCTATCCTGCAGCTTTCAATATTCTTTTCTTGTTCTGTGTGCCTAATGTGTTAACTATAAATTTGTAAGGAGTTTCTTTCCTGGTCTCATCTGTTAGGAGTACTAAAACCTGCTATACCAGATGAATGTATCTTTCTTAATATTTGGGAAGTTTTCTGCTATTACTTTATTTAATATATTTTCTATGCTTGTAGCTTGCACCTCTTTTTCTCCTGTGAGCCTGATTTATAGGTTTGGTCTTTTAATGGTGTCCCAGAGGTCTTGCATGTTTTGGTCATTCCCTCCCAGGGTTTTCAGATCTGCATTGCAGAAAACACATGCCAGGAGATGGGCCTTTGTACTTCCTGTCATTTCCTAGCAGTACACCTTTCTATTAAGGAAAAAGGTTATGGCCATTTTGTCTTTCAGAAGGCCTGGGCTCTGTGCTTGAACTTGTTCATGGCAGAAGAAAAGAACAGGAATGCATTTCATAGAGGTAGGTCTTAACACTTTCAGAACTTGGATGTGGAAATACATTCTTGCTTCGGTATTGAATTTCAAAATTATTGGCAAGCTCAACCTTTTCTATTTTTGAGTGAGAATTTATATGAAGAGAATCAGCTCTTTGTTATTACATCTTTGGCTAGAGAAGTATCTTTCATTTAGATACTTAGAAGGCACACTTTTTTGAAACTATACTCATGATAAGCTAAGAAGTACAAATTTATACTGAATAATTGACTGAATCAGAATGAATAAAATTTTTTACCAATATACCAACAAACAATTGCAAGCAGGAGATATGTAGAGCTGAATTTATGTTGTAGTGTACTAATTTTTTTTTAATTCTCTCAACACTTACTATAAACATACAGTTTTCCAGCTATGTTGGGCATCGTTAACTGGCCAAGAAACCTAACTGCCATTTGCAGGACTCCTTCTGTTCAGGTTTGTATCCAGTTTCAAAACACCGGTCTACCTACTTTTAAAACACAATTTGTTCAAAAACTTGAAGTTGTTTGGGCTTTGAGCTCATGGTTGATTAGATGTTTAACTTTTGTGGCCACAAATTCCATGAAACAGCAAGGTTTCCTTAAAGCCTTTTCACAAGTTTTATTGCTGCATACAAAACTGTTCAGCAGTACCACAGGAAAGGGAAATTAATACTGAAAGCAAGCAAACACTAGCATCCTTTAGTTGTACAATATTTAGGGCATCTCAGACTACAGATCTTATTTGATGCTCTGTTGTTTTACATTGTACTGCGATTAAAGCAGAGAGTTTCTTGGTTCCAAGGGTCAAAGATGGGTGAGCTTACCTTACTAAAGAATGCTGTTGAACAAAAAGTTAATATGATCTTATTTGGATAATTATTATTGCATTTGATGTGGAATGTAGAATTAACAACTAAAAGCTGCAATTTTATCAGTAAAAACTAATATTTATATTTTGGAGACAATTTAGAGTGTTTTTATAATTAAAGCAGCCACATAAATAGATGGGTCTGAGTATAAAAATCTGAAAAGAGGCGAGGGAAGCATTGGTAACAGGTACACTGTTACTGTATTAGTATGGCCTTCTCTGGCTAGCTCTGTCTCCCAGGTTATCTTTATTATAGTGCCTTGATGTTTTCAGGATCTCCTTGGTGCTAGCAAGTGTGGCAGGATGTGAATGGAGGGGCCATGGGGATTTCTTGTATTACACCTTGTCAAGATCTAGCTGGTTGTCAAGACAAAGAGAAAATGTGTTCTGTAGGAGGAGGTGGTGTGGTTGGAAATGTGTGGGAGGTCAGTTAGCAGCTAGTTTCTTTTTTGCCTGTGGCCTCACCTCTTTCTCTTAAGATACTCTTCTGTAAGGCATTCTCTGTGCATGACATATTTCCTTTAGTAACCATTAAGGGAATTTCAAAGCTGTTTAAACTCTGCAAGTGAATATCAGCTATAAGATCTAAATCACATTGTCCCTTAAAGGAGAATTTGGGAATCCTGCCACTGATACATCTTTCTACTTGCCTATGGTAACCTGATTCATGCTTCAGTCCTGGCATTTTTACCCTCTTATATAAAACTAGAAGGTCACAGGATAATGAAAAAAAGTATTCTAAGACATTCAACTCCTTCATCACACACACACACACACACACACACACACACACACACACATTGGTGTGAGCCACTAGAATGGTTTCTTTTTTGTAACTCATATTGTCTTGATTTATTCGCTTGTTTCAGCTTCATTCCAATGTGTTACCTTCAATACAGATCAAAAATTGCTCTCTAAGTTGACCAATGAACTCAGGCAGCATGTAATCCAACTTTCTTGGCCCTAATTTAACGGTTTTGCTTGGGGACAGTAAGCGTCTGTTATTGATTGCCAGAGAAAGTTGGTTTCTGTGGATGTAGCATAGCCTTTGTGCATATTGCATAATTTATCAGTCATTGTAGCTCTGTGAGAAATTGTCTGCAATGGCTCTACTAGTCCTAGGAATGTAGCTTCTCTTGGAAAGCCACATTTCTTTTTAGATCTCCATCCTAGATTTTATCCATTAATCAGTCACTCTTTTTAAAAAATATATTTAGATATAATATCGTCACTTAAGTACATTATGATCACTCATTACATGTATATAATCTATAGCAATTAAATCACAGTGACAATCATTTCTATTACCTGAATCAGTAACCATTTTTTGTTGTGTTGGGAATTTCATTCTCTTCCAGCCAGTTTGAAATACATTATAGTTATAAACAATACTTATTTTTACTTGTGATAAAGAAGAAAACAGTATTATTTCTCCACTCTAGTTGTGTTATTGAACTTCTTTCTCTCCTCTTTTTGCCTTTTTTTTTTCCAGCACCAAATTATCACTATTCTTTTCCATTCTCCTCATAGGAATCATTATCTTCTTACCAAAGGAATGAGAACATATTACCTCTTACTTTCTGATGGTATCTAGGTTCATTGTAATCTCACTCAACTAAACTATTTGTCTTAGAAACTCTCCATTCAATCATGTTTTTCTGCATTTACAGAACAAAGATACATTATTTTAAAGCATGGTATTGTTGAGAATGAACTTAATGTGAGTAAAGTTAGAATGACTTGCAGGGAGAGTAGTTAAAAATGATGATGACCTTTTGGGGTCTTCCTGTGAGACGAACAAACAGCTTGGAACAAGCCCAACCTAGTTCTGGGACAAGTTTCTGTTGGGAATGCTATCAGATAAGCCAGAAAAAAATAAAGGACAAAAAGGGAAATTAAAGAATTTTTGAATAGTAAGAAAATCCCTACTGATAATTTCCCTAGATACACTTGGCTTAAGTAAACAGATAAAAGGAAAAATTTTTAAAGAATTTAATCAGAGTAAAGTCCCAGAATTAGATAAGGAAGTAGATAGATGTATAATTTTTTTTAAAGATCATAAATGAGTAAGAAGCCATTTAGATTTGGTAGGTTTAAAAATGTGTGGAGTCTGGAGCCAGTGGCTCATGCCTGTAATCCTAGTTACACAGGAGGCTGAGATCTGAGGATTAGGATATGAGACTAGTCTAAGCAGGAAAGTCTGTGAGATCCTTATTTCCAATTAACCATCAAAAAGCTGGAAGTGGAGTAGGATCTTAAGTGTTAACACCCTAGCCTTGAGTGAAAAAGTTAAGGACACCCAGGCCTTGAGTTCAAGACTCAGTACTGGAACACACAAAAAAAGTTATGTGGGTCTCCTGGAGACTCATTCATACTGACCTTTGCAAAGCCACTGCAACTAGTGCATAGACTAGACACTAGAACCAGTAGGAATGTATATGTTTCTGTAGAGTGGCATATCTGAGCACTTGATAAGTGGCTAGTTGAAATTGAGATGTGCTGTGACTATAAAATGTATTTTCTTCTATACTTACTCTTCTAGATTTTGGATATGATGAAAATGTGATTGAAGAATAACTCATTAATAATTTTTAAAACCAATTATAGATTGAAATCACAAATAAGGAGCCAATGTATGATGGAGGCAAATTTTAACCTACATTTTCAGTTTCATTGTGAGGAATTTGAGGAGAGTACACGTGGCCTGCAGTCCATTTCCACTGTTTGGTGCTGACTTAGGCATTCCAGAGCAGGTCTCCATGGACAGGTGGTTTAAGTGACTGGACTTCAGCATGCAAGTCTGAAAGACAGAAGAAAGAATGACTGCTCAGGCCTCTTCCTTGTAGGCTTTGAGTTATTTGCTTAGTTTCTTCAGCTAAGTCCTTTCTCCAATAGATGTTTAAGCCTCAGAAAGCTATTTGTTCTGACCAACTGTTTATACTTTTGAATCTGTGGCACATAGTCTATTATACTGTACATTTCACAACGTTGGCTATTTTACAAATAATCTCAGTATAGCTCATTACCTTGGGTAGGTAAATAGAGGAGTGTACCCCAATGTCTTAAGAAACTCATGGGTGGAGAGAATAGGACAAAGGTCACAGAATGAGTCAGGGACTGGCCTAGGATTAACATCTGGGTGATTCACACTTGAGTCTAACCGCTAGAAAAATTTCTTCCTGAAAAATTCTGAGGGAGATGGCCCTTCCCACTGGCCTACTGAGGACTGCTGAATGTGACTAGTACATAAAAGCTAGGTGGGCACAGTGAAGTTGGTGTACTTTACCTGAAGTTCTGGGTACAAGTGATTGCTTGTACAAGATACAACAGTGGTTTGATTCCAGAAAGAATTTAAGTGGAACCCCTGATGTGATCTATTTAGGGGTGTGTGAAGGAAATCCCACTGCAGAAGTGAAAGTGGTACTTCCTGCTTTTAAAAACAATTTCAAAATGGAAAGAATTATTTAGAGAAATAGTAACACTACTATAGCATTTACAGTCTGAAGCTGAGCACAATTGGATGAAGGTAGGATTTGCATAGATACATTTGTGGGCCAAAAGGTATTTGTGCCGGAGTGTTGTCATTGGATTAGGACAGTTATATTTGTATGGTAGGCCTATTTAAGGTTTTGAAGGTCATATTTGACAGTGTTCCCATAAAACTTTATATCCAACCTTCTTGTGGTAGTAACCAGCATCTTTTATAGTTGTCTCTCAATACCCATGTCCAAGCTTCTCTGTGCTTCTCAAGGCAAATAGCTGTGTTTTCTAATAACTGTTTTCTCAATACTGAATGTGCATGGATTGCCACACCGACTGTGGCTGGAGAGGTTGGATGATTGGACTACATCTCATTTATTTATGTATATGTGACAGGAAGGGAAAAAGAGAACTCTGAATACAAATAAGCTCCTTCTAACAAGCCTATTGGATATGAAGTCTAGCCTTATAATTTGTCATTTCACAGCAGCTGCCTATCCTTTGAGATGGAAAAAGGAACGAAGAAGACGGTCTTTATAGTTTTAGACACAGGAACACCTTGAAATTGTTTCTTTCTTTCTTTCTTCCTTCCTTTCTTTCTTTCTTTCTTTCTTTCTTTCTTTCTTTCTTTCTTTCTTTCTTTCTTTCTTTCTTTCTTTCTTTCTTTCTTTTTGAGTCAGACAATTGAGAACTACACTATTATGGGTAAAGATTGAGGTGTTAGGGAAAATTCACAGGAGGTAGAGAGGCTGAGGCTATGTAATGGATTGAATGAGAAGGCACGAACCAGAAGAGAAGTTGCTCATGGCAGGAAATGGCTGAGACACTTTTCAACAGTGCATCTAGCATCCAGTTTAAAATATTTGTTTTGCCTATTGTGTGATCTCTGTCCATTATCTCCAAATTTAATAAAAATTTACAGCACTGAACTTGACTCAGTGGTGATTTATGAGAGACTGAAGAAACTTGGACTATGTCTGTCTAGGAGTGAGGCCATAAAAATGTTACAAAAGCAGCCACCATAGGTGGAAGACCCAATGTGAAATGTAGAAGCAAGGCTTTATGTAAACATATACAGTGGACTGTTAACTGCTTGTCTATACCCTGCTGTTAAACTAGAGGGCTGTTTTTGTCTTTATTAGTGATACTTCGGACATGCTGTAAATTTTACTTTTTGCTGGTTATTTAAAAGATGGAGTCTAGAAAACTTTTCTGCTTACACTGGCCCCAAGCTAGGATTTTCCACATCATAGCCTCTTGAGTGGCTAGGAGTAAAGGTGTGAACCACTAGAACCCAGCTCTTGTCTTGACAGTTATAGCTAACAGTTGATCATTTGCAATTATACCACACTCCTCTAAGTGATTTAAATAAACCAAGTCATTTAATTCCCCAACAGCCCCAGAATCACTGAAGCAAGAAAGTAAGTGACTTATAAGTCATTTCATTCTCATAGCAACACTGTGAAGGAAGCATTATTATATATCCATTTCATAAATCAGGAATCAGACATGCACAGTAGATTTACGTCCCTAGGCCACCAAGACAATAAATGGCAGAATTGAGATTTAGACCAAATTTGTTTTAAGAGTCTCCAGAATTTTATCTTTAAAGCTCCAGAAAGTGTTCTTGTGATAAAGACTAAAGAAATAAAGGTGAAAAGATAATAAAAGGAACTCCTATCTTCAAAGCGATCAAATTCCTAATTGGGAAAGTTTCACAAGGGGCGTGTGTGTGTGTGTGTGTGTGTGTGTGTGTGTGAAAGAGAGAGAGAGAGAGATTTTGTTGCATATGTGCATTGTGAAAGCAAAGAATGAGGGTAGGAGGAGGTAGAAATAGAAACGAAACATGTTTTTACTCCCAAATTGTCCTTAATTTTATTGGAGGGTAGGAAATAATATGGATGAAAGCTTGTGGATTATAGCCAGCACCTGAATAAAGCTTTGGAAAGTTCCTATAGGATCATCCGTTATTTAAAAAATTTAGGGGCTGGGAATATGGCCTAGTGGCAAGAGTGCTTGCCTCCTACACATGAAGCTCTTGGTTCGATTCCCCAGCACCACATATATGGAAAACGGCCAGAAGGGGTGCTGGGGCTCAGGTGGCAGAGTGCTAGCCTTGAGCGGGAAGAAGCCAGGGACAGTGCTCAGGCCCTGAGTCCAAGGCCCAGGACTGGCAAAAATTAAAAAAAAAATTAAAAAAATTTAAGAAAAGATGTCATCTTTTCATTTTAATGGCTTTCCTTACATTTAACAAATGCAGATTCCATTCAGCATTTTATGTCTAGGTATCCACAAGAACTTTTGGTCTATTATAAGGTATACCTCATCTCCATATTGTGTTCTACCCTCTCCACCCAGGGCAACAACCACTTGCTGACAAGTCTCAATGAGCAAAGTTTCTGCTGGAGTCTGGAGCTCTTATCTCCAGAGAGTGACCAGTTGGAGATTGTGACTGATGACATAATTAAAATGATGAAAAGGTGTTAGTCATTGAAAAGAGGGATGATGCTAGGCCATGCAAAATTATCCCCCAAGTTTCCAAGTTAGGTTGTTTGAAGAATGTTTTCCTCTAGATATGTTTATTTATGAAGTGGTGTTAGGGCATGCCCCCAACTTTTCTTAGTGATTTCTTATTTAAACTCTTCCTAAAGACAATTAAATTACTTTGAGCAAATGCAACTATACAACTATATTTTGTTTGAAATTTTTATTTTAAACTATGCTTAATAGTGCTAACATTATAATTTCAGTATTCTTTGCTGTCTTTGTGTATAGTTCAAAACTGAGTTTACATTAGGAGTTATATTGGAATTTATCATACACACACACACAATCTGTCTGGGAATAGGTAATCCAAAGATGTTGCTGTATCCCTGGATTAATTATTTCTATTTCTTTCTCCAGAAATGTGAAATTTTTATCTTTTGTTTGCAACCTCATGGTCACAAGTTGGCTGCTGCACCTCCAAATATGTGTACTTGCTTGAGGCACAAAAATGAATAAAATTTGAAGAGACTAAGGGGAATGCTGTCCAAGTATCTTTTTTTTTTTTTTTTGCCAGTCCTGGGCCTGGCACTGTCCCTGGCTTCTTCCCACTCAAGGCTAGCACTCTGCCTCTTGAGCCACAGCGCCGCTTCTGGCCGTTTTCTGTATATGTGGTGCTGGGGAATCGAACCTAGGGCCTCGTGTATCCGAGGTAGGCACTCTTGCCACTAGGCTATATCCCCAGCCCCCTGTCCAAGTATCTTAAGATAAAACTTCTTCCCTGATCACTGAGTCACAGAAGTTGATGGTTCCTGGGTTAATGGATTGGGTTTAAGCTAAATCAATTACCTCTAATTTTTAAGTGAGATGAAAATTGGAAGTACTCTCTAATGGAAAAGGGTACTTAGTTGATGGCCCAAAACAGGGAATAGGAACTTCGTAGAAAGATTGGCAGGATAGAAATGGCCATCAAAGCTATGGAACAGCAGCTTAGAGGAGTAGATGAAAAATAGTCTAAGCTTCCTAAAAGACATAATCAGTCAACACTAGTCAAATCTGCTTCTCTAGTGCCTCAAGCAGTAAGCATAAGAAGGTTCTCAGGGTCTAGTAATAGTGATGTTCAAGGGAGGTGAGAGCGGTGAGTTGCAGGGGAGTTGGAGTTCTGAGTGCCTTCCTCAGTAGCAGGAAGGACAGTAGACAAAGTAGACCAGGGTCAAAAATCACCATTTTAAGGTGCTAAGAAATAGAATCTAAGAGCCACTGAGGTCTCAACTGGACTTAAAACTGCCTTTTTTTAAAACGCCAATTTTTAAAACACAAATGAGTCTCTTCTTGTTTTCTTTTTCAAATTTACTCTCATTTCCTTTTGATTATTATCTTTAAGCAGTTGCACAAAGGAGTGGCCTAAGACAAAGCAGTTTATAAATACAGTACATTTTGATCAATGTCACCCCTTCAGTAGTATCACCTATCCATCTGCTACCCTTTCCCTCATTCTTTTTAATGTTCTAGGATATACATTGGATTCTTGACAGAATCGCCACCCCCCTTCTTTTTATTTGTCTACTCTTTTCCTCTTGACTCCACCCTACCCCTTTCAAGTACTGTCTTCCTGGTGCTTTATTTTGCTGAACTTAGATTTTGCCTTTCTATGGAATTACACTATTTGAGATCTCCCTCGACTCTACTATATTTTTTCTTTGTTTCTTGGGCTTTTTTCCCCTTCTTTTTCTGACACATGTATATTTTGGAACTTATCTCATAGTATATCAATGTATACATGTATTTAGTATTATATGTGGCATAGGATAGATGGGTTTGTGTTTATGAATTTGTGTTTGAAAAATGAGGGTGGGGAGATGTCAGTGAATCAAGGAAGAAATTGAGGAAGAGAAAAAAGCAAATGAAAATACAAGAAGAAGCAGAATCAAAACCACCTCAGTCACAGTGACCAGGAAATGCCTGCCTCTAACATCATTCTGTTGGGCAATTCTGATGGTTAGTGAGATTCTCTTAGATTATCTCTATTCATTGAATTGTTTTTCCTCTAGGAACACTAAAATCCAATAAACTTTCCAACATTATAACATTTCTCAAACTCCAAACTAAAATTAGAATGGTCAAAATTTTGAGGGTTGAAACAATGTGTTTGCAGCCCAAACCATGTGAAGTAAAAATGGTTAATTATAATAGTAATCATACATTTAATAGTTTTATTAATCAGATCATAAACTAGGAACATTTCCAACAGTGTCTTTTTGGTATTTTAGCATTAGACATTTAGCTAACATAAGTGAATTTTTAAACAATTGCTAATTCAGCTGAATTTCTTATTTCTGGCGTTGAAACTCAAAGAATGAAGCAACTTTATGAAGAACTTTCTGCTAATTCTAAGAACTGGAGTTATTTTGGTTTGATGTTTCAAGGCTTTAGTTTTATTTCAGGGATCCTCCACTGAGGATGGGGACACAGAATGAGGTTTAAATTAGGCTTAACCCAGAGAGAAAAGCAACCAATGAAAGTGTGTGTGTGTGTGTGTGTGTGTGTGTGTGTGTGTGTGTGTGTGAGGAGAACTTGAATTTAGGACTTCATGCACTCATTCAGCCTCCTCCTCACTCCCAGCTAGTGCCTAACATCTGAGCCACATCTATAGTCTGGTATACATACACACACTACTCCATTGCTCAGATGTCAGCCTTCATTAGCAATGTATATCCCTTTTGCATATATAGATGAAAGCTCTATCCTTTAGTCCAAAGGCAGAAGCCCCTGAGTCTGAGTATTAATCCAATAGAGTACAAACAAGGCCACATTAAAGGTACCAGCCACAAACATGTTCACTGCAGCACTATAAATCATAGGCAAGCTATAGAATCAGTGCAGATGTCCCTCAATGGATGAATAGATCAAGAAAAATGTTGCATATACACATAATGGAATTCTACTCATCCATCAGAAGGAATGATATTGTACCATTTGTAAGGAAATGGAAAGACTTGGAAAAACATATTAAGTAAGTCAGACCCCGAGAAACATAGGTTGTAAGGTTTCTCTCATTTGTATTAGCTAGAATGTGCCTATAAGTCTACAAGTAGAAAAAGAAAAATAATCTCCTAATTTAAGGAAACTGTAAGAAAAAAATATAGTTATTTTGTGAATATAGGTTAGATAGAAGCAGAAATTAAGGTCATATAATGAATAAAACATTCAAAGAAATATTGTTGGATCCAATAGCAGTAATGGAAGTGAAAGACAAGTTTCTAGAAGAACTTGGACCTTGCTTGTTGATAAATAAAAAGTGATCATAGTCAGCTGGTCATTGGTGCCTCCTACCTGTAATTTTACTACCATGATCTGAGTATAATGGTTCAAATCCAGCCCACAAAGGAAAGCCAGTGAGACCCTTATCTTCAATAAATTAACAAAAAATCCAGAAGTGGACATGTGAGTCAAGTGGTAGGATGTTAGTCTTGAGCAAAAAACCCAGCAGCAGTGACCCTCAGTTCAAACCCTAGGAAAGAAACACACACACACACACACATCATAGTAATTTTCCTTCCTGACAAAACCACATTCATAAAAATTATGTCCAGGTTTTGTAATTATACTAAGTGGTATACAATTAATAAACATTAAACATATGCATTAAATGAATAATATTAGTGTGTTAACTTTCATGGCATTTGTTGATATAAATTTGTTAAATAAATAGACTTGTCACACACACACACAAAAAAACTTACAAGTAAACACACTGGGTGGCAAGCAAAGGACTGCAAATGAACCAAGTGAAGAGTAATGGACTCTATGGAGAACACAGATAGAATAGTTCTTTACTAAGCTCAAGTCAAAGTCCATAAAACTGTCTTCTTTTATGTCTTCCAATGGAATGAGAATGAGTTATATGACTTACAAGAGTTCTCTTTAGGTAGTAATTATTAAAGCTGTATTAGTCCTCTCTTCTAGTTATGGTGCAGGTAATATAATTTCAATTATTCCATCTTATCATTTCTAGTTATTTAGAGTTTTGTAATTACATTTGCCAGGTTCTCTAATAGGAAATCTACATATAAGGGGCGTACCTCAAACAACACATGAGAAAAGCCATCTTCCAAACTGATGTATCAGTTAGCATGGTGAGTGTGGGTATATGGTATATTTTCTTAATTGATGATTTCTTTGGCTTGTTATCATAATGGTTATGAGAAATGGGCTCCTATTGATTAAAATAAAGGAGTTCAAGACATATGGATTGGCCAAGATATTTTTACTGTTTTCTTCAAATAGTTGTACAAAAGTGTTTCAATGTGACCTGTGTACAGTATAAGGTCACCTTAGATGTCACCTTAGAAGTAGAGAGGCTAGGACAGAATGCTGGAGCAGAGGCTATTTAATAGAAGAGTGAGCACGGTTGCTATTGTTGCTTGCTAATGAAACTAATAGGACAATATATGTGGTAGGCTTGGGCATGAGACTTGCTTAACTTGAGAGAGAATCTGTGCAAGAATAGCTAATAAATCAGCCTTCTAAACCTTTAAGTCATTAAATTATAAGTTAAAAAGAAACTCAGTTCTGTATGAGTAAAATGGCTATCATTTTTGATGCATGCTCAGCTTGCCATTTACTCCAAGGAATTTTGTTTTCAATTTCCTATTCCTAGTGGTATTCTTTCCTTCCTTCCTTCCTTCCTTCCTTCCTTCCTTCCTTCCTTCCTTCCTTCCTTCCTTCCTTCCTTCCTTCCTTCCTCCCTCTCTCTGTCTCTGTCTCTCTCTGTCTCTCTGTTTCTGTCTCTGTCTCTCTGTCTATTTCTCTCTGTCTGTTTCTCTGTCTGTTTCTCTCTGTCTGTTTCTCTCTCTCTGTCTGTTTCTCTCTCTCTCTCTCTCTCTCTCTCTCTCTCTCTCTCTCTCTCTCTCTCTGTGTCTCTCTCTCTCTCTGGCATCAGACCCAGAATCTTGTACCCGCTAGGAAAGTACCCTGAGTTACATCCTCAGGCCTCCCAATACCATGTTATTGTAAACACCTTCAGTAGATGGAATAAATAATTACTTCTTTTTAGAGGAACTTTGAAATGTCTTGAAAACTCATGCTTCCAGGGAGTGTTAAAGGAAGAACGCTTGTGACAAGAGAGAGAAAGAAAGAACAGATGTTGTACCACTTCTGGCTTTTTCTGAGTAGTTTATTGTAGATAAGAGTCTCACAGACTTTTCTGTCTGGGCTAGCTTCGAACTGCAGTCCTCAGATTTCACCCTCCTGAGTCACTAGGATTACAAGCTCAGTGTACTGATCTTTCTTAAGGGGCAAATGAAGAGAGGAGGTTACTCACGCTCAAGTCTGCTCCCTGTTGCAAATCTCAAACAAGGAAGACCTTGGGAGTTGCTGTCTGGTTCAAGAGCAAGAGTAAAACATGCATTGTTTGGATTTCTCTTTCCCTTGGCTGAACAGCATGTGTGTGGTCCTTTGTGCAGAGTCATTATGAAAAATTAATTGACTCAACTGGATGCAGATATATTGCAAAGGACAAATAAGTCACCATGCTTATGTTTGTGTTACTCCTTTGAAGCTCCCTTCTCTCAGGGGAACTTTGAGATTGTCATATCTTTGAAACAATACAAGGTATTTTCTCCTCTGAGTCTTATTTATTTATTTATTTGTTAGGAATTAGTGAGGTTATCTGATAGGCCATTTCCTACTTTTTTTTTTTTTTAAGCTTTTGTCTTTAAAAGGAAGATTAACCACTCAGGCTTCTGGGAAGAGAAATTGCTGCTTCAGGAGAATCCCAGTGAAAGGCAGTGATTGAGTCTTTGAAGTTCTGTGTGGGTCCTGGTTTTATGCCTCATCCTGTATTGGTGTTCTACAGCTGGAGACATTGGGGAGTAGCAGAACAAGAGTAGGAGCCAAAGCTCCCAGGAGATAAAGACGCCATCCTGGGTGGGTGAGGTGCTGGTCATTTAATGGCTCTGCACAAGAGGCCCTGCAAGAAGAAAGGAACATTACGTATTCTGGATAAAGCCCATGTATCTGAGAAACCTGAAATGAAGACACTTTAAAATGTGTGTCTTTGTAACTATCCACAATTGGTACCCCATGTCAATTTATGTGGGTGATATGAGTACCTTTGAAGATGAAAGCAGGGCTGAGTATGTGTATTTATCAGTGGCTGTTAGAACATACTCAGGACATGGCTGGGTAGCTTTCTGAATTCATATTTTTGGTGTTTTTACCTGCCTATCCAGTCATAGAGTGCCTCTACTTTTGGAATTTGTATTTTAGATTTGAAGAGATGTGGGTAGTGTGGTAATAATTATATCTCCAGTGGCTATGGCAATTTCTTTATCTGTGGCAGGATCACTGGAAGCCTTTATTTTTTTCCTTTTGAATTATATTTTTATCTTTAAGCAGTTGTTCGAAAGGGGTTACAATTGAAGTCCTTATTTTTCAGTTGTAAAGTCATGTATGAGATTGTCATATTTTTGCCGGTATATTTTCTTCTACATAATCCTGGTGTCCTTAGATTGGCCTTCTTAGGGTATTTTAAGGGGCGTTTTAGGGTACTTTTTGGGCATATGTGCATGTGTGTGTGTGTGTGTGTGCACATCAAACCACAGTATGGCTTTTCAGCATTTCCCCTTATGAGTGCTTTGTCTGCAAAAATTCGGCAACATTATTATGTAGTTCATTTTTTTTTTTTTAGGAGAAAAGTATTTTCTTGTAAGTGCTGCTACCAATAGAAAAGAAATGGAGGAGGCAAATAAGCAAGTGAAAGAGAAGAATGATTTTGAACCTTCCAGCCCTCAGGCACCAAATTAACACATGTTTTCTTAAAGATGTATGACACAGGCCAGGAGATAAGAAAGTAAAGTAAAATCGTGTTACAGTGATGAGCTGAGAAGTATCCTATACATTCCTAGGTCTTGAGCAAGTCAATGTTTGCTCATGCAATAGGTATTTATGCCAACAGATACTTACTAGGTATAGAGGTTATTGTGGAGAGCCACAATTGGATTTCACAAACTATGTTGAGAGAAGAGGAAGAGAAGGAAACAAATGGATTTGTAATTTGTAAAGAAAGAGATAGAAAGAAAAGTAAGTAGAAGCCTAAATAGAGTTCAAGAGGTATTTTGTATGAAATGGAGGGAGGAAGTGTGGAGGAAATGAAATAAGAGAATGGGGCTGGGCCAGGCAGGGGGACTTTGACCTTGGCAGGCTGGGTTAGTCTTATAAAGATTCCAGCATGGAATGGACATTTTATTTTTGCTTTTAAGAGTTCACTCAGGTAACGCGTGTCTTTTACATGTCATTTGAAGCAGAAAACCATTGTACTTTCAAAACAGCTAGTGAATTGTCTCAAAGGATGTCTTATAAAACCCCTGGAATTTTAAGTTTGCAATACTTAGGAATTTTTTTTTTTATTGTTAGGACCTGGGAAAGGAACAATTAGAGAATCTTTAAAGTAAATAGACTAACTCAAGTGTTTACAAGGGATAGGGAAATAATTATCAAAATAGGATGCCAAGAAAATAATTATTCTTGAGTTTCCTCATTATGCACCTGCCTATTGCTTTCAGTGTAGAAGTGTCAAGAATTTGTTGGCTATGCAAATGCTTATCAGTTATCACTGGTATATAATGCAGTGAGTCAGAGAAAGAGCCCCGGAGCATGACTGATTCATTTGAAACTCATCTTTGCCATTACTAGTAAACTATTTAAACATGCCTCTGCATAAGTGCAAATTAGGGCACACTATGAATGTCTCCTTATAGGGTTGTGTGAGGATACAATGAGACAATGCATAGGAACCATTGCTGACACAGCCTAAGCACTCAGTGAAAATTAACTAACTAGTTTTGTTTTAAGTAATTTTAACCATGGAATTTTGAAGTTTCTATGTGATAAAATCGGATCCGTACTTTATTTTACATAATTTGAAAGCCTGTATGGGCAGACTCATGAATGTAGAATAAAGTGTTTGATGAAGCAGTCCTTGATACAACAGGTTGACTCAGGGAGGCTGGCATCATTGAAGAACAACCCCCCAGGCAAGGTAGGGTCTGTGGGTTGCCATTGGAAGAAAAAATTTATAGTGATTTAAATGAAGGTTAAACGTGCAAGTCTAGGGAAAATGAGCTGAATCAGAGACACAGAGAAATAAATAGGTTGGGATGGGTTGGGGGAAATTCTTGACTACCTGTGGACATGTTTTGGACCTTGATTTTTTGCATATCATTGCCTCAACTTATCTTTAACATCATTTTCCACTGAGCTTTTTTAAAAGGACATTTCAATATGTAAACTTTTAAATGTGAGATTTAACAAAAATTTGAATATAAGATTTACAGTATTTTGAAGTTCATGACTGTCAAAATTTATTTTATAAACATATGTCCATTTTAATGTAGTATTTACTTTGAAAATATCCATAATTTACATAGCTGCTTTTAAGCAGAGTATAATTTGCATTTATAATCAGTATTGGCCAATAGCCAAAATCAATGTTCCCTAGAGGCTACCATTTCCTTCTTAATTTGTACTATATAATAATGTTTCAAATAAAATAATGTACAGATAGAAGTATTAGATGAGAACATTTCCCCTATTGAAAGAACTGAGACATTTATTTGTATAGCGATGGGGGAGTCAGGTGCACATTGTGCTAGATTTCTAAGCCACGTACCACTCCTCTGAAGTCATGGTTATATCAAAGAGTCAAATCTCTGTTATTTTTGAGTCTAGGGAATGCTCCATTTTGGCAATGAGTTAAATATATACTTTCCTACATTTCCCTGTCCTTTTCTTCTTTAACATCTCCTCTTCCTCCACTTCTTCCTTCTTTTTCTTCCCCTCCTATCTTTTCTCTTTCTCTTCTCTAGCTCCCTTTTCTTTTGTGACTGAATAAGGAAGATCTCACAGTATGCAAGAAAGAAAGAGTCACAGGAAGATAGAAATACAAAAGTCCCAAATGGGCTTGGTATTATGTCTAGGCTTCAATTTTTTAAAAACTAAGCAATCAAGAACCTTATTCTGTTTCATATATCTAGTATGCATATATGGCATGCAAACCCCTTATGCCATGAAATGATGCTAATAAAAATGTGAAAAAAAAGGAATGAAAGAAAAAAAGAATATAATTCTTGATCAAATATAGGACAGAAAGGTAAGTAGGAATTTGAAAAAAAATTGTTGTTGAGTAACTGTTAGATTAACAGTGAATCATTGTACAGCTTATAGTAGGAAAAGCATCTTACTTCCTTTTGACACCAGATGGAGGTGAAGGTTTGTGAAATGTCCCTCTGAAAGTAGGGATTCTTCACTTGGGGTCCTTGACTTCATTCACAGAATAAAAATTTCTGGGCAAGTTATAATGGCTAAGAAAACTTGGTGGAGTTTGACTGAGTACTTATTTACTCAAGGCAAGTAGGGAGGCAGACAGATAGACAAGCAGAATGACAGAGACACACTCTAACAGAGTATGGGAGCTCTCAAAGGGAGAGACTAGCACACTTGGGTGAAGCAAACAAGTAACAAATCTTTCAGATTGCTTTGTCAACACGTCCCTCTGAAGTCTATAACTCAAATTCAATAAAGAAAAATGAATATCAACAGACCTCCACGTAGAGGAATATGTTACCAGAGACAGTATGTAGTAAAGATAATAAAATGGGATTTGTAATTCTGACAGCCCTACGTTTAAAAATGCTTTTATTAGTAATGACTTGGGGGGGGGGTGTCATCAAGTTGTAACTATTTATTAGTCTGCTCCTTCACTGTATTATAAGCGCCTTGAGAAAAAACATTTTTGTTTTTGAAGTGATTTCCTTTTATGATTGGAAAACGAATCAATAAAAAATGGGGGAACAAGGTAGAAAGCAAATCATACTTTATCCAACAATAGCTCTTAGCATTTGTAATACATTGTTCCAATTTTTTCTGTGAATATTCACTTAAATAATAATAATAATAATAACAATAATTTTGTGCACTGGTCCTGGGGCTTGAATTCAGGAACTAGGCACTGTCTCCGATCTTTTGCTCAAGGATAGCACTCTACTCTTTGAGTCACAGCTCCACTTCCAGCTTCTTGGTAGTTTATTGGAGACAAAAGTTTCATGGACTTTCCTGACTGAGCTTACTTCAAACCATGATCCTCAGATCTCAGCTGCCCGAGTAGCTAGGATTATAGGCATGAGCCATCAGTGACTGGCTTAATTAAAATTATTTTAAATTTTATTTTAATGATGGTGTAGGGTATATATATATATATGTATATATACATATATATTATAGATATTTATTTAACATATTTAACATATACTATATATGTTAAGTATATATTATTATATATTAACATACATATGTTAAATTAATACATGGTCTTGAACTTCTTATTTCTCAAGTCCTTTTAAAAATGAGAATAATAACAGTATCGATGATGCTATTATATTCAAAGTACTGAGGACCAAAAGAGAAACTGTGTGTGTAGTGTACAGGCATTATCTGATATATCACAGGCATCTTGTACTTAGGAGTCATTGCAAGAATAATGTGTCAGCATGGCACTATAAACACCTTGTTCTTTTATGGATTTTCTCTCTCCAAATTGTAAATAAAGGCTACCATCAATAGCTTCAAACCCGTGAAACACTAGTTTATCCATGTATTTCAGTCAAAAATAAAATAATTGCAACTAGCAGGGTCTGTGAATACACTGTCAATGGAAATGACGCCACCTTAGAGATTCATCTTTGAGATGATCATGAAGTCATGGTAATTTACATAGCTCCTTGTCTTAGTTTTATTTAGGTGCTTATTAATAAAGTCACTCATTTATTGATTTTTTTTTGTTCATAGACTTGATTTCTCATGGAATGGTTTTTTCTATATATGTGGTGCTGAGGAATCGAACCCAGGGCTTTACGTATACGAGACGAGGACTTTACCACTAGGCTATATTCCCAGCCCGATTTCTCATGGAATGGAATGGCTTATGAAATAATTTTCTGTATTTCTGTTTACTGAGGTCACTACTAAGTGCTTCAAACAACAATAAAATATCACTAATATCACTGTTTATGCTTACGTTTTTGGCCTAAGAATAACCTGGGAAGCTTTCTATTGACCCTTCCCTCAAAGGCTTAGGATATGGAGATCTTAATTTCATAAAGAAATAGAATATTCGTGTGCAAGTGAACTCTGTGCTTACTTTGAACAAAAGGGTGCCCACATGAAAATACATGTGCCAAAAAGCAAAAACGAAAAAGAAAATATGTGCCAAAAATATTTGCCTTAAGTTTTAATGATTGAGCCTTAATTTCACTCATAAAGCAAAACGACAAAAAAGAAACAACCAATAAAAATGAATGAGTATTAAATACTTGGCTTTTCTTTTCAAAACATGGGTTTCCTTTTCCTTTTTTGGAGATACGTAAGGAAAACTCATCACGATGCCTGAGATGATGCCATCTCTTCTATTCTGAGCACATTTTTGACACGTAATCTTTTTATTTCACAATACACACGGTGAGGCAACATTCTTTTTGTTTTATGAGCTGGTGCTTGTCAGTTAATTATATCACAAGTTGAAGGAAAACTAATAATGCCTTTATATACAACTATAGATCTTAATATTATCACAGGTAGTTGCTTTTCAAGCACTTCAGTGCTGGAATCTGGATTGTGATAATAGAGCATCCTCTCTGAAAAGCACAAGCAATTGTGTTGCTAAGACTGCATTTTAAGATATATGTATCCTACATGAATATAAACATACACAGTGAGTATTGTCTGTGTTATAGGAAGATAATAACAGCATTGCTCTGCTAAGGAACTATTTCCTGTTGAAGAAGTGAAGACTTCTTATTTCTATTTCTTGAAAAAAGAAATTGGGGAAAAAAAAGAAGTGGGGAATTTGCTTTAAAATTCTTACAAGAAAATTCTTACAAGTCATCTAAAGATGATCTTCCTTCCAAGTTGGTTTTTTTTTTTTCCTGCTGAATTGTAAAATATGAAACGAGAATAGGTTAGCTGAAGTGACTTGTTAAAACGACAGTGTATACATCAAAATCACATTCT
Organism: Perognathus longimembris pacificus; assembly: GCF_023159225.1. Taxonomy (NCBI): domain Eukaryota; kingdom Metazoa; phylum Chordata; class Mammalia; order Rodentia; family Heteromyidae; genus Perognathus; species Perognathus longimembris. The sequence goes on along the minus strand of NC_063179.1, from coordinate 23,163,272 downwards.
GTATGTGCTTTTTAGTACTGCAATTTATGGATCTTCATACCAACTCATAAAATGATAAGAAAGGGCTTCTTTTCTTAGGATTAAAATTTTTATTTTTAATAAACACCTCAGATAGGTTTGCGACTGATCGTGTCTTTTCTGCTTGGAGGAATTACTTTCCCAAAGATTTTGAAAAGTAACTGTGGAGTTGCAGTGACATTCATTGGAAGGATTTATTTTAAACTTGAAGGGCATCTATCAGTATAAAAGAAGCATTGTATAGTTTTCCAAACAAAGATTTCATATTTTAGTGGCCATTAGGAATATGTACACAATTTTTTTTTTTTTTTTTTTTTTTTTTTTTGGCCAGTCCTGGGCCTTGGACTCAGGGCCTGAGCACTGTCCCTGGCTTCTTTCCGCTCAAGGCTAGCACTCTGCCACTTGAGCCACAGCGCCGCTTCTGGCCGTTTTCTGTATATGTGGTGCTGGGGAATC